>NW_008795712.1:297558-309538 GCF_000699145.1 Aptenodytes forsteri | reverse complement strand
TAAATATTATTTGGGGTTCAGACCCCCCCCCCCCCCCCCCCCCCCCCCCCCCCTTTTTCCCCCCCCCCCCCCCAAATCTTATTAAATTTCGTTCTTTCCTCTAGCAAATGGACTTTCTGGCTTGGCATGAAATCCGGTTGCTGTGATTGAGTTCCCATCCCCTTTATCCTGCAATGGGGCTTTGAGATGAAAAAATGTAAATGCAGTCGCTGAGACGCTCCCTCCCCCACCCTAGCCCTCGGTCTTTGCTGAGCCAAAACTCCTTCTTTATTCCTTAGTGATTATATTCCTTCCACTTTAAATAGATTTCCTGCTGTTAACAGCATTTTCAAGTGTTGCAACACTTTATAAATGGTATCTCGTGAGAGGTATTTACCGTAGGTGAGTTTCCTTGAAGTCATAACCTCTGCCTTGCCGTTCCCTTTTCCCGGGGGCTGCTGCCGGGTTAAGAAGGACACAGATGACGGGCTTGGCAGTCACCATACTTCTAAATCATCTGTTCTTCTACCTCTTTTGTTAGTTTTAGAGAGGGATGTTGTTTCAGCCATGTATTTGAAATGGAGTCCTGCTGATCAACACAAAGATGCGCGTAGCACTTTTGGGGACTTAGGAAGAAGAAATCCCAGGCTTGTCTCACTATGTACGAATTAAAGCCATTGGGGCATTCCTGAAGCCTTGCTTTTAAAAAGCAAAGAGCACAAACAAACCACGAACCTCCACCATGCCCACTGGAAAAGGCCCTCTAGGTTGCCTGGTGGAGAACAGACAGGACTCCATTCTCATGAGACCCCACTTGGAGCACTGCCTTCAGCTCTGGAGCCCCCAACATAAGAAGGACAGGGACCTGTTGGAGCAAGTCCAGAGAAGTGCCACAAAGATGATCAGAGGGCTGGAGCACCTCTCCTACTCCGGGGAGACCTTACAGCAGCCTTCCCGTACCTGAAGGGGGCCTGCAAGAAAGCTGGAGCGGGACTTTTTAGTAGGGCCTGTAGTGATAGGACAAGGGGGAATGGCTTTAAACTGAAAGAGGGGAGATTTAGATTAGCTCTAAGGAAGAAATCCTTCACTATGAGGGTGGTGAGGCACTGGCACAGGTTGCCCAGAGAGGTGGTGGATGCCCCATCCCTGGAAGTGTTCAAGGCCAGGTTGGATGGGGCTTTGAGCAACCAGGTCTAGTTGCAGATGTCCCTGCCCACGGCAGGGGGGTTGGAACTAGATGATCTTTAAGGTCCCTTCCAACCCAAACCATTCTATGATTCTATGACAATCGCCGTGGACCACGTGCAGGGAGAGGTCTGAAGCTTCTGCTGCTTTGCAGAGGACACCCACTAGCAATATTGCAACTTCAGGTCAGGCTTCTTGTACTTCTGCTGGCCAGCCTGCAGCCACAATAACAGGAGATCTGTTTCTCTCTTTAGGTTGCCAAATACAATTGCTGAAGAGTTGAGCCTTTTTGGTTTTTGGTTTGGTTTTTTTTTTTTTTTAGAAGAAAAGTTAGAATGAGCACATGGAGGCCCCCAACACATTTCTTTTCATATTTGTCATGAAGATGTTATAACCAGCTGTCACTAGCAAAAAAGTTTATATTAAAAGCATTCACCCTGTTGAAGGTGTTCAAGTCTTAACTGAGTCTCCCCCCCGTTTTGTTTTTATTTGGTCATTTGATTCTGCTGCAGTCCTTGTTTGCGTAACGTTGAAAGACCTCTTTCTGTTAGATGTTTATATGTTAGGGGCACCTGCACAATGCTAAAGACAAAAGTTTCAAGCATATGTTGAGAAGAAAACAGTTGATGGGATTTCAGATGTCTGCTAGTGACTTTGGCTCTTCTGTGTGAAATTAAGGAAGAACTGTTTTGATACGGGAGCTGGTTGTAGTTTCACATCTGAGAACTCTTTCTGTTCCTTTTTTCTAAAAATACCATTAGATGCTTTTGTTTTCACATGTAAAACCTATAGTTGGACAGTCAGATCGGGTGCTTTGTTTATACAGAAAGTATTTGAGACACACACCTCTTCCATTAAGTAGAACTTTTGGTGCTTAGCTCCTTCAAAAAATTAAAATGTCTAAGTAAGGACTTGGTCATCTTCCATTAAACATTGCTTGCCCAGGAGCTTTGATTAGATCTATTTTGACTACTTTGTTTTAATATGCAGATTGCGGTTTTGCTTATCTTTTGGAACAAACCACGTCATCCATTTGCCTTACTACTCCTAGAAATTTTAAGCAAATGCACCTTTTCCTTAGGCTTTCACATTCCTATGCAAATCCAGCCTAATTCTTCGACCATGACCAGAAGGCAGCTGCAGAAACCCTGCCAAGGTCTGAGATGTCATTGTCCCTCCACCGTTGGTCACTACCTACGTGGCAAAGCTGGTGGCTTCCATGAATTCATCCAACAGCACGGTTCTTGTGAGCACTCCTCATCTGCAGCACTGCCAAGTCCTCCAGGCTGGGCTGAGCCCTCTCCAGCGGCTTTTCAACTCAAGCTTCTTGTGCTGAAGCATGTGAGAAATGCTCACGTGAACTCTTCAGCTGTGAGTGTGGGATCCTCTTCACAGACAACCCGGGAATGGGAACATCTTAATCTACCACAGCCATTGCTGCAGTGATCAATTTATCATCACCTTTAGTGTACAGCTACAGCATTAATGCCAGTTGTAACCCCTTCCTCGGGGTCTGTGGTGGTTCATTGAACAACAGAAGCTTAATTCATCGTTGTCTCCAGCCCCACCATGTAGGTAGCTCTTGCTGTACCGAGGAGACGAGGTGGAAACGTGTTTGTGTCTTGGCTGAGCAGGATTGTAATCAGCATCCAACAGGACAGTAAATGATGCTGGATATGTTAATGGCTTTTTAGTCTGCTGGGTTCTCTGCTGCCCTCGAGGAATTTCTACTTCCTGGGCCACAAAGATGATGTATCATTTAATTGAAAACCACACTTAAGTGAGTCTGTCAGTTTTGGGGATTTAACGATTTGGTGTTCTTTGCTTAATGTAGTATTTGCTGTACAAGCCCTTCCTGTGGATATAAGGTTATAAATCGGTACCTATTTACTTTCTTCCATTGTTTTAGCTATTTTGGTACCTCTTTGTCAGTTTGTGTTAGCTACTGCTCTGACCTTCTCAAGGGCACCTCTTCCGTGTCAGGCTTCCCGTTGCCTGTCAGCTCTCTGGAGGTGAGACACCAGCGATTGCTGATTCTCACTGCAAGGACACGGCTGTGGTCGCTGCCTCCGTAAGCCAGAGAAGTATGAGAAATTCTGCCTTTTTTTGTTCTCAGAGGATGATCCAGAGGTTGGCAGGATTAGAGTTATAGAATCACAGAAGGGGTTAGGTCAGAAGGGACCTTTAAAGATCATCTGGTCCAACCGCCCTTCCATGGGCAGGGACATCTTTCACTAGATCAGGTTACTCAAAGCCCTGTCCAACCTGACCTTGAACACTTCCAGTGATGTGTGGGGCATTCAGAACTTCTCTGGGTGACCTGTACCACCCTCATGGTAAAAAATTTCTTCGTTATGACCAGTCTAAACCTACCCTCTTTCAGTTTAAAACCGTTGCCCCTTGTCCTGTCGCTACAGGCCCTGGTAGAGTCTGTCCCCATCTTTCTTATAAGCCCCCTTTAAGTATTGAGAGGCCACAATAAGATCTCCCCGGAGCCTTCTCTCCTCCAGGCTGAACAACCCCAACTCTCTCAGCCTTCCTTCACAAGAGAGCTGTTCCATCCCTCTGATCATTTTTGTGGCCCTCCTCTGGACCTGCTCCAACAGGTCCATGTCTTCATGTGTTTCTTGTGCTGGGGACCCCAGAGCTGGACGCAGTACTCCAGGGGGGGTCTCATGAGAGCAGAGTAGAGGGGCAGAATCCCCTCCCTCGACCTGCTGGCCACGCTGCTGGTGATGCAGCCCAGGATAAGGTTGGCTTTCACGGCTGCAAGTGCACATTGCTGGCTTGTGTCCAGCTTTTCACCCACCAGTCCCCCCAAGTCCTTCTCCAC
Source organism: Aptenodytes forsteri (assembly GCF_000699145.1). Classification (NCBI taxonomy): domain Eukaryota; kingdom Metazoa; phylum Chordata; class Aves; order Sphenisciformes; family Spheniscidae; genus Aptenodytes; species Aptenodytes forsteri. Next base: position 305,541 of record NW_008795712.1, on the reverse strand, counting down.
AGGGCTGCTCTCCATCTATCCATCCATCCATCCATCCCCCATCTGTATTGATAGGGGGGATTGCCCCAACCCAGGTGCAGGACCTTGCACTTGGCCTTGTTGAACTTCATGGTGTTCACATGTGGCCACTTCTTGAGCTCATCAGGGTCCCTCTGGAAGGCATCTCTTCCTTCTAGTGAATCAACTGCACCACTCAGCTTGGTGTCATCTGCAAACTTGCTGAGGGTGCACTCAGTCCCACCATCTAGGTCATTGATGAAGATACCGTACAGTACCAGTCCCAGTATGGACCCCTGAGGGACACCACTTGAGATGGATCTGTGTTTGGACATTGAGCCCTTTGTATGAAACACAGTTCTGTTTATTCAGTGTGGAAGCATTTAAGGAAGAAAAAATCATAAAGTAATAAAAACGTGGGTGAGCATTTGTCTTGCTGGGCAGTGACACATCTTCATGGGCATTGCCACCCTGGCTGTGTTCATGGGCTGATAGCTATTCATTCAGGAGGTGTTTCTTCCTCCTCCCACGAGGTTTTGTCTTCTGTCTGAAGCCTCTTAGATGGGGTGAAGCCAGCTGGGAGTAGAGCTGGGGACGGTGAGTTCAGCACTGCAAGAGGCAGGTTCTGCTCCTAGATGCTCGTGGTCATTGCTCCCCCTCGTCACCTTGGGCAGAGCTGCTCTTCACAGCAGCTTCTGGGGAAAGTGTGACACAGCATGATATCTGAAAAGGAGGCCCTTTTATCTTCTAAAAATAACAAAGAAACCTGCTTAGAACTGCCTTTTTGTTTGTTTCCCTACTTTTGATCTTGTCTTTGAAAAAGGAAAATTTTGGACGGGTTAAACCCTTAGTAAGGACTATTTGTGCTTTTAGTTAGAGAAGTCTTTTTTTTCTTCCAGTTATCACTAAAAACATTTTTTAGAGTTGATGGGAGTTGCGTAACCACTTGTCAGTAACTCAGGAGAGTGGTAAGATCTGTTTCTGGTAAACTTTCAAGAGATAAACATGAAAGCCAAAAGCTATTGCTTGGCTGACAAAAAGCGAGAAGAATTTTTCTGGTGTTTTTTTACTTCCGTGCTGAGTTGTTGGTGAATACCTTTCACCGGTGCCAGGGAGGTTTTGCTAAGTACGTGGCTCTGTTTGCTTCTCAGAAAGAAAACTATCGATACCTAGTTCCTGTGGTTCGAAGATGAAGGTATACGTGCTAAAACACGCGCGCGCACCTGCTGCTACCAGGAAAGGACGGAAATTTAAAGTATTTCCTGGCAGTTTAGCCCGAATACTGGTTTAAATTATTATTTACCATTGAGTCAGTCTTGGGAGCTGGAGACAGCAGCATCACCTACAATAGTACTTTCTAAGAACCAGAAATACTGGTAAATAATTTTCATTACAAGCAAGTTTTAGGAGCACAACACCTGTGAAATCCTGATGGTTTGGAATGCAAATCTTAATTTTGCTCATCCTCGATCAGCATTCCTCTGTGGCATCCTGTCCTCATCTTCCCTGACATGTCAGCATCTCAAAGCACCTCAAATGATGCTTAAAACTTCAGAGTATGTTGCTGGTAGGAATTATCAACTCGGGGTGAAATTCAGCATCTGCAGAGAAATTGTCTGCATTGTCTGATGCCCTGCTGGAGTGGGATGGAGAGGCTGCAGAGAGGCTCTGCCTGGATCTGTGGCATTAGGGTAGCTAATACACAGGGAACTCTTGCCTCTAAGGTGGAAAGGTAAGTGATGTTTTTCCATAAAATCTGGTTTTTTCCCCCTACATTTACAACACTTCGTCTCCTCCTTGAATTTACTTACCTTTTGGAGTTGCGAGTTAGGGATTAGGAAAGCGCTAGCTGTTGGAAAGAGGATGAGGCAATAGGAGGAATATATAGCAAAAAATATGTAGGAATATATAGCAAACTCCTCATAGATGCTTTTTTCTTTTATTTTCGTAAAGACCTTAGACTCCTCTTGCAGATTTCAGAGAAGTCTGGTGTTAGCTTTAATGTGCTTTCCTTCCCCACCCCTGCTTCCTCTACCTTGTTATCCCGGAGTTTCTTTATACAATGAAAGGCACACATTTGTTTAATGGAGCTGTCACGAATCCCAGCTACAGATGAACTGTGGAATGTATATTAAAATACATTTGGCAAAGTTAAAATGAAATTCAAAATCAAAGGAAAATTGCCCCGTTGCTTGTTACAGTTCATATCAAAATGTCACCTGGGAGAAAGCATATTCCTTTTAGAAGCGTGAATGGGTTGTTAAGAAGGGACCAATTTTATCTGTAGGGAAATTCTCTGCTGTCTTAAGCCCAAGTGTGAAGAGGGAAAGGCAAACTAATTAGCAAATTTTAATAACAAAGTAACGGAATATCAGATGGATGGTATGTCTTTTAGCATTGGATTTATACAGCTGAGCCGCTTCTGTATATCTCTGAATGTGTAGCAAATGAAGGGAAAATCTTTTATTAAGATATTGGAATGAAATTCTCATTTAAGCAGCCTTAAGTTTATGGCAATCATAATAGTAAATAGTCCAGAGATGGAAAAGAAGTGAAACTTCATACTTAAGTGGAAGGTTTAACAAAAGAAACTTCAACAAACACTCCTAGAGAAACGCAGTAAAACTCTGAATGGGTTATTTAGAAATTTGAGGACATTTAAAGTTGGTTGTGTCGCAGCTTCTGCCTCGCACGGCGCCGAGTGAGGTTCTGCTCACGCATCTGCAGTGTAAAATGCTCATTAGGGTTTTCATACGCCTTTGTAACTTCAGAGCATTAATATTTCTCCCTGCTTTGATCCCTGCAGAAGAGAGGGAAGTGAAGCTGCCGAATGGTGCTGACTCTCATCTCGCTTGAATGGGAGGCTCCTCCAAATTTCTTACATTTGTTGTCTCTTCGCATTCTGCAGTCTCATCTTTAATCCCTCTCTCCTGTGTCTTTAATTCATGAAAGTAAGTAATTAGAGACCCAAGCACATGTCAGAGTGATGATATACAGCTACAGCTGCAGCGTTTTTTTCTTAAATATAATAGTATAATGTCACAAATGAGCTCCCTTTGCTCTATATTTCTCCGGACTCCATCTATCTTTAGATGGAAAATACAGCTGCACAGCAGTCTCCTGACTGATGTAAAAACGGGGAGGAAGCTTTTCCACTTTGTGTAAGCATATTATTTATGAATATACCATGAAGAATGGCATTGCTGCACAACACAATGGTAATCCCATCACATCCTTATTTCTCCAGCAGATGAAAATGCTTCATTACAATTAGATGTTTGCTTGTTGTTTCCTGAGAGGGTCTGCAGTTAAACTCCAGACCTTTTCCACCCTGCTGTTATTAATGTGAGTGTTGATAGTGAAGTATTTCATCAGTCATCTACTTGTACACTAGGTCTGGGTTTGGGATGCGGCAGTGGTCTTTGAAAATGATGGGGTAATAATGGATGAATCACAGGGTAGAAGCAATCTCGTAACTATTTTGCATGTTAAATATGAAGGACAGATAAATTTTACAGCTGTTAGCAATGATTAGAGCATTTGCAGACAAGTAGATAAGTCATTAAAAAAATAAAATCACTCCATATACCACTTACCCATCCATTGTCAACACCGTGACTGTACACAGGGTAAATAATTTCAGTAAGTACTGAAATCTTATTAAAATTTTTAATTAACTCATCAGCAGACTAATAAATATTTCATGACAGCCAACTAAATGTCTGCTCTAATGTGTACGAATGGCATCCTCCTCGACACGAGACCTGGTGAAAGCCATTTGTCTTGCTCACGAGTGTTACAGGTGGTTGCAATGAACTTTTCTTTCTAGTGTGGTGGGGTGTCCACCTCTGACATGTTCTCATTTCAAAGCTGTGGTTTTAAAGAGAAGAATAAAAATTAAAAGTATACATAACAGCCTAATTCTTTGCTGTTTGTAAGAGTAATTTAGTGAAGGAAAGGACTGATTGCCTTGACGCAAGGATTGGGGGGTGAGACTTGTTAATTCAATTATCGGTTTGCTCTTTGATATTTGGTTTTGGTGGTGCAGCGTTTCTCAAAAATAATAGTTCGGTATTTCCCTCCTTTGGTTTGTAATAGGTATGTGACTTCATAAAACACATTAGATGCCCATAAGAGATCTTTTTGCTGGTGCATGCTCTTATTGCCACGCTCTCCATCAGAGGACGGGTGTCACCTTCTAGCTTGACCACCCAGGGTGGCATCGCCCTTTGCTGGGGCAGCTGCCGTGTCCTTCCCTGGTGCCTTCAACACCATCCTCTAGAGCAAGGGGAGGAATAGCCTCTGTTTCTTATGAAAAGAGCCCCCAAGGCCAAACATTTTAAATATTAATTCAATTAATGTGATTCAGCAATGATTACCCAGGTGTCACATAGCTGCCATCTTCTAAAGGCAGCATCTCCAGCCCCAGCCTTCCCTGCGCTGCAGCAGCTAGCGAGTGCCGTGCCACAGCTGAGTCTTTTCATCGCTTTGTTTTCACAGGCTTTAATTACGGAGGGGAAAATAAAACTGTTACTTATATCATAGTGTGATGGCATGGGTATAAAATAAGCCGTATCCTTGCACCAGTGTGAACTTCACGCTGAAGTGCTGGAGCCGTCTTATTTGCCTGTATTGTTTGTGCAGCTGCAGGAATTGCATGCACATCTGTTTTGCGGTCCTGAAATTTAGCCCCATGCACATTTACAGATCATTGTGAACTGGCAATTTTTTTCCTCTTTCTTAATGGTTTAATAACTACCAGGGGTTTTTTGTTTCGGGTTTTTTTTTTTTTTTACATTGAGTTTCATCTTCCCTTTTCAAAGAAAACGTTGCTGGCAGCTTCAGCACGTTGCTGCAGAAATGTTTTTGCAACGCTGGCTTTACAGTTGCACAGAGGATGTGTTTGTTACGTGCACAAGTTTTGTTATGTAAAGTGGCCTTCAGTTTTTCCAGTTTGTGCTGGAAGATGTTTTGTCTTCTACCAAATTCCAGGGATTTATAGCCAGGTAGGGTTTTTTTCCCCCCTTCTATTTCCCACTTGATGTTTTCTTTAAAAGATTGGGTCTTCTGCTTGCATTTCTTGCACTTTTGGGAACCGTTGAATTTATTAGCGATGATTCCTAATTCATCGGACAAAGCAAGAAGTTATTTTCTCTGGAGCAGTGAAGAATTTTGGGGGAGAATTTAACAAAAGTGACACTAGGTTACTTATAGCTCGCAGCCCTTTGTCACCTCGGTGGGATCCTGCGTCTTTCAAAGGATGTCCTACTTTTCGGAAACGTTATATGGAGCAGCCCAGCCATTTCGCTGTATTTTCTCAGGCACTTGCCTATTTTTGTATTGTAGAAACAGTTTTAAGGAGTGCTGAGTAGCATCGGTAAAGGATTTTAATGCGGTTGCTTCTCTGCAATGCTTCTTGAAATGGCTTGAGCATCTCTTGTCCTCCATTTTAACAGACCAAATACTTGTGGATCTCTTCCGCTATTATTATCTGTGATTTAACAGCATAATTTTGGACTTATTTCTGCAGTACTTTCCTCCCAAAACTCTCCAAGGGCTCTGCATTTTAATTAGTTTAGCCTCACGTTCCCTCCACGAGGGAGCTGGACTCCCCTGACCCCCTCCTGGTTTTCCCCTTGCCTCCGTGCGTTTGCCTACATGTGCTCGTGCTCCGGCTCTTTACAAGAGGCGTTCATTTTTCCTTGATCGAGGCACATTTACACCCATTTCTGTGGTATGAGCTTGCCCTTTTTCCCTATTTAAATATACTTGACCACCACTCTGATTTTTTTTTTTTAACACACCCACTGTATTTAGGGCAGGAGATGCACCCAGTGCATAATTTTCCTGCGGTTTCTTGAAGCAAGGGTACGGTTCGTGGTGCTGCGCCATCCCATTTCTTCATTCTTAGGACTTAATTACAAATATCTTCTTTTTTTTTTTTTTTTTTTTTTAAACCGCTTTTTCTGCTGTTCATTTTATTAATGCTTATTGTTTTTTTGCAAACCTAAGCAATAGCAGCTGGGGAGGCAGGTTGCATCTGTGCCTGCAGCGCTTGTGCTTGCAGAGGATGAGGATCCGGTCCTGCTGCCTGACACCGGGCAAAGCAGGTGCAAAACACTCTCGGTTTAGCTTTAGCTAAGCTTAGCTTTAGCTTTAGCTTAGCGGAGGGGACTCTGCACTTCAGCCTGCAGCGTTTTTGTCACATCAGTCATGCGCACGCACGTGAAACAAAACGGCTCGTGGTGTTTCCATGTAACTTGGAGGTGATGCAGAGGAAAAGTGGTACAAAACGAAGCCCTATCTTATTTTTCTCTGCAAATTAATGTATTTTTGGGGAGTATTTCCCAGCAGGTGCTCCTGAGCTTTTGCAAGTTTCCTATGGCAGATGCCTTTGTTGCAGAGCTTCTGCTCCTGAGCTCTCTGCAGCCTGCTTCAAGGAGAAAGCCTAAAGGAGATCGTAAGTAGAAATTATATAACAAAGAAGCAGATCAGTTTTGCTGCGGTAAAGCAAAAAAAAAAAAAAAAGAGAAATCATGTGTTGGATAAATGTATTGCTAAAAGGCTGCCCCAGCACCCTTGCTGGGCTGCTTTCCCTCCCCAGGGAGTGGGATGCAGCTGCAAAATGTTGTAAGCTTTTCCTTCAAAAATGGAAAGTGGTGTCTAGATGTATACCAGGTTTTGGATAGGGTTTGGAGCTGACTCTAAGGGCAGGTCTCTAAGGAAAACAAACAGAACCCTGAAGACCTATAAAATCCTTACATTCCTCAAACGCATTGCTTGGCACATCTATCCGGATGGAAATGCGGTGCACTGGATGAATCAAGGGGATAAACACTCAAGAAAACGTGAGCCATTTCTACATTTGCATGAAGAGAATAGTATTTGGAAAAACCTGGTTATGAAGTGGGGGGGCTGTTTGCCTCTGTCACTGAAGCTACTTAAAATTCATGTTTTTAATTAGATTTCAAATGGACAGCGTCCCTTCCAAGCCGGTCTGCTGTACCGTAAGCACAGTTGGGGTGCAGCACTTCCACGTGAAGCAAATGGCAACGTTAGCCTGGGCAGCCTGGACCAGCAGAGCATCCTGCCGGGTACCAGGAGTGCTGCGTGCCCGGCTTCCCCCAGCAATGCCGGGATGCGAATGGCATCTCTTTGTATAACTTTATAAAACACATTTCCTGTAGCCGTGCTTGAAAGTTCAGTAACTCAAAAAGCTTGGACATGCCTTGAAAATTAAAGCAATTGTTACATTGAGCAATCTTTTTTTTGTTGTTGTTTTGTTTTTACAATGCACATATCTGAGGAATTGTCTTTATTAAGAGTCATGGTTTCCATCTTTGGGATCCCCCATCTCATCCGCTTGGCAAGTTATGCTGCACAAAACTGAAGTAAAACTTGGTGAGTGCACCATGCATTTACCTCAAGTAACCTCTAGCTGCTGCCACCGGAATGACGGCACTGGAGAGCCTGGCGAGAGGAGCCCATCCTTGCACGTGCTGCGCTTGCTGATGTAATATTTGCTCTGCGTATGTGCATTTCTGTGTAGAGAAGTAAAATAGTGTCAATAGTGGCAGGTCTTAATACAAACAGTGGATTAATAACCCGAGATGTTCATACCTTGAGCTTGCGCTTCACCGTGGAGCTCCAAAGCACATTGCAAATGGTGGTGAAGACTCTTCTCCTTGTGGGGGTAGAAGGGGCCACATTTTAGGGCCACAAAAATGATCAGAGGGCTGGAGCACCTCTGCTCTGAGGACAGGCTGAGAGAGTTGGGGTTGTTCACCTTGGAGAAGAGAAGGCTCCGGGGAGACTTTATTGTGGCCTCTCAATACTTAAAGGAGGCTTATAAGAAAGATGGGGACAGACTTTTTAGTAGGGCCTGTTGCGATAGGACAAGGGGGAATGGTTTTAAACTAAAAGAGGGGAGATTCAGACTAGATAGAAGGAAGAAATTGTTTACGCTGAGGGTGGTGAGACACTGGC
>NW_008795712.1:274710-297404 GCF_000699145.1 Aptenodytes forsteri | reverse complement strand
TGCCCAGAGAGGTGGTAGATGCCCCATCCCTGGAAGTGTTCAAGGTCAGGCTGGACGGGCCTCTGAGCAACCTGCTCTAGTTGCAGATGTCCCTGCCCATGGCAGGGGGGTTGGACTAGATGACCTTTAGAGGTCCCTTCCCACCCAAACCGTTCTGTGATTCAAATCTAAGTGTAGAATTGAGGCTGGAGTCTTGGCTTCTCATGTGGGTGACTCAGTAAGGATGCTTTCAATTTGTTTCTGAAGGTACAGAGCATTGATAGCTTCCTGTGCAGCTCTTTGGAGGTTGGGAAGCTGAGCATCTTTGTGTCTTGGGCTCAGGAGATGCAGGTGGTACTTGGAAATTACTCAGTTGGGCATGTAACCCCAGCCTGCTCCTCCTCAGGGCAATATCTGATAGAGCTTCTGTGGCGTTCATGCCAAACGAGCAGTTCTGCTTCTTGCTGAAGTTCCATCTTGGTCACAAGAAACAGTAATTAATACTACATTAAACTGATAAGTTTTTCCTTCCTGCTGTGATTAATTTTCATTCTTTGAGCGTTTATATGATGCTTGAGAGTATGCTGTCGATTCTTGTTCCTAGCAGACTGGCATTTAAAAGCAGGATATTGTTGTGTGCAACAGTATGGGGAGTCAGATGTTATCTAGAGATTAGATTGCAGTAATGTAGGGTCAGAAATTTGCTTTACCACTGGCAATACTTGGTCTTGGGCAAGGACCCTAAATTCTCTTCCTGTGTTTTCTGCTCTGAAAGTCCATATTCCATCGGAATAGCAGAGATTTATTTGAATCAGAGTATGGGATTTCTGCTTCATTCATACTCTCCTGGGCCAATGTGTTTGTATGTGAGACAGGCTGCTTTCCACCATGATCAACTTTTATTTCCTCTCCCATATCCCCTCTCCAGTCTCTCCATCCCAATTTTAAGCAGTCATCTTGTTTCGTGGTGAATGGGCATGAGCCAGAAGACGGCTTGCTTGGAGTTTCGCGCTATCATGGTCTTTTTTCAGTCTGCAGAGTGCTTTAAAACAGCCCCATCAACTTATTTTGAGATGTGCCCTTTGAGGTTGTGTTTTAGCACCTATTACAGGTTCTGGGAAGCTGAGTCCTCCCTGCAGCCCCGGCACAGGCAGAGCAACCTCCAGGCTTCTCAGGAGAAGGATTTATCTTCCAGTTCCCGTCTGGAATTTGCAAAGGTTGGGTTGTTAGGAAGATTTATCTGCACAGAGGTGTCACCAGCACTCTCAAGTTTGAGATTTCTGTATTGAACAGCTTGGGAAGGCGGAGTCATCTTCTCTGTCCGGGGAATTTCTGGGGAAGAAATAAAGCCCCTTACACCAAAAAAAACCACCAGTCTGCAGTAATTTCTTATTTGTTTTGTTCTCTTTTACTGTTGGAGAAGGGAAGGCATGAGTTGAGGATTGCTGGGTTATCTGCCATTAACCTGAAGACTATATTCTGCTTTTAAAATGCAGGTGGTTGATTAGGAAAGTATCATTCGGGTTCTTCCCTGTATTTCTCAGCAGCTGTTGGCAAGATAGTCTCTTTTTAAAATTATTGGTACTCTTTCTGAAAGTAATATCTACCAGATAGATGTGCTGTGAAGTTGAACACTCCTAAAATACTTCAGTATGGTCACCAAGTCTATGAAAGTGCAAAGTATGGCGATAAACTCATTTTTGGACCTACATCCAGGGAGATGAGAAGGTGAATTTAGCAGGTTAGAAGTGACTTGGCTGATTCTCTTCATTTAAGCATTACTCCATGATATCTGCTTAAGAGGGTTACGCTCTGCAAAGCAGCAGAGTGAGCCCTTGAAACAAAAGTACTTTGTCCTTGTCGGGCGATTGCCCATCATTAAAACTCCCGGCCCGGAGGATCTGGCCGGTGCAGACCTGGAGCAGCCTCCCAGGAAAGCCGACTGCTTTCCCAGCCTTCCAAGAAGAGCCTTGAAAATTGGTTAGTTTGAAATATGCTGGGTTTTGTATTATTTTGCTCTGGTTCTGCAGCAAGCCCCGCTCTGCGGGTGGGTTTCTCAGGTCTCCGCTATAAGCGAGCAGCCAGCGGATGCTGAAGTTGGGCTAAACACAAGATTCCTGCACCCAGCCCCTCACTAACCATGATTTTGGGACTGGGAGAGCGTATGTATTCAGTTTAGAAAGAAACCAAGCTCACTTTATTAAAATGGAACGATAAGAACCAAACAAACTGTAAATCTCTTGCACGTTGTGCTCCCATCACCTGAAATCCTCTTACTGCTCTTGCCTAGTGCAGGTGATTTCTCTCCCTGCAACATCGGACGTATGGCGTCTGCCATCGTACATCGCAGGCGTACCTGCGATGCTGAGCCTTTTTTGTTGCTTAAAACGTGATCCAGGATATTCCCCATGGCCAGGGGAATGCCAGGGGATTTTTGGTGTTCAGCGAAGGAATTTCTCAAATTCACTGTGTCTTTCCCTGCCTGCTCAGCGTGAGCATTTGGCACAGAAAATGGGTGCAGTTCTGCTTAATTTTTTCTATTGCCAAGGTGCTGCTGAAGCTCTTGGGAAGGATTGTGGTCTGTTGGAGCATAGAAGAAATCTTATATTGCCCTAAAGAGTTTGGTTTATGGCAGTAGAGGGAAACTGTCATAGTCAGTTGAACCCAACTTTGTTTCCACCCAGCAATCTATGGCAATTTCCATTAACAAATGCTCTTTGTGCATTTTTTTCTGAACAATTGACCTTTCCTTATCAAATCGACTTTTTATCAGTTACTGTGGCTGAGCAGGAGCGAGTTTTCCTCCATGGAAGACATGCGGGGATTTCCAGAAGTGCTGAACGTCACTGCCTGGAGAAGTGGCTGGTGAAACCCCCGTGGGCTTCAGCTGGGGCTTTGACATTTAACTCTGGAAACTGCTGTGCTGGACCTTGATGGTTGCACCTGATGGTGGTTGCCACCTCCTCCCACCACTCACTGGAGGTAGAGGGACCTGGGGGGGATGCAGCTGGGACAGGGGGGATGCAGCTGGGACAGAGGGGATGCAGCTGGGATGGAGAGGCAGCTGGGATGGGATGTTGCCTAGTTTTTCTTTGCAGCAAGACCTTCCTCAAAGTTACGGACCATATTTAGCTGACGACATGGAAGGGGAATTTTTTGCATATTCCAAGGCCTGAGGCAAAAAAGATTAATTTTTAAAGAGCTGCTTCTATAAAATGCTGTTTATTGTATAGTGTGAGTTGTAAATGGGGTATGTGCAGCTCTCCTCTGGCCATCATCATTGAGCTGTCTTCTTCCCGGCGTGCGGCAGGCAGGCACTCGGCACGTGGAGGTTTAGTGAAACACACTCTGAGCAAAATCTTGTCCTGTTTTGGCACAAGAAGGCAGCGAGAAATCAGATGTATTTTTGTCGTGTCGGAGTACGCTATTTTTACTCTAATCGTTTTACTGGGTGTGCTTTTCTAAGAGGTAGCACGGGCAATGTTCCTATTGGTGTTTTGAAGGCAGCAAGGTGCTTCTACAACATCTAAGCTTTGCTCTGCTTTGAGGAACGGCGAACTTGTCCTGAGATTTCACAAGGCTCTGCTCTCTGCCAGATCTGAAATTTCTTCAGGATTTAGCCCATCCCGCTTCAACTCAATTAAGGCAGGCTTTTAGCCTTAACACCCACTAGCGAATTATTCAGGCATTGAAGGCGCTGGGTTGGCTTAGTTCATGCGAGTGGCGCCTTCTGCCTGTGCGTGTTGGATGAGGCTCTGCTCCATGAGGAATGTGTTCAGCGATGCTCCGGCAAGAGCGAGTCTCTGCGTGGGTCCAGACCTGGCCCCAGCAGGAAGTCCCTCCTCCTCCTCTTTCTCCCCCTCCTCCTCCCCCCCCTCCCCCCCAGCAGGAAGATCTCCTCCTCCTCCTCCTCCTCCTCCTCCTCCTAGTGTCCAAGAGAGCCACAGTCGAGTGCTTGAACATGGTGTCCAAGTCATGACGGAGAGTATTCATCTTCGAAGAATACTTCAGGTTCAGTAGTATAATCCCAGTGCCAAGATGAAATCCAGAGAATAGGAATTAAAAATGATCATGATCCTAAACTGTAGCTCCGTCCCTGGCTTACATAGGTGGGGAAGACAAAAGGAGGCTTCATATTGTAAAGGTTACGCAGACCGTTGGGTTAGAGAGTGTTTTCCGCCATCAAATGAAAACATCATTTTGAGTGAGTGATGGAAAAATGGCATTCTTGAAATTCCCATGAGGTAGGGATTTTTTTCCTTCCCCCCCCCGCCTTTTTCCCCCCTTTTTTTAATTTTGTCTTTTGTCTTTTTTCCTTTTTTCCCTTTTTTCTTTCTTTTTTCCCTTTTTTGTTTTTCCCTTTTCCCCCTTATTTTTTCCTTTTTTATCTTTTTTCATCTTTTTTCTTATTTTTTTCTTGTCTTCTTTTTTCTCCCCTCCCTTTTCCCCTCCCTTTTCTCCTCCCTTCCCCTCCCTTTTCCCCTCCCTTTTCCCCTCCCTTTCTCCCCCCTTACCTCCCCTCTCCCCTTTCCCCTCCCTTTTCCCCCCCCTTTCCCCCCCCCCACCACCCCATCCCCCCCCACTCTTTCTTTTCCCCTCCCTTTTCTCCTCCCTTCCCCTCCCCTTTCCCCTCCCCTTCTCCCCCTCCCCCCCCTTTTCCCCCCTTTTTTTTTCCTTTTTTCTTTCCTTTTCCTTCTTTTTTCTCCTTTTTTGCAGGACACCTTCCAATGACAGGCACTCTGATCTACTCCACTACAGATTTAAAATGCTTTACCACTCATCCGCCAGCGCCTAAATGCCCAACATAGCTGAGAGACCATCACACAGTGACAGGTAGATACCTGAAAATTGCGATCGACTCTCTCCTTTGCTCGCCGCACTTCTCCTTACCCTCTCCCTGCCGGTGTGTTGAGTCAATGAGCTAATGGCCGTGCAGATAAGCATGCTGTATTTTCTAGTGCCAGTTATTAGATCAGCAGATGCTCGGGGGAGTACTGATTAGAGAATGTCATGTTAGCGGTCCCAAGGTGTAATTACGCTTTGCAGATTTCTCTTGCTTTAGCCGTGTTGACAACACGCTTGGATTGAGGAGAGAGGGAGAGAGATGAGGGGTTTGTACAGCTCTTCAGCTATGATTGAGGAATTAAAGTTTATCTAATAACTACGTCTTTGCACGGACCTCTGCACGCTTTCCTCCCAATAGGTTTGGTGTAGGGTGTTCCTCCTTAACTCATATCAATAGTTTTAATTTTTGCGACGCTACTAATTTATCTAGCTTAATCTAAATTTATGTATCTGTTGGTGGTTAACGTAAAAATTGCTGTCTGGATGGTAGACTTTATCGGGCAATCTCAATACATAGTTGAGGCTGTTGCTTCGGGTAGGTGGGATTTGGAAAAAGGAAAAAGAAACAAAACCTGACTTGCATTGTTGGGGTTTTAATATATGATATATAATTTGAAAAAAATACCCAGATAAGAATGGAAATCTTGCAAAGTCTGTATTCAGAGAAAAAACAGGATTTTAGAAAAAGACTGTTTATTGTTTGAAACCACAAGCCTCTTTGAGATCTGGCTAACGAGGAATCAGTAAGGGGTTTAATTTCTGTATAAGCAGGAGCGAATGCTCAAAATGTATTTTAAAGTATTTTGACAGATACTAAGGTAATCACCGGGGAAGTTAATAATCTTTTATTTCTATAATTTGTAATTAATTATGTAGCAGGACCCCTGGTAGCTCCAACGTAGGAATGCCTTTCTGGTTCCTCTTAGATGTGCTTAGATGCTTACCAACGCTCAGAAATAACAGTTACTAGCTGGGACAAAACCCGGGTTAAGTTAAAATCAGCTGTAGCCTCTACTGCTGTATTTCTCCCTGACAAAGGGCATAGGAGCGTACTGGAATTTAGCGTCTGCTTTCTTCCATCTTCATCCGTCCATCCATGTTTGCATGTGAGATCTGAATCTCGGGTTTAGGTCTGCTTCAAAAGCAGCTTTGTGTCGTGGTGTTGGCTTAGGTGCTGAAATCCACTGGTGACTTTAAAAAAAATAAATTAGTAATTGTACGTGACAATTTATAAGGGAACTTTTCACTTTGCAGTGTCAGCCCCTCTGGGCTCATCTCCCACCATCAAACTCCCCTGTACTGGCCTCAGTAATAACAAAACCCCCCAATAGTAATAAAACCAAGAAGTACCTAGTGGGATGTAAAAAATTTGTCACCAAAGTCAGGAGCAGAAGGTGGCATTGGCCTGCCTAGTCTATGGTTTTTGCCCCTCACACCGACGCCGTGTGTTGAATTCTCATCCTTCGGATGCGCCAGATGTTTCCGCTGGCCAACTCCAAGCGTGTGGCTGGTCAACAGCGGGCAAGACCCATGGTCCTTCCAAAGGAGGGACCACCGTTCTGTGGTCAAACATTAATATTAAGCCTAAATGAACCCGATGTGATCTATTTGATACTCCAGCATATCAAGTTTGCAGGGAGGAATATAGCCAGAGTCACTGTAGATGATTCATACAGAGACCTCCCCTGCGCTCCCAAAAATAAAATAATTCTATGTCAGAAGGCTTTAAAAAGGTAATGGAAACCATAGTGGAAAAGATGAGAAATGGAGGGGGGAGAACAAAGTAAAATTGAAAGTAAAATAAAGGAAATGCGTTGAAATGAAGCGGAGCTTGCAGGTTCTAATTTGAGAAAGCAGGTGAAGGAAATGGGTCATTAAAAAAAAATGAAGTGGATTGGAGGGATAGAAGGATGGGTGAAAAAAAGGTGGATAAAAGTTGTGTGTGGGGTACACCAAAAATAGAGACCTGTAAATGTGGATGGATGGGGGTGGGAACCCTGCTGTGAAGGGGAGCGCGGCTGTCCCCATCTTCTCTATAAAAAGGGTCAGCTGGGCGCCCGGCGATGCTCTTTCTGGTATTTCTGCCCCAAAATGAGAGGGGTGGCCTCAAGGGCTTGATTTCTTTTTTTCCCTTTTTCCCCTCGCCCCTTTTTAAAATTATTTTTAAATAAGAGGTGTATGTTTATGGGACTCCTCTGTGCACACACTATATATATTGTATATAACACTTTATAATTGTATATAACAATAAGTTATGTACATGAGTTTATATATTTATATATTATTGATACATGAGTTTATATGTTTATATATAATGAGTTATATACATGAGTTCGTATATTTCTATATTAGTGTATATAACTCATTGTTCTGTACAATTATAAAGTGTTTGGGATGTGAGGTCCCCCCACTAACACCCACCCTAAGGAGGTCGCTGCACTTCCCAAACTAAACGTAGCTGGAGCAATCAAAAGTTACTCAGAGGGATGTTCTCTGCAACTTCATTTACATTAAGGAAGGAAGGTGCCACCTTCCCGGGATCATCACCTAGTGTGGATTTCAACCTCTTATTAAAAATTAACTTCATTATTTATTGTAACTCCCTAGCTCCAATGGGCGGTAATGTAGTAGGCATTTACTCTATCGTGCCACGGCATCACTAGTTACCTAGCGTTTAGGGATATTGATTACAGTGTAAAAATGTTTAATTTGTTACATAATTATCCACTGTAATTTTAGTTTTTGCCTGAATAAACTATTTAATTAGGACACGAGCTTCTAATATTTCAGGATGTACTGAACAGCGATATAATTGATTATACGCCTTGCCGGTGGAGCGGTCCTGAAGTTATTATGTAAGGACACATAACTGCATTTAATCAAACATTGGCTAACGCCAGCTGCCGGGTGCCGAGTTTTTTTGGCACAAAGTAAGTAGCAATTTAACAATTACTGAGCGCTGCTGAAAATAGCCCTGTAGTAGGGTGGACTTTCTGCTGAGCACGTCAATGTGGGCAAGGCTTGCCTGCATGGGACCCGCACGGTCGTGATGGGGTCTTGATTACGGAAGAGGATTGCTTAACCAATCCGTATATCCAAGTGATGCAATGGGTTGTGTTTGGTTGGGGTTCTGCAAGTTCTCCAGGCTATTTTTAGTGCCACCATCAGCTGGGGAGGGAAGGAGGCTCAGTGGCACTGGGAAAAGGGTGAGGACCTTTGAGCAGATAAAGGTTCACCAGCAGCATAACGGTGGCCTGGAGCACCCAACCAACGTGCAACAAGTCCTGCAGCCCCTTCTTCTTCTCACCTGCACCGTGCTGGTGAGTCCGGTGAAGCCCCATGCTCAAGCAGGTTGTCTTCTACTCACGTGTCACCAACGCGCTCTTCTTGCTTGCTTGAAAGTTTCCAGAAAGCTGAGTTTACATTTTGCTGTTGGAGTTTTTTTTTTTTTTAATTATCATCGAGTGCATTTCTGACAACTTCCTCATGCTGGAGAAAATTCAGAATTGCAAATGGAAGAAACTTTGCTGTCACACAGACGCTCTCCACCTCCTCTTCCTCCAGGTTGTGGTGACCTTAGAGGGCATTCCTCGCCTTGGTGTTGAGTGGGGACAAAACTGAACCTCTGTTAAAAATTGGCCAATGTTTGTTTGCGCTGCCTCTGGATTAATTGCTGCTGAAATAAATAAGCTGTATTAGCTTCTTCGATTCCTAGGTGGAGAGAAATGCCTCCTACAACGTCCTCCTGCAACAGCAGCAAGAAAGGCAGCTGGCCTGGGGTTAGCCACGAGGCTTACAGCTTGGCCAACACCAACCCTTGGATCTTCCTAAGCTGACGTTACCTGTATATTAAATTTTTAGGGTCTGAAAGTGGCCCGTGTCAGCACATCAGCAGTGCTGGAAACCTGGGGGTCAAACGTCCCATCCCAGGGGGAAGCCTGATGGGCAGAGGGCTGGTGGTGCTGGTAGCTGCACTGTCTCGGGCTGCCGTGCTGGTTGGTGCACTACAGCTGCAAAACTATATGTTTTCATAATTATTTAGCAGTATCTTCTTTAAAATCGTGGCAAGGTGTGCTGCGTGGGCAAAGTCTCACTTCTGTGGTCACGGTCGTGACAGATTCACTAACCAAGAACAGGGTCTGGTGTGTTTTTCAGTGGCAGACTCATGGCTGATGCTCAGCTTGCTCAAGCATAACAACTCAAAAGCTTCGATGGTAATTCGGAAAATATCCAAAGGCCACAAAATTTGCATATGAGCTTACAGACTCTTACATAAGCAAAGGATATAAGTATACACAGGTACGTTTGCTTGAACTTGTACCTTCCTTCTTAGAACGAGTGTTGCTGCATGTTTAATTCCTGGGTAATGAATGCCATTCCTGAAGAATTAAGCCTCTCGCCCTCCCTCACCCACGTGTCCCCTCTGAATCAAGTGCAACCGTCTCTTTTCACCACCTCTCCCTCCTGTGCACCCTTCTGCTTCAAATGGAGGTCCTGACCCTATGCAAACCTCTGCCCCAGCTATTCTTTTTGGGACTTGGCGTGGGCTCAGGAGTCTGCCCGTGGCAGACTGCTTGGAGCAGAGGGTCATACCGTGTGTTCTGTAAGGTTAGCAGTCCACATCTTAGCAGCCGTGTGAAATATCCAGCAGTAAAGTATCCAGAACATGCTGTCTTTCCAACTAGGCACTAACCAGGAAGATGGGAAGGTGCACATCTACAGTTAGGGTAGTGGTCATGATACCTGTTGATGATGGGGAGAATAGACTAGACTAGACTAGAATATTTCAGTTGGAAGGAACCTACAACGATCATCTAGTCCAGATGTGACTAGAGGTGAGCGGTTTAAGGTTGCAAGAGCAATTGCCTGTTTCAGATGTCCACCTATACAAGCAGGTGGACATATGAAAGCCGTTCCCTGGAGGGGCTTGTTCCTCCAGGGTTGGTACAGGGAACCTGGGGCGAGGAGCTGCTGTGGAGATGGCTCAACTGAGTGAAGATGAGCCCCGGCTAGAGTGCTTGCAAGGAGCCCTTGACGGTTATGCTAGTGCTTGGTTCTTCTGGTGGTTGCCACCTTGCTGCAGCCCTATGCCTGCCGAACCTCTGCTGCAGGGAATATATGATGAGCTCAGTAGGTTGCAAACAGAAACTGTGAGTAGACTGATAAGCACGGTTGGTTACCTTTCGAATGCTAGGTAGTCTTTGCAGTGGAGTTACAATGTAAGTGACTGACTCTGATTTCTCTTTTTGTTGGAAGAAGAAATTTGGATGCCAAATTTCTACTCCCAGTGTAATTGCACTTGGATTACCAAGTATGGAAACCACCTTATCCACCTTTCTCATCCATCTAATTTATATCTAGGCTGTCATAAAGGCGCACAGGTAAGGAAGGAGGAAGCTTCAGTTCTTGGTCTGAATGACTTTTCTTGCAGACAAAAAAAAATTACTTTGCTTCTAAACTGAAGTATTTATTTGAAAGTGCTCTGCAGAAAAAATGGGGTAGAATCAGGGTCTAAGATTTCTTTTTCCATAAAGTGTGTTGATTCCAGAGGCTGGATGACAATTTTCCTGTAGCCACTGTGAATGTGGGGTACCCCTTTACCACCTTTTGATGTTGCACGTGCAATTCTCTTGCTCCTGGAGTTGAGACCCTGGAAGAGACCCTGGAGACCCTGGGATCGAGTTTAATCTCTGTAAACTCAGATCTAACTCCTGCTCAGGCTGCCCATAGCCCCGGGGTTTGCTGGGGCACCTGGTGCAATAAAATTTATTACAGACAGACCTACAGAAGGACTCCACGGAAATCCCTGAAAAAGTTTTGCTTGCAGATTTCTGCTGGAGCAGAAGATGCATCTAAATAATGGCATAATTCTCCTAATTACAGGGCAAGAAGTCAAGGGTCGAGACAGTAAAACCTCCATTTCTTGGTATTATTCATTAGCTTTTAAGTCTTCCTTCCTCTCTCAGCTCAGTCTCTTCCTCTCGGTGTTGCAGTAAGATAGTATCTGTCGATAACAGCCATGGGTTTTGCTGTGCCTCCGCTCTGTCCTGCTCATCCGTCCAACTCACAAATCCCTTTGCCCTCGGTAAGCACGGTCCAGGGGCGCTTTATCGTCATCCTGACACCCGACAGACAAATTTAACAGCCTGCTAATTGCATGCTAAAAAGGCAGCGCAGCTTCTTATCCAGGTCCGGCTCAGCAAAATGAATGCTATATGGTGATTTTACGGCCCAAAATTTGGAGAGCGCGCTTTTTCCCATGCAAAGCTTACTGCTCTCTCCAGTGCTTCACCCCTGTGCTGGGAAAGAAGTCAGGGAGGGAAGGAGTTGAGATGGGAAGGTCTCCCCTCACCTCCTGCCCCAGCACTCCTTGCACAGCTCTAATACGGTCCTTGGGGAATATTGAGAAGATTTGAAGAATTAGATGGGAAGGGAGGGGTTTTTTTTCCTTAAAGGGGTGCTGTTTGGGCAAAAAAAGCTTCTTTGAAGTAGTGGGTTTTGCTTGTAACCATTTTCCATGCATGGACACATGCAGTATCGGCTGCGGTGCGTAGTGCTGGCCAGTGACTGTGGGTCCGTGCGCTGTTTGCCAAATACAGGGTCGTGGTAAAACGCTATTTATTTTTCCTTCTTTCTTTGAATGAGAAAAGCGACCCAGCTTTTGATCCGGCTGCTTGCATGGCCATGCCCTGCTTTTGGCTTGCCCGCCAAGAGCTGCAGGAAGGTGGTGCTGGAGAAGTACCTTGGTGGCTGCTGTGCTGCTCAGCCCGAGCAGCCTCGCGTGCCTCGTGCCTGCTGCCGGGATGTGGCCGAGGTGCGCGGTGATATCATGACACGTCATCATGATGTCATTGTCCAGCTCTGCAAGCGCCCCCCAGCAGCGGTGTGCACACAGGTGAGGACGCTTTGGCTCGCCAGTGGCTTCTGGTGGCTGATGCATCTTGCTGGGGCGATACACTGGCACTGGGGAGCTGAGCCCATGGGTCTGCTCTGCACCTTGAAGCTTTCTCCATATTTCCTCGAAATACGGGGAAAGAAATGACGTCTCCTCACCAGCACCGTGCTGGCACAAGCCGCAGTGTTGAAATAATGACGCGGGGGGGAAATCATCTCCCGGGTTTGTAAATCTTGTTAAGGGAGTGGCGGTGTTTGTAGAAAAATAATTCTTCTGCTAGCATGGGTTGCATCTTGATCGCAGCCTGGGCTGGTTCAGCCATGCTGAGAGGAGCCCTTTAACAACTATGATCACATTTGATATTAATTTTTGTAGGTACTTGAATCTGGAATGAAAATCAGAAGTGGCTTCTCGTGTTTGCAGGAAGTGGGATGGAGGGGTGCTGGGTTTGGCAGTCAGACAGAATACCTGCTTTTCTGGATATTAAAATCTATCTCGTGCCAGCTCATGTGTGAATCTTGGAGTCCCCCAAGTCTTCACTTGCTTCCTTAAAAGTTAGTCTGTGCTGGAAATTTTTTTGGGGCAGTATGTGAGTGCTAAAATCTATCCACATAGACCTGTTTGCAGGAGCCAGCTTCAGCTAAAAACAACCCCAATCTTACTAACCTGTTATACAAATATACATATAGATATATATATATATAAATACTATGATGTGGCTGGGAACAAACCCTGGTTGAGCTAATTTTAAGCAGTTATGAGCTTACTCTAGTTCTTCGGTAAGATTTCTCACTGTCCTGGGCATGGGAGGAATTGTGTTGATCTGGAAACCAAAGCTATGCAGTTTGTGAGTGCCATAGAAATTCATATATATTAATAACATTTGGTTATATAGTACAGTGACTCCTCAGGAGCCATTAAAAATATTTTGGAAAAAGACTTCACCCTTTTTTTTGTAGGACAGTAAGCACTTTGAAATAGAAAAACTCTTAAAAATACTTTTAAATTTGAGCATGGCTTTGCTTCCCAGCTCGCTTTTGGTTTCAGTTTCAGAGCCTCCCAAGAAACATGATATTTTTGGACTTTAGCATTACAGCGCTCGTTAGAAAATGGTTTTGATTTGCTTCATGGGGTTGGTCACACTGCATTCCCGCTCCTGTCGGGTTAACGAAGTTTCTGGAGATGTGCTAAATGCAGTTTGTGTGTAGCTGGTATAACTACGCTGAGCAAGGAGATCAGGTGTGCGACTGGGGGAGCACACAGATGGCCTCAGTCAGCGGGGACCCAAAGTTCATCCGTGTCCAGCACCGTCTAGCGCTGGCAGGAACCTGCGAGAAACCAGCAGTGGAAATGATGGAATAGCTTCTCTCCAGAGAAAATGTCTTTCTAATCCCTGGTAATTAGTAGCCAATACATCCCTGAAGCAGGAGGGGTTGCTCTTCTTCCAAGTTGTCAGGATGAAGTAAGTGCAGGTTTGCTCTGTACCTGTGGTGCTGGAAGATGGGGGTTCCCAGGAGATACTTGGCCATCGATAATTTTGTCCCGGGTGCTCTTTAGCTCCAGCTTTGGCCCATCAGACCAGACCCAGGATCTCTAAAACTGCTGGGCTGCGCTTTGAGAAGTGCCTGCTGCTGGCTTCATCACTCTGCATTTCCATGTATTTTGGGGTGGCGTTTTGGGGTGGCGTTTGGTTTTCAGGTGAACAAAAAAACCCAATGAAAGGCACAGTCCTTTGTAACCGCAGTAAGTACATCTTCCTTGTCCTCATCACCCGAAGCAGTTTTCACTTGCAGTTGCTCATTCCCAGCCTTTGCTGAGGAATCTGAGCCCTGTGCGACTCCGAGTATATTTTTATTTTTGCTCTTGCAGATACTGTGATTGTAATAAACTCCTCTGCAACGTGAAACTCAGTTCGGGGAAAGTGTCTTTCAAGTCGTGATTGTTTTGACTGTGTGATTACAAAGGGCGTTTTTAGGGAGAGTTGTTCACGATCTGGGAAGCACACGTTGGCTGAGGAATGCTGTCAAGGTCGTAGGACTGAGAACAGCTCTGCTCCTATGTAACCATCCTGATGGCCGGTCCTTTCCTACGTAGGTCTGAAAACACCGCCTGAACCTTTCTTCTCCAAGCTCTGGAGACTCCCTGGAGCAGGGGATGCGTTGCAGCTGCATGTGCTAGCCATGGGGACCACCTTGCCTGAGCCCTGCGGTCAACGTGCCGTTGCTTTGCCAGCAGACTTGGCCCCTGAGCGATCTTGCTCAACCCGGGGAAAATGTTGCAGGACCTGCTCTGCAAGTGAATGTGGTTGAGCAGAGGGAATATCAAATTCTGGAGAGTTTAAGTTTAAGAGAGATTAAATTTAATGCCCAGAGCATTGCACAGATCCCCGAGAGGTGCTTTTCCAAGGGCTTCTCTCCATCATCACCAGAAAGGCTTTTGTGGTGTTGCATGCTGTGGGAGATTTCGGGGCAAAGGTTTTCTCCCGCCTCTCACCCGATTGTATTGTTCCAACATGTGTGGTTTCAACGTGATTCCCGGTGTTTGTGGGCAGCGTGAGGCGAGCGAAGGGCACAAGGACCCAGTTCTGGCAGGACTGATGTGCAAGAAGAGGGGGGAGATACCTCCTCCGTGGGGTTTATCATCCCTCTGCTTCAGCGGCTGTTAAAGCATCATCTCCTCTCTACCTGGGGTTTAATCTATCCGTACCAAAATCGGTCTAATCTTGCAGTTTTGTGAATAAAAGATGCTTTTTCTCCCTAAATTCCCCAGGACTTTTTCTGGGGATGCTGAGCCATGGTGTCAGTGATGTTGGACTCCTTGCCTTGCCCCGAGCGCCTGGGGTACCACTCTCACTAGTGTGCTGCCTTTCTCTCTTTCTTTCTCTCATTCAGAAGAGATGCTCATTTTTTCCTACACACGCTCGCAGGCTTTTTTTGGCGAGTCCCCTGTCTGGAACGAGCTGTGGTTTCCCCAGAAGTCGTATGTGGCCACATCACCTGCCTTTATTTTGTGTTACATCAGCTGGAAAGCGCCACATTGTGTAGTCTGTAAATCGGTCACCCGTTTACACCCACGCGTTTCCTGAGACCGAGACCTGCCGCACGCTCAGTGACGTGGGGAACCCAGGGCAGGGCCAAAAAACAAGAGCTGGCCTGTCTTCTTCTGGGGAGCAGGGTCTGCACTATGGTCTTCTCTGGCACAAGCAAGATGTCCTACTTCTTAACGATGGTGTGAGTTGTAAAATCATAGTTTTCTTTGTGGATTGGGCTTTAACTTTTTAATTTTGGTTTATCAACATGATCATACAATCACAGAATAGTTTGGGTTGGAAGGGACCTTTGAAGATCGTCTAGTCCCACCCCCCTGCCATGGCTAGGGACATCTTCCGCTAGATCAGGTTGCTCAAAGCTTTGTCTAGCCTGACCTTGAAGACTTCCAATGATGGGGCATCCACAGCTTCTCTGGGCAACCTGCTCCAGCATCTCACCACCCTTAGGATGCAGAGGTGCTGCTGAAACACTACCTGCTCTAAGTCTGGAGGTTGCCGTGACTGCTTAGATGAAAGCTGAAAGGTAAGCAGGAAGGAGGAGTGCGTGGCTTTCATCTTCTCAGCTGCTTGGTCACAGAAGGGTTCACAGACCCAATGTGAAGTGGGTGAGGGAGAACCAAAGCGCTTGCTTGCAGCGATTAGCTTCCCTGCGAGTTTTGGGCTGGCACAGCTCTGTTCTCCTTAGGGCTTTTGGCAAGACACTGAAATCTCTGGCCAGAGCCCCTGCTTATAAAATGGAGATGGTCATTTTTTTTCTTTTCACTTAGTCTAATCTATTCAGGGTTTGACATCTGGGGCAGGGACAATCTAATTCTGTGTATTTGTGCAGTGCCAATCATAATATCGCCCCGCTCTCGGGTCCTCTGGGTCCTGTTGTAATACACAGCTCGAGTGGATTTGGAGCAGAGGTCTCGCTGATCTGATATCGCCTCTCTGATGGTGACGGCTTAAAGAAGATGCAAAAAAATCCCTGGAGTGGGCAGCTACAGCTTATCCTGCCCTGGGAAAGTCTTTCTCCTAATCTCTGGTGGCGGAGGCGCGCGTTGATGCTCTGAAGAGGGAAAGATGAAGATGCCAACTTTTCTGGTCCAAGAGGCTTCATCACTGACTTCAATGGGAAGGCTCTGCAAGAAAATCAAGCAGAGGTTGATTCTGAGGGATTATACTGAACCTAGAACATCTCCTGGGCGTAAAGAGGTAGCTGCTGGACCACAGATAGCAGCTACTTGTAGGGAACAAATTGTCTTTCATCTTCTCACTGCTGCATATCGGAAAGAGGAGGCGGTCTGTAGTTTTCCCACTTAATGTGCAGCTTTTTAAAATGTAACAATTTGAGAATTAATTTTTTTGTTCGTTTGCTTGGAAACAATTATTATAAGTAGGGCAGCGGCGAGCTGTTTTGGTGTTGGGTGTTAGGAGGTCATTCCAGTGCCCCATCTCCTGAGCAACCCCCTGTCACACCATCCGGATCCTGCCTCCGAGAGGGCAGAGGCTCGGGATCCTGCTGGGGTTTGGAAGTCGGTGGGAGCCTGTCTCAGAGCAAAGGCTTTGCTGAGCAGCAGGATTTCTGTAAAAAAGAAGAGGTTCCCGGTTCCTGCTGTGTCCATCGTTCAGTGAGAGCTGCTTGTCCCTGCTGCTTTTTTTTGTCTGCCCTCGTTTTGTGCTTTGCCTGGTAGAGACTCAACCCTCAGTGCGGTGCAGAAAATGGTCAGGGCTTTTTCTTTTGTGCACAGATGAAAAGATAAAGCTTGTGTGCGTTTGAATCTTTAGAACATAATGAGATTGGGATCCCTAAGGGTTAAGGATTTCAGAATTTCCTGCGAGTTTTGTCCCTTTTTGCACGTGCCGCCTTCAGCAATCTCAGGGTACGCTCTTCTGTAATGCAGCTATTTTATCAAATTGCTTTGCTAGTAGTATATAATTTTGCTCTAACTGCTGCTGATGGCAGTGCGGAGATGATGATAGGAGCACATATCTTCCTTTTAAAATAATTCATAATAGACCGGGCTGGGTTCTTTGCATCCTTACGGTGATGGATGGGTGCAGGCTGGCCCTGATTTCCCTGCACCTTCGGAGATGGGTGCTCTCTCCAGGTTGCACCGCTGGAGGAGAGCTTTCTGCACAGTGTTTGACTCCAGGACTATCTATGAGATGTGCGGTGGGAACTGAGACCACCGTGTTCCTTGGTGGAGACCAACTGGGATCTGTCCTGTATCCCCCCGTTGAAGACGTTGTGCGTGCAATGGGTTTCTGAGCCTGCTAGTGGTCAGACTGGGATTATTTTTGTTGTGATACTAATTTTCATGTGCCGTTCTGTGGTTCTGGAGGCACCGTAGAAATGCCTTGCGTTTCCAGCTGAGGATCTGCAGAATAAGATCAGCGTTAATGAATTAGTTTCTTTCCTCTCTGTGGTTCATTGGAGAAGCATTTCTCCTGCTTTTCAGGCTTGATAGGGAGGAGGATTGGAGGTGACCACATGAGAAGCCCATCTCTGATAACCCATGGTTGGTGATTCCTGGAGCTGATCCTTATCCCCAAACCCACCTTTTCCCCAAGTTTTCCTGGTACAAATTCTGTTGAACAAGAGGAAAGCGGCATTGCATTAAAACAATGTCATCATCATCGGAGTTTTAATTTGAAAACATAACGAGCCTTTTTGATGCTCATTCCCATTTGGGAATAGGTAGGATGCTCTGGATGATCCCAGCTCAGCAGACCTGATTTTGTTGACGGGCGCTGCGGGTACCGGAGCTGCTGTGTGCACCGCAGACGCAGCTGGCTCACAATTAAGGTTGGTTACCTAAGCCTTTACAATTAGTTAAGAATAACAAAGGCAAGACGTTTTTAAAAGCAAGGCTGAACCCAGGGTGTCTCTTGATTGTTTTCTCTTGTCATGTAATTGAACCCTTAGGACCTCTCTGCTTCATGGGAGGTCAGCTATTTTCATAACCAGTTTGTAATTATTCCTGTTGTGGAACCTCTTACGAGGCATTAGAACTACAGTAAGAGGAGTGAGGAGGTATCGATCCCACCCCCGGCAAGGGAAGGGTCTGCACATAGCGCTTCGCTCCCAACCGTGTTGTTTGCGAAGCACTCTGGGGTCAGAAAGTGCCCCCAAGTATGAAGAATAACATCCTTCTGCTGTTAGAAGAGCAAAGGTTGAAGAAGTGTTTTATCAGTTCAGAAGGGATCAGACAGCAGGACCACCAACCTCAGGGCCGATGCCATTAGTGCACCAGTGTACCCCTCCGGGGTGGTCTCTGCTCATACTGGGCTGCAGGTTAATTGTCCGGTGTCTTAATAGGCTCCTTTCCTTTGGGGGTACATCCTAAGGCACAGTTACCTACATACCGCGTCCGCTTCCTAGGCAGCCCTGAATTAAGCAAGCAGCTCATGCTTTTTTGCCGAAGATGGGCCATGCATGGGCCGTTCGGGGACATGCTTTGTGTGCATCCTCCACCTGCTGTGGTGGAAGGGATGGAGACCTCCCCAAATGCCACCACAGCAGCAAGACCACAGCAGCCATCAAAATCCTCATGTTCTGAAGCCTGCCCAGTTACACAGAAGGGGAGAGAGCCAGCGTGGTGGGGGTGTGGATCCCCGGGGAGATAAGGATGCTCCAAGTTCTGCCTGGCTCTGGGTGGGATGCCGGGCATTTGGGTTTGGGCCCAAACAGTGGGAGCTGTGTCCTTACTGTGTGTCTCCTAACCTGATTATATATCCTCAACAAGGCAGGGAATTGTCATTGAGAGATATATAGATATATATATAAAAAATATAAAATAATAATAATTTTTTATATATATATAAATGCATATATGCATTATGTAGCAAGTCTTGCTACTGACTCAATAAATATCTCCATATATTTTTAGGAAGAAGGGATAAAAAAGTGTCCCCCATTCCCATCAGAGTGCCCACCTCTGTCCTCTGCGGCACACATCAAGCTCTTCTTCATAGAGACCAAGTGCATCGAAGCATCGTGTGTTGTTTTAAACAGCTTTCCCTGTATCATCTTCCCAGTTGACTAACCCCCACTTTAGCAAAATAAGAGGAGGAAGTTTTACTTTGACTGCGGTTTTGCAGTCGTACCCTGATTTGTATAATTTTGGCTTTGTGCTTGGATTCCTCGGTTGCCGCTCCAAATTCATGCAGTCTACTGTGTACGTAACCCCTTTGGCATGGGCATTTTAGGGATTTAGGGGGTAGAAGCCTGCTCTGGGTTTTTTTTGCCCTAAGTTTGCACTTCTTACTGCTGAATATCAAGCTTGCACCACTGCAGAGTTTATAACACACGCCATCCGTTGGGAAGAACATCTTTTGTTTTTGTCGCTTAGCAATTCCAGGCTGAGTTTCAATTTCAACAGCAAAATTCACCCTTCCCTTACCCAGAGCCCGCAGAGGTTTTGCATCATTAGACGTGTTTTCTAGCCAAGAAGGTCTTGCAGCTTGTAGATATATATGTAATGTGTGTTTGGTTGTCCTGTAGTGTGTGGTGGAGGAGATGAAATGGTGGTCAGATGCGTCCACACCTGACTTGGAGATGGTTCTTGGGAGAGAAATGCAAACTCTTTACTCTTGGACATCCTGGCTGAAGCCCAGCCTGAAACCTGGAGGAGAATAAGGCTTCGTTTCAGGGTATCCCCTCATGGGCAGAAGCTGGGTTACAAAACCAGCTGCCTGGGGTCTCCAAGGGTTGGCTATCGATTTTTTATTTATCCCTCCAGAGCAGAACCTTAAAACGTCAAGGTGGACATACACAGAGGAGTTTGCAGCTGCAAATTTTGGGTGAGTAGAAGGAAAATGCTGATTTTTAGCACTGGTAATCACGTTTAACATTCAGAAATGAGTGATTTCTTTGCTGGCCTAGCTGGTACTGAAAATAAGCTCCTGTCTGTTACCTAGTAACTTCGATTTCAAGTTTGTTGGCAGTGTCCTGTGATGTTGGATTACCACACATACATGCATGAGGATATATCGTCCACCTACTTCTCAGGAGAAGGCTCAGAAATTTTGGGTTGATACTTGGAGAACTGATGATGAATGCCACACCTGTCCTGAACTGTGTATTCTGCAACTTGCCCACCCCACCCCGAGCTCCCCAACCCCCAAGGTTTGGCCACGGCTTTGCGTGCTCTTGAATCTTCCCCGAGCAGTTCGTGCTGGTCACCAGGATGGCAGCCGGGTGAAGAGGGACAAGGTGTAGGTTTTGCTGTAGCTCGTAGGGGCGGGGGGGTGCCGTTGTCACCTTTTTTCTCCCAGTTGTAACGGTGACAGGGATGGTGGTGTGGGAGCATCCAGGGTGGCAGTTGTCAGTGTGGCCATCCCACCAAAAATGGGGAGATCATAGAATGGTTTGGGTGGGAAGGGACCTCTAAAGGTCATCTAGTCCAACCCCCCTGCCGTGGGCAGGGACATCTGCAACTAGAGCAGGTTGCTCAGAGCCCCGTCCAGCCTGACCTGGAATGTTTCCAGGGATGGGGCATCCACAACTTCTCTGTCTTGCCCGTTGTCATAAAACCTCGGATCTGTCATGATGCCTGGAAATGCCGAGCAGCCGGATCACTGTGTCCCATCCCTGCGTGGTTTGTGCTTCTTCATTGGCTTCTTGTAGCCAACCGTTGTTTTAAACGTCAATTTTGGAAGAGCTTTTGGAAGATACCCTGGGTGCCGTTGCTGTTGGTGTAAGGTGGAAAGGCAAGAGCTTCAGTTTGTTTGGGGCTGCACGCGCAGCCTCTTCTTTCAAAGGCAATCATAAAAGTAAACATAAAGCGAAATCTTGGCTCGGAGTGCCCTGGCTAACCACCGCGTAGGGATATTTGACAGAAGGACAGCTTTAACTTCTTTTTTCATTCCTTTTCTGGAAGCGTTGGTACTTGAGTTGGAGGCTTAATGGCAAGGTGGTGCCTTGTGATGGGCTGGCAGTGATTTAGGTAATGCCAATAGGTTTAGAGGGTAGAAGGGGAGGAGGGATGATTGATGTTAAAACTTATTCTGAGCTGAATTTGCCCTAGATGAACCATTTGGAGCCTTTTAGCTCAAAACCCTATCCTTGGTTCAGGAGGAAACTTAAAAAGAACCAGTATTTGTATAACCACGTCAATGCAGAATCGAGACTGAGATGCTCAATGGTGCGACCTGGTGGTATCATTGAATTGCCACAAGGTATTTTATTTTATTTTGTTTTGTTTTGTTTTGTTTTATTTTGTTTTGTTTTGTTTTATTTTATTTTATTTTATTTTATGTAGAAAGGTTCTCAGTTTCTGGTGTTTTATTAGCAAAGATCTTGAAAAAAAAAAGATACTGAGGTAGATTAACCTGTATTTGGTGGTTCTTTTCGGTGGGGATGGCTGAAGGTCAGACAGAGTTCCCAGCTTGCTGGCAGGCTCTAGCTGGGGATGCGCGGTTTGGGTTGTGGGCAGCGGACGTTGCCCTCGGCTGAGGTTTGCCAGCGGTTCAGGTGATGGATGAGCAGAGGCTGGGGGCTGGCGCTGCCGGCAGGGAATCGGCTCCCCTCCGCTCGCTTGTTTTCTGCAGCCTTCATAATTAATCACCATGCCCAGGAGAACAGGCAAGAAAATGAAACTTGGGCTCCTCGCAGGAGCTCTGTAGCTTCTGCAAGTTCTTCGTATTCCAAATTCTTTGTCTTATTTAACTCTGCATTGGGAGAGCTGGGTTTTACTGAGTTTCTTTCCCTTTTTTTTTCCGGTGATGTTGCATTAGCTTCTGCCCATCCGACCCTTCCAAATCACCTTGAAGGTGAAGAGATGGAGTGAAAAATACACCAAAGGCAGAACTGGGGTGGTACGCCCAGGTTAACATCGACGTTCTCGTGAAAGGCAGATGCAGCCAGGACAAAGACATCTATTAATCATTCATTTAACACAGCAGCTGGAATCAAATTCATTGCTGGAGCCGGGCCATTCCAGCAAGGGAAACTTTTTGCTGCTGAAGTTGTAAAAATTGAACAGCTGAAGGGGTGGAATTTATTGGTAAACTCTTGAAATTTCCCGTATTTCTCAATTATTTTATTTTTAATTTATATCATGCGCTTCCCAATTCCTCCAAGACTGCAAAGAGCAGAAAAACTGGAAGGATCCCCTCCAAAAAACGCTGTGCTTTGAAATAACGCGATCGGAAACTTGTTTTTTGAGCAGGCGATGGGGTTTAGTCTTTAGCCTAATTTGCTCCACGGGTGTAGACGAAATAGGGTCTTCATTTGGGTGCTGGATTTTTGGTATAATTCCACTCCAATTTCAGCTCTCTTCCATTTTCCTTCTTTACCCTTGTGCCATCTCGGCACAGCTGGACCACTGAGGTCTCTGCAGTTGGTGATCAAGACCATATTTATTACACTGTTGTTTGTGCCTGTAATACCTGATTATTTTTTATTTTTTTATACATCTCAATGTTGCTGCTCCACATCCCCTGACATTCTCTCCTGCATTTTGTCATCTTCTCCGCTTGGCCGTTCCACATCTGTGGTCCTGCAGGCTCTACCATGCAAATAACAGCATCCTCCCTGGACAAAAAAATAATAAAATCATAGAATGGTTTGGGTGGGAAGGGACCTTTAAAGGTCATCTTAGTCCAACCCCCCCTGCAATGAGCAGGGAAAATGCTACCTGGCCATTATTCTTTAATTAAGTTATTCTGCAGCTGTATCTAGGCTTTTAGTTCTCCAGGACTTCCTTCCATGTCTACCTCCAGCTCTTTTTTTTCCCTACCCTTTTTCCTCTTTTTAATTTTTTTTTTATTCTTTAAAGTATTTGGGCTTTTTTATTCCTTGATATAACACAGCTGCAGTGGCTCCAAGCATTTTCTCCTTTGCTGACTTATAGAATCATAGAATAGTTTGGGTGGGAAGGGACCTCTAAAGGCCATCTAGTCCAGCCCCCCTGCCGTGGGCAGGGACATCTGCAACTA
>NW_008795712.1:264053-273154 GCF_000699145.1 Aptenodytes forsteri | reverse complement strand
GCACCACTCAGCTTGGTGTCATCTGCAAACTTGCTGAGGGTGCACTTGATCCCACTGTCTATGTTGTTGATGAAGATACTAAGCAGTACCGGTCCCAGTACGGACCCCTGCAGGACACCATTTGTCACCAATCTCCATCGGGACATTGAGCTGTTGACCACTACACTCTGGATGCGACCATCTAACCAATTCCTCACCCACTGGACAGTCCACCCATCAAATCCATACCTCTCCAGTTTAGAGAGAAGGATGTTGTGGGGGACCGTGTCAAAGGTCTTATAGAGGTCCAGATAGGGTTCTCCTGGAGCATCATTTCTGTATCGCTCCATCCTACCAACACACATTATTTCAAGTTTCTCATTGAAGTTTCCTCCTTCCATGGCTTTTTGAGCGCTTTCTCCTCCTGTTCTATGATGTCTGTAGCTGTACTGTGCAAATCCCATGGTGGAAACGGTTCATCTTTGGTTTTGATGGAAAGAACTTGCAAACTTCTGTTCCTCTTGAGCAGGGCAGCAGAGGAGGGACCTTCCTCGGGGTCCCCAAAATCACATGTTCAGATCACGCACTGATGGCAAAACCGAAAATATTTGGATCTGGGTCAAAAGAGCCATGTTACAGCCCAAACACCTTAAGGTTCCTGTTTATTTTTGTTTATGCTATTAAAAAAAAATAACATCCAGACCTTGATGGTGCCTGTGATGTGACTCTTGCTATGAAAATACGGCAAGTCCCCATGCTCCTGCTTGTGATGGGTGGTTGGGACCAAGGTCCCCCTGGACACAGGTCCCTTTGCTGGAAAGCAGAATGGTGACAATAATTTGTTTGGGTTTTTTTCCCTGAATTGGGTTTTTTTCCCCCACAGCTCTGTATATAAGCCAGGCTCATCCAAAATTTTAGCAGAATATACTGTCCGTGGTGCACATCAGCGCTGGGGAAAAGACCGGTGGGGGGGGCCTGATCACTGCCAGGATGATGCGCAGCCTGATCCTGGTTTTATACCACAGTCACCTGGATGTAAGTGCAAGCTGACATTCAGAGGAGCCCCTTTCCCAAGCTGGAAAATAAAAAAGCTGCTGCTTTTAAGTGCAAAAATGCCCATTTTTGATGGAGCAGCTGCAGACTCGGTCACTGGGCTCAGACTTGGGAGGTGCAAGAGGGCTGGTATGGTTTGGGTAAAGGAATTTTTCTTGCACCTTAGTTTTTCCTCCTGTGAAATGATCATTTTTCTATGATGTAGAAGAGGGCTGTGGGATTAATAACATTTGTGGCACATTCAGTTGGGATGGTGAGTTATAGGGATGCACAGATTAAAAACTGGCTTGTGTCTGAATTTAAAAAAAAAAGCAAAATTGCTTTTGATTTCAAGAGGTTTATTTATTTTTTTGTTTTAAAATGAGAGTCCCTAGGACGGGACCGGTTCTGTTTCCAATCACAGCAAGCTGCAAGCATTGCTGCTCTCGCTCGCTCCCGTGCCGTCGGAGCCGCCTGGCAGGTGGCATCGGCGGCGGCGGCGCTTGCTCGGCGCCGGCAGCATGCGTTGGGTTTCATTATCAGCCAGCCGGTGCGGGAATCGAGTGGGAGAAGCTGGCGGCGAGTCCTTTCGCCTGCGATGGCAGCAGCACCGTGTGCCGGCGGGCGCTGAAGGGCTCGCCAACCCCCGGGGAGCACATGGGGGGAGCGCGCGGGAGCGAGCGGGAGCCGGCGAGCTTCACGGCAGCATGTTCGTCATCGGGGGGCTGCGCAGCTGGCACGCAGAGCGGCGGAGCTGGGAAGCTCTCAGGTAAGGGATGACAGCTCCTTCCCCCTAAAGCATCCCTGGGGTCCGTGTTGGTTTGGGGGGTGTTTTCGGGGGTGGGTTTGGGAGCGAGCAGTGGGGTGTTCCCACGGCTGGTCTCTCCTGCGTTCCCCTGCTGCGACCTGGCTGGTGTGGGGGCGGGGGGAACCTTTGCTGTCACTTTATTCAGCATTTATACTACAGCGCAAAGAAAAGCCGGCGCCCGGCTAATGAATGATATTTGCATTTTCCGAGGCCGCCTTCCCTCGGGCATTTTACTTCGGATCTCTTTTATGGATTGAACTTTGCTGAGGCTGTTTTTGGTGCTGCACCCTTGCGCGCAGCGTTTCCAGCGTTGAATACAGCCGCACGCTTGTAGGAGAATGTGCTAAGTAGAAAATGACGTATTTCAGCAGTGACCTTGAAAATCAATGTGTAAATGTTTAAGCTGGGTAGAGCTGGCATGAATCCTCACGGCGACTTGCAGAAGTAAGGACATTAGTTTTTTTTAACATTCCTCGTTAAAAAAAAAAAGCTGATTGCTTAACGTTAGTTAATCATTGATGAAAGAAGTAAAAGCAGCAGATGAAGTTAATGATTTCACATGTATATGGGTCCCCTTTAGCAAAGCGTCGCACAATTTGAAGGAGCTCCCGCCGCCCCAGAGTTGCTGGGTTACGCAGGGTGAATAAAAATACAGTCGTCGCCTTGAGCCCGCTGCATGGGGGAAGGTGTTGTAGGGCTTTCCACTGTAAATCCAACATCGACAGTGCCTTCGTTTTTGATGTACATCACTGTAACAGGCTGGAGTGATGGAAAAGATTGTTTAGGATTCATGTAAACCTTTAAAACGCTCCATAAATTGTAGCCGGAGGCACTGCTACACCTCTCTTGAGTGGCACGAGCAAATCCCCATTTCCAAACCTGGCTCTATCTTTTTTTTATTTTCAGGTTTTTTGTTGCTGACGACATCAGCGCATCACTAAATAGCATGAGAGTAAGGTCCAAGCATTTGGGTATCGTGATGCTGCTCTTGAGTCTTACATCTTCATCTGCGTTTTAAGAGCTCTTTTGTTCACTCCTTTTGAATTTTTTGTGTTATCGATATAGGCCTTCCATCAAAAAGGGGCACCGTGGCACTAAAAGAACCTCTTTTTCATTAAAAACTTAGAATCCAGACTGGTAAGGCAGAGTAGCAGGAAGTATTGTGTGTCTCGAAGATGGGCAAATCGGTTTTAAAGATGGTACGGGGAGATGATGATTTGCCAAGAGGGCTGAGAAGAGCTGGGACCTGAAATGAAATCTCAGACACACGTCTGTCACGAGTTTGTTGTTTCTCTGTGAAATTTGCTTTTTTGTGTTCTCCGCTGGGCTCCTCTTACCCCGTCCTCTAGCAGTTTTATGTGCGTGTTGATGATGGTGGTGACCAGGGTGAAATCTCGGTGAATAACAGCATATTGTGGGAAATAATGCTTCAGCATTGCATCAGCGATGAAGCAAGTCTCTGTGTGAGACCTTAAAACAGGGGAAGGTGATTTTAGTTTGAAATAAATCCAATCCAAACTGGATTTCACAGATCCATGCTCACATTCTCATTGGGACCAAGATGTGTGTTGGACACAAGCTGCTCAAGTCTAGGAGGTCAATGCAGGATTCCTGGAGATGGGATGGAGATGACAGCTTGTGTGCTCCTCACACCTCCTGGCTTCTTCTGAGGGTTTGCATGTGCCTTTCCATGTCTTGGCGGAGCTGGCAGTGGTCAGTCCATCCACCCTGTCCCATCCCAGGATTTACCTGCTTTTTTTTGTCTCCCAACCTGGGTCTCCTGACACGCTGCAGGTAGATGTATGCTGAGACCTTGATGACCTGTTACCCTGAGTACCATCAACATCTGCCATTTTTCAGCCCTTCTTCTGCTGTTTCTTCCTTCTAGCGCTTCTGCACCCACTGTCCCCATTCACCCAGTCAGAGCAGTCTGAATATTCACGGTTCTCCACGGTTCCCTGGTCCTTACCCAGCTGTGGTACGAGATGGAGGGACTTGACTCTCTCTGCCGTTGTTGTTGGTCCCATCTGGAAACCCAAAGGAAGGAAATTGTTGTTTTGTCCCTCTTGAGTGGACAAAACCGGATCATCTCTGATATTTGGAGAGGTCACCCTGGACTTGGGTG
Organism: Aptenodytes forsteri; assembly: GCF_000699145.1. Taxonomy (NCBI): domain Eukaryota; kingdom Metazoa; phylum Chordata; class Aves; order Sphenisciformes; family Spheniscidae; genus Aptenodytes; species Aptenodytes forsteri. The sequence goes on along the minus strand of NW_008795712.1, from coordinate 269,210 downwards.
GGTGAAGCAGGCGGGTGGTTTGGTTCATCAGCACGTGCTTTGCTTGGTGGCCAAGAGGACACAGGAGCTGCATTGACGTCAGCTGAGGTGGAGTGCTCTGGCTTTCCCGTGCTTGCTGGTGGTGGTGAGACATTTTGGGTGACTTTAGATACCCCCATCAGCAGAGAAAAGAGGTGGTGGAGGACAAAACCCCTTCCTGCAGCTGGGCAGAGCTCCAGCTAGGCAGCTTTTGTGTAGGGAGGGCCAGGAACCAAAGATGTGGAACCAACTCCTTGGTAGGTACCAGCACACGTAGGGTGTCCGTGGCTTGGTGTCTGCTGGTTGTCCTGGGACATCTTCCTGGGGCTGTTCAGGTAGCTGTGACAAGCAGCGTTGAATTAATTACATTAAAAGCAGGTAGATGCTTGTTAGCAGGATGAGAAATATTTTCAGAATTGATGGTTTCCACCATACCCCATTTTGGAGCTCTGATTTAATGTGTAAAATGAAAAAAAAAAAAAATTAAAAATCAGGTTTTGCATCATGGTTGCTCCCAGAACGACAGCAGGAAAGTGGAGCCGGGAGCTAAGCGCTTCCTAACAACTTGCCAGACTTTTAAAATTTTCACACTTTGTACTGTGGGCATGTTCGTTGCTTAATTAGTTTGACTTTCATTATTCTTACTGTCAAAAGCCATCAGGATCCAAAGGTTGTTCAAAGGGCACAAAGTGATGCAATTATTTTTGCTCCTTTTTTACCTTTCCTAGCAGGTTTGTATCTCTGACATCGGACTCGGGGGAATGTGATGCTGAAACGTCCTTGCGTACCTTGCTTTTGCTAACGGTTGGTTTGAACATGTTTTAGCCTGGCTTGTCATGGAAACGTTGGTTACGATGCTGAACGTGGTGACTTCAGGATTTTTTTAAGCGTGCTAATCGTCACCACCTCTTTTAACGCTACTGTGGTGCTATGAGTGCAGCAGTTTTAAAAAAAAAGTAATTTCCAATGGTGCTGCTCCTTGCAATGATCCCTGGCTGTGTACAAGGCTCAGCCCCTTCCCAAAGCGCTGCTCCATCACCCTGGGGCTTAGTTAGCAATAGGCATTGAATTCCCCCCGGTCTCCTTGCACAGACCGACTCAAACCCTCAAGGCACCAAGAAGCTCCAGCCCCATTTCTCCCTCTTCCCGTCCCCAGAAAATGAAGATCTCTGTAGCCTGCAGGGCTGCAGAGGAGGGGATTGGTTGGAAACCTTAATTATGAAGTCTGCTTTTAATTAAGTGGGTAGCTTCAACCATGGAAGTAAAATATTTGTGATTCAAGGCGTGGGATACGGCATTATCTCCTGGATCCGATGGCTGGAAGTGGTGTGTGTGACACTGTGCCGGGTTAGTCCTGGGATGCTGAGATGCTGCTGGGCTCCCTGCGGGGTCCCACGATGGCCCTTCGCTTTGCAGGGCTCTGACCACTCCCGTCCTCCTCTGGTCTTTGGGGAGGAACCCGCTCTGCTCCTGGCTTTTTGCCAGCCCAGAATCAGGTATCCAAGGTAGGCTTAAAAAGTTTGTCTTCTTAGAAAAGGCTTGATGTCACCAGGATACGTGGATGGACGGGTGGGAGAGCTCACCACGTTCATCCTCAGCTCCTGTTTCTCCTTGTGGTGGTTTCCAGCCAGGGTGAGATCCAGCTCTGGACTGGGGCAGGGCTGCGTCTACATTGAGAATTTCCTCTTATCAGCCATGATCGGTGCGATGTGCAGTGTCTTTTTCTGATGTGCCTTGCCTGAGGCTCCCGAGTTACCCAGGTAGCTGTCAGCGGCTTTTAGGATCCGTCCCCGTGCCATTTTTATCCGTGCCCCTCTCCAGACCTGTCTGGGATTCACACACAGACGGGAGGGACATGATGTGTGCATGCACTTCTGAAATTAATAGGAATTATCTGCTATGCGATGCTGTTCGTGTGCTTGGGTCTGTAGTCAGAGGTTCTGGAGGACTGGGAAGGGCACCTGGGCACCAGTTTGCTGCTGGTCAGCCGCGTCTCCTGCCATCACACAGCCCGAAGTGATGAGTGGATGTAGCAACAGCGCAGCGCTCATGACTGGCAGATTTTTGTCCTTGCACAGTGTGATTTCCAGTAGCATTTTCCACCCATAGTATCTCCACCCATGGCTGTCATCTTCTGATTAATCGGTATTTGCCCGCGTCGTTGCAGAGCAAGTGCCCATCCGTCTGCTCAGGCAGCTCCTGAAGCAGTTCCCCACGGGCTGAGTTTTGTACGGGCTGGTGTTTGTGGGACGTTTCCCAAAGGGTAGTAGGATTTGTGGTTGAGTTTCCTCCTCCTCTCCTTACCCATTTGCTTTTTAGGACCTAGAAAGTATCTTTTAAAAGTACTACCAGGCGCTGCATTGGGAAAAGCTGTGGTCCTGGAAGGTGATGTGCAAACAGGGGGGGTTATCTAAAGTCACGTCGTGGCTTCAGAACATGGGCAGAAGGGATGTCGAAGAAGGACAAGGGACATAAGCAGGTGTAGGGTGTAGGGGTGCTGCTTTGCTGCTCTTCGAGCCATTCTGAGCCATGCTGCCTGCTTGCTGCCCTGTTAAATCTTCCATGGAGCAGCTGGGTGGGAGAAAAGGGATGCTGTCTGCGATGGAGGGGATGGAGGCTGGAAGCTGGAGAGGAATGGGGTGTCACGGTGTGTTTGGGCAGCGCTGGAAGAGCCAAGGTACCATCCTGCTCGGCAGCAGCGTTAAATAAGAAAGCAGTGGGTGATGGAGACTGGTGCCGGGAGGGTTCGGTGGTTAAAATGCCAGATGGCTTCCCAAAAAAAAGAGCCCAACAGTTTGTGGGTACAACACGCTGTAATGTAAAATAGGGGTAACCTCTGCAAAGCTGCTGAAGTTAATTGTGTCTTTCTTCCCCCTCCCTCCCCCCCACTACGTTCCCTACTGCCTTATTTACCTCTTAATTATATCACATCTAACTGGCTCTGTAAATACCTCAGGGCAGGGATCCTCGTGTTTTGGAGGCGTCTGCTGCAGCTGTGAGTGATTGTAATAAGGGATTAATAATGATGCAACAAGCTATGACTTTACCTCCGTCGTGCACTACTGTTGCTGGGTGGGTTTTTTTTTTCCCCTTTTCCTCCATATGGTTAGTCTAAATTATCAGCTGAGAAGACAGTGAGCTGTTTTGAAATCTAAGCCCTACACAAATGAAGATAACTGAAGATGGGGGGAAAAAAATAATCTGCATTTTTGAAGTGGCGTTCCCTGCAGTTTACCCAATTCCTCTCGAAGAGGGGTCTTTCCAACCTAGCGTTTCACCCCTCCTTGTTCTGCTCGTCCCCCTCGTGCCTTCTCCTCCTGCTTCACCTTGCCACATCATCATTGTGTGTTGGGATAGCTGTGACCTCTGCAACTCGGAGGCGGAGAAGAAAAAATCTTAAGGAGGACTCTAAAGAGCCAGGTAAGCCTCTGCCACCGGCTGGAGGATGGTACCACCACAGGCTGGCAGCCCGATGAGGTGGTACCTGCAAGGATGCAAAAGTCCTGGTCTGTCTCGCTCGGGTTTAGACCACAGAGTTTAATTTCTGAGCCTGACTTGAATATTGGTTGGTGTCTCAGAGGCAGGTCCTGGCTTGCTGTGTGGCCTCCAACTTACCATCTCAGAGCCCTGGGGTGCTTTTGCCATACGACATGTTTTCCTTTGGAAATGCTTCCACGCAGCGGCTGCTGCATCCTCCCCATAGAGCCTTGTGTAACAGGTCCTGCTCTTGCTCAGGACTTCTAGGTATTCCTGTAATGCAAATAAATATTAAGGAAATCAAGCCATCTCCTAGAGTATTACCTGTCATTCCTTGCTTTTCTGTAGCTTTCTCAAAAAACCTTTTTTTCTTGTACTCTGCCTACTCCTGGACGCTGGAGTATTTGTAATAAGCAGAACGAAGCGGCTGCTCTTCAGAGCCTTGCTCAGGTGTCAGCAGCAGCTCCCGGCTCCCCTTGCTCCAGAGCGGCAGGAGGGAAATACAACTCGAGTTTGAAGGTAATAAAACCATAGTTCTTCGGACTCCGTGTCAGCTGCAGTAACCCGCAGTGCGATGCCGGCAAAGGAGGAGGCAGCCAGGGGGCTGATCCCGCCCCCCAGCTGGGATGCGGCGGAGGGATGCAGGTCGGGACATTGTGGAGGTGTTTTGGGGCTTCTGCTGTAACACAAGCGGGCATTGCCAGTGGAGGTGAGGTGGTTGATTTCTGAAGCAAACTACTCTGCAGCCACTTTAATGAAAATAAAAATAACCCTTTTGTTACCTACTTTAATTTTCTTCCCAAAGACAGATTCCACTCTAATTAGTCTAAATAATTCCTGTACCTCTTCTGCCATCCTCCTTGGGAAGCTCCTTGAAGCAGGGGCAAGGGGAGGAGTTCATTGCAACGTTCTCCTGTTCCAGTGTGGCCTTATCCATGGGCCACAATGCCTTCAGAGATACACCTGCTCCAGCGTGGCCTTACCCACAGCCACAGTCCCTTCAGAAGTAAACCTGCTCCAACATGGCCTTACCCATGGCTGCAGTCCCTCCAGGAGTGTACCTGCTCTGCCGTGGGCTTGTCCATGGCCACACGCTTTGAGGTGCTCCAGCATGACCTCATGCACAGCCACTGATGCTTCAAGGTGTACCTTCTCCAGCATGGACTTATCCTTGGGCCACAATCCCTTCAGAGGTATACCTGCTGCGGCACAGACATAACCACAGCCACAGACGCTTCGAGATGTACCTGCTCTGGTGTGGACTTATTCAGGGCCACAGACGCTTCGGAGTGTCCTGCTCCCGCGTGGACTCATCCACAGGTCACAGTCCCTTCGACTGGAATTCACACTGGAGTTTCAGCCTGTCCGGTAAAGCAGCACAGGAACAGCAGCGATGCCCTGGCCATCTGCCAGCCCAGGCGCATGGCCATTGCTGTTATCAGAATGTTCCCAGGCGCAGCAGAGTGAGATGATCAGCAGTACAGCAGCACAGCAAGCAGCGAAAGCAAAAAGCAGCCACTGACGAGCGCTAGACTCTAATACACAGTAAGGCAAGCAAGCCCCGTGGCGAGCACAGGAGCTTGCCGATTAATAGCTAGACAGCAATAACAGCTATAAATTCCATCTGGCACATTCCAATCAAACCTGTCGTTATCTTGAACC
>NW_008795712.1:262201-263972 GCF_000699145.1 Aptenodytes forsteri | reverse complement strand
GTAGAAGTGAGAAAACTCGTGGGTTGAGATAAAGACAGTTCAATAGGTAAAGCAAAAGCTGCACACACAAGCAAAGCAAAACGAGGCATTCATTCACTCCTTCCCATGGGCAGGCAGGTGTTCAGCCATCCCCAGGAAAGCAGGGCTCCATCACGTGTAACAGTGACTTGGGAAGACAAACGCCATCGCTCCGAACGTCCCCCCCTTCTTCCTTCTTCCCCCAGCTTTATACGCTGAGCATCATTTCATATGGTGTGGAGTATCCCTTTGGTCAGTTGGGGTCAGCTGTCCCAGCCGTGTTCCCTCCCAACTTCGCTTGCACCTCCTCGCTGGCAGAGCATGGGGAGCTGAAAAGTCTTTGACTTAGTATAAACACTTCTTAGCAACAACTAAAACATCAGTGTGTTATCACATTATCCTCATGCTAAATCCAAAACCCAGCACTATGCCAGCTACTAGGAGGAAAATCAACTCTATCCCAGATAGATCCAGGACATGATCTTACTCTTCCATGGTCAAGACTCATCAACCTGGGTCATCTCAGTTTGAAAATCCCCTCCCTTTGCGTCCAGCGTATGGATCACATAGGGACTGCACAGCTGGCGGGATGTCATATGCAATCCAGACCTGTTGAGTTCAAGCAGTTTCTCCTTTTCACTGGGGTTTGGTCAATCTATACCCACTTTGTTGTTTTAATCTTTTTCTTACAAATCCCTTTAATCGCTTTGCCATTCATGCTGCTCTTTTAGGACCAATTGTTGCTATCTGTCTGCTGAGAAGGTGATCTCAGCTGTGCATAATCCTCTGTTTGCTTAGCTAATTGTGCATAGATAGCTACCAATGCCGTCTAAAAACCCAAACCCTTCATTCTCCGTGCTCTGCTGACCGTGTCCAGATATCCATGAGCACTGCTGTGTCATTGCTGCATTCTGCGTAAGTTCCCATCCAAGATCTTGCTCAGTATTGTCTGACTACTGTTAAGTATTTGAAAAAAAAACCCCATAACACAACCCCAACCCAGTAAATGGCAGTAGGAGCCACTTCTCCCTGCAGCTGAGGTTATTTCCCCCTGTGGCTGTTGATTAAACTTGTGTTTGACTGAGTTTCATTTTGTTTCTTGCCCGTATTTTTCAACTCCCTGGGATGCTTCATAATCCGTTTTTGTTCTCAGCGACGGTTACACCTCTTCCAAATCTTGTATTGTACGCAAATTTCAATAGCTGTCTGATCCCTAATTAAGATAATAAATAGGGAAAGACTTAGCAGATATCCTGTGAGTACCAGCAGCTACTCTCCCCAACACCGCTGAGTGATTTAACAGGTCCTCTGCAAACCTTCTCTGGTTGGTAGAAGAAGAGCTTGTGTTAGGACCGCTGTCTTTCTATCTCAGTTATCATCTGGTCAAGAGCGAGATTTGGCATGATATATTGCTTATTTTTTATATGTTTTGAAAACCCCACCCCACTGCAGGCGCTCAGGAAACGTCAAGGATGTAGCCGCGTTTCTGTAGAGTAAGGTCATCAGCAGGTGGCATCAGTCTTCATCCCTTTTGGCAGCAAAATCCTACGGGATATATTCTAGAGACTGGAGACTTTCCTTCATCCTTGTGAGAAGGATGGTGACCCCATCCCACCTTCTACAAGCAGGTGAGAAGGCCGTCGCTGCCCTGGCTCAGGCACCAGCTGTGGTTCAGAAGCTGGTCGAGATCTTGTTGTGGTTTAACCCAGCAGGCAGCTGAACACCACACAGCCGTTCGCTCACTCCCCCGCTG
>NW_008795712.1:247467-261973 GCF_000699145.1 Aptenodytes forsteri | reverse complement strand
GTCCCTCTGGCCAGTTGGGGTCAGCTGTCCTGGCTGTGCCCCCTCCCAGCTTCTTGTGCACCTCCAGCCTGCTCAGTCGGTAGAGCACGGGGAGCTGAAAAGTCCCTGACCAGTGTAAGCACTGCTCAGCAACAACTACAACATCGGTGCGTTATCAACATTGTTCTCACCCTAAATCCAAAACACAGCACTGTACCAGCTACTAGGAAGGAAATTAACTCTGTCCCTGCCGAAACCAGGACAGATCTTCTGGTCACAAACGGTCTTCTGTAGCTCTAAAATCTACGCAGATGAAAGGCAGACGTGCCGCTTCTGTTGTTCATCACGTAAACTTGGGTAGAGGATAAGGACGGAGCTGGCGGCAGCTTGAGGATGTTTCTTTAACACCAATAATCCAATTATCGAGGAATTGCTCTGTGTAGATCTTCAGCGGGTTTCGTAAGGATTTGGATTCATTTGGAAGAGGCCGATAACGCTTTATTTTTTAAGCTGCGTTTTTCTTTGTATGTGGTTTTATTTTTTTAATATCTCCCTCTACAGCCTTTCAAAAGATTTACTTTTGGCAGAAAAGAAACCCAATTCAGTGGTTTTTTTTTCATTCTATCTTACTAATGGCTTTCCTTCTCTATTTAAAAAGCTGCAGCACAGCACTTAGCTCGTCTTGCTGATGCGGTTGGTTACATGAGGGTAGGGCATTAATTGTGAAGGTGAAGCACTCGCTTGCTTTGATGGATTGTTTGCTTTGATCAGGGGTAAATTAACGGTCGGTCCTAACGTCCTGGTGAGCAAAACCTTCTGCTTATGGCACCACATCCCCATCCCTGTGAGCGTTGGTAGGACCTTTTGAAATAGCAAAACGGAGGTTTGCGTCTTCTCAAGTCTTTGAAATGCACTGGGCAAAAAATGCCTTTCAGAACAGCAATTAGTAACTTGTTTAAATAGTTGGGACGTGCTGGTCGGAGAAGATTTGGGTTGTGTCCTGGAGCTGGGCTGAAAACCCAAGCTCTGCGCTCATAGGCAGCACAGTGGTCACCGAAGCACAGCGGGGATGGATGTTTTGCACTGACAGTGCGCCTGTGCAGCATCCCATGCTGTGGGGGAAGCTGTAAAATTAAGGAACCATTTTTAATAAGAGAATCATAGAATCATAGAATCATTAAGGTTGGAAAAGACCTCTGAGATCATTGAGTCCAACCGTCGACCCAACACCACCATGCCCACTAAATCATGTCCCTAAGTAAACAGCATTGTTTGGGTTTCCAGGTTGCAGCGTGTGGAAGTGCCTTCATGGTCACTTGGAGCTGCTGAGGAATTTGGAAGTAAAATCCATGGAGTGCCATGTTATACCTAATAACATGGGGAAATAATCAGATCCACCTAAGGAATCATACAGTCACAGAATGGTTTGGGTGGGAAGGGACCTTTGAAGGTCATCTAGTCCAACCCCCCTGCCGTGGGCAGGGACATCTGCAACTAGAGCAGGTTGCTCAGAGCCCCGTCCAGCCTGACCTGGAATGTTTCCAGGGATGGGGCATCCACCACCTCTCTGGGCAACCTGTGCCAGTGTCTCACCACCCTCAGCGTAAACAATTTCTTCCTTCTACCTAGTCTGAATCTCCCCTCTTTCAGTTTAAAACCATTCCCCCTTGTCCTATTGGTACAATGGCTGGGGTCTGTGTATTTAAGATGGTTCCCCGAGTGTAATGCAATAATTCCCCCTGCAAAACAGCGAGCTGCAGCCCTGTGCAGCATCTCAAAAGGCTTTTTGCTGCAGGGCAGGGGTCCCACGACCCCGCTGGAAATCAGGCTGGAAGAGGCAGAGCTGTGCCTGGCTCAGCAGGCAGGGTGGCTGCCTGGCTGCCCTAACCCTTGGCGCAATGCATCTTGCTTTGGGATTTTCTGAGACCATGTATGGGCTTCCCACAGCTGCTTGGGAGGTGACAGCTGTGACTGTCCCCCAGGGGGGACCTTTGCAGCCGCCGCAGCGCCGGTGACGGTCACAGCCCCGGGTCTGCACGCTTCTTCCACACCTGCATGTTGTCTCTCTGGGGTGACATCTACCCTCTAGTGCGGTGTTGGGTTGTATTGCTATTAGCTGTTGAGGAGAAAAAAGCGTGCGGTGGAAGGAAATTTGCTTGATTGGCCACCAAAATGTTAGTGGGCTGCAGTAAGTGTCTTTAAATTCTGCAATAATTGCATCATGGAGGGGTCTCCATGGGGAAGAACATGGATGTGTGGACAGGGCCACCATCATCCCTGCTCACCGTTGATGAAGGGGGTGAATGGTGGCGTGTTCGGTGGTGGCTGCCGTGACCAAGCTCCTGCTCGTCATGCCGTCAGGGGTTAATGTTTGCAGCGGGATGGAGAGGTTGGGAGGGTGTCCCATCAGAGCCTCCTGCCCTCACCCAAATGCTTTGTGTGGTGGTGTGTGTCTCTGGCAAACAGTAATGATTGCCCTTACCCAACGCTGGATCTAGATACTGCTCCAAAAAATTAACCTGAGCGTGATTCACCACCGAGTTTTGCACAAGCCATAACTGGAGAAGGGAAGTAAAGTTAAACCAGTCCCCTTGCAGCATCCCAATGGGAGTGATGTCCTGCTCCCAGTGCTCCGGAGGGATCCTCCGGGTTAGAGGGTACAGGGTTGACACCTCTGTCCCTGGTCTACACCCAGCCGAGGGGGTTGTGCATCTCCACACCTTCTCTGGTCCCCTCTATTGGGTTCCTGGGTGTCTGTGTGGTAACAGAAGGGTATTGATGGGTGGTTTTGGGGTAAGGACCCCAAAATGGCAGGTAGTGGGTAAGGACTTTCAGGAAGCAGATGGTTACTGCAAGTCCAGATTGAGGCATATGAGGTGCCATCGAACGTGGCACTTTTACCTTAAGATTTTCTAAAGCTTTGTCTTCAGCAGTACGTCTTTTTATTTATTTATTTTTAATTCTGTGGTTAGGAAAAGAATGTGCATTTTTTATCCTTTAACAAAATCCTAGTGATGGCCAACACTTTGCCATGGGTAAAGTGATATCCAAACCAGGATGATATCCCTGCCTCATCGGTTAATCCTCAGATAATTAGAGATCAGGCAATCTAACTAGAATTTTAGAACAGGATAGTGATCAAGGGGTTACAAATACACTCTTTTATATTTTTATTTTTGGTGTGCTCACTGAAACTTGGTTAGCTCTTCAAGCTGTCGCCTTCCAGACTTCTTTCACGACAGCCAGCCGGCAGCTTGCATCTTCAGAAGTGGAGCCGTCAGTCAGGAATTTAGCATCAAGTCTAATAAAATTGATTAATTTATTCACAGGGAAACCACAGCAATCTTTTCAAATGAGCTCTATAATACAGTGCTTTGTTTTGGTAAGTGAAAAATTTTCTCTAGCAGATAAAATGTCATTTTGGAGACAACGCCGGAAAGGCTTTCATCTGACTCCTGCTTTTCATGAGAGCTTGGAGATGTTGGGGTTCCTGCAGCCAGGGTGTTAGTGTGCCCATGCACAAGCCTGAAGCGTCCCTTGGGATTTTTCAGCCTCCTGTTGGACCTGCCTCTGCGGTTTGACCTTGTCCCTGTGTGAGATGACAGTAGACGGCACCAGAAGACAGTATACCATCTTCAGGCTTGGCCAGTTGGAGAGGATATGGCAAATTCCTTTTGGGAAGGTGGTGCTGCTTCTCGGTGTGACTCACGTTCTTGGCGTTAGATGTTTTGATTTAGCTCTAGCAAGAGCCCATGGCTGTTGAGCTCAGTAGGGCCATGGAGAGGTCACAGCGGTAAGAGCTTCTCTGGACCATCATTCTCCTCTGAGTTGCGCTGTTGGTGGAAAATGATGATGCCCCATCATTGGAAGTGCTCAAGGTCAGGTTGGATGGGGCAGCTCTAAGCTCTAGCAAGAGCCCATGGCTGGTTGGCACACTAGGGGAGGTCACAGCGGTAAGAGCTTCTCTGGACCATCATTCTCCTCTGAGTTGTGCTGTTGGTGGAAAATGATGATGCCCCATCATTGGAAGTGCTCAAGGTCAGGTTGGATGGGGCTTTGAGCAACCTGATCTAGTGAAAGACGACCTTGCCCATTGCAGGGGGTTGGACTAGATGATCTTTAAAGGTCTTTTCCAACAAAAAACATTCTATCATTGTACGAAAAAATCACATCCCACTAAGATGAATGGATGTCAGCTCTTCGCAGGATTATATCTCACTCTGGCTCATTTGACCTTGCTGCCTTGCCTTTTTCTTTCCCAGTGAAGACTATTATTGAGGGTTTCTTGTCATCTCTCCTTCTGCGCCCACTTAAGTCTTTTCACATTTTCACAGCTCCCGTTGGCGATCCTCAACATTTTGGCTTTCCTCTCTCAGACGAATTGAACCTGGAGAGCTCGAGAGAATAAAATAAACCTACGCAGCAGTGTGAGCGCCTGAAGTCCTACGGAGGACTTAGGAGAAGCAGACCAGAGGTAGACAGTGGAAACCAGAGCTCTCAGGCAGTGGTGGGAGAACCAGCGGGACGTCTGTCCTGCTGCCTGCAGTGACTTTTGTCAGATAGTGCCAGAAGCACCTGCAGACACTGCTGGTGGTGGGACCATGCAGGAGAAAGCAGAAGTAGTCCAAAGTGTTTGACTGAAAGCAGGACAGATGTGAGTAAACAAAATAAAGCAAGAAGGAGCAAAAGAAAAAAGGGAAGAAGAAGAAGAAGAAAAACTGGCCATAACTTCTGCTGGTGCAGTAGCCCTCTTTTAGATGGCTTCAAAGCATGAATCCCACCAAGTCAGCTTGGCATTTTTGATCAACGGATGTATTTTGTATTGAGTCAGTCAGTGTATGGTGTCTTCCTTTTTGTCTGATCCACCAGGACTCTTGCGTTTGCTCAAGCTTCTTGCTCAAACATGAAGGTACGGCTTAATCCGGGAGCTTCCCCCCACCGGGGTTCCTCTGCCATTGGGAAATGTCTGTGGGTTTTGGGTCAACTTCAGAATAAAGACAGGCGTGGTGGGCATCGGTTGCTGGATTTTAAGGAGGAATTTTAGTTAGCCTCACTGCAGTGTAAATGATAATGAAATACGCTTTGTGCTCAAAAGGCGTGGAGTTGCGTGGCTGTTTGGGAGCTGTCAGGGCTGCCGTTTCGCAGCATACCTTCCCCGAAACGTGTGGTTTGGATGCACATCTGGAAGATGGGGTTGCTAGATGTCCATCACTAGCATTACGGTAGCTCTCACCAGGCTACTGGAGTATTTGCTCTGTGGCTGCAGGCCAGCGCTCCAGGTTTGTTCTTTAATCCATGCATTTGAGGTATCCAAGGTATTATGCAAGTACAGAAACATGTAATAATAAAATTAGGGGGTGTGTGTGTATATATAGATAAATAAATGCTGCAGATTTTGGAGAGAAGGGACCTGTAGCCCGGCATCCCCCTTACAGCAAGCCCATAACCAACACGACATGGTTACAGCAGGCTCACGCAGAGTACGGACCCCCACGTCACTCCTGAAAAGGGTTTTTTCCCCACTCCATCCTGCTCCCTGCCTTCTGGTCGAAGGCGTTGCGGCTGGCTTTGGCGGGGAAAGCCGTGGCCTTGCCGGCGGCCGAGTGTCGTCTCTGCTGATGGGGTTTCCATGCCACGGTCTGATGTAGGATGTGCCGGTGCCTTTGCTGCTTGCGGGTTACGGTGATTTTTACGAAGCCACATGTGCTTGTGCTGCAGTTTAATTTGTGCTACATGAGAACCTGATGTATTTGTACGTTCTGCCAAATACTTTCTTCTCCCCATAGATAAAATTGTGTAATTGCAACGTGTAATTCACGAGCGTAACATGAAACTAAGTGCGTAATGTTCTGTGACTGCAAGGGAATTAGCCTTACTTTTCCCTTTCAGAAGCTGTATAAATTGACCCACTTTTCCTATCAGTTACTGGGAGAAAAGGTTATGCTTCTTGCAGTTCTGTTTTGTATCTTATCTCTGCTGTAAACATTGCCAAGCGATGCTTGTTGGCGTCGAGACACGAGCGGCTCTGCAAGGAAGACTGCTCAAGGATGGCAACTAAATTGCGCATCCGTTTCTGGGTTCACCTCAGGTTTGTGTTTGCAACATATTCCCATTATTAGTGCAAAGCAATTGCAAAAAAATAATAAATATATATTTTTTCATTGAAAGAGCAAGGTTCCTGCTTGCAATGTAGAGAAGACCATCCTTTCCCATAGGGATGGGACAGAGCTGTTGTAGCATGCAAGGGATGACCCCCGTGTGGGAGCCCACCACGAATCCTTGCTCCCGTGTATTTTTGAGCAGAGCATTGTCATTTTTACCATCCACTGGCTAAATTTCCCTCCCTCTCGCTGGTCGTGGTGTACTCAGCGGCCCTAAAAGGAGGCGGGCAAGGAGAAAAATTATTATTTATTATTAAAATTATACACACCGGACCTTGACTCACCTTTTCAGAGGGTTTCTTGCATCGCTGCTGTTTCTCTCCAATGCCGTACATTCATTTATCTCACCTTGCTGCCTCCAAAAATATTAACCATGCATGATACACCCTTTGGGGGTCTGGTGGGGCTGTCAGCCCTTGTCCTGAAATGAAAAACAGTGAAAGAAGTCCACGCAGGATGCCGCTTAAGCCCAGATCTTAAAGAGAGACTTAAACCTCCCTGCGTCCACCGCTGTAGAGACCACTGCAACCAGCCCATCGCCTGGCTGATGGCTCTTGTTCAACCCATGCGGGCTTAGTTTTCCACTCTGTGTCCGCTAACAGTAATGGTTGAGTGCCTTTCTTCTGGTTTTTGGATATGCAGAAATATATGGATGCAAACTCTCGGGGAGTACGTGCTGACATTCGTGATCAGCTCTGTAATAAGGCAGTTGGCGTACTTTGGGAAAACAGCTGGTGTAAGAAGTTGTTTAAATTTCTATCTGGCTTTTAATGAGGATAAAAAACAAAGCAGTTTTAATACTCAGAGATCTTTACATGGGCTTAAAATACCCGATCAGAGTAATTTTGAAGGGAAAGTGATGTGTCGTCATGCTTTTAAATGGACTTTTCCCATGGGTGTAGGAGGTGGTGGTGGTAGAGTAACTCAGCTGATACGGAGTTATGACCTGTACAAATTGAAAATAGGTGGTGGGTTCCCATCTTACCTAGCACCGAGGCATCTGTCTCTTAAATATCTTTCATTGGCTTGTTGTGCTGCTGAAACGAATTCAGGCTTGGTTTTGTCTGGGATCTTGGCAAGACGGTTGAAATGGAGAGGGAGTGAGCCATGGCTGAGACCAAGTGGGTGCCTGTATTGACCCGACTCTTGGAAAGGAGCCGGGCTCCTCATCGAGAGAAACCTCAGCAGCAAAATTGCATCCCCTGCTTGCTCCTAGCTCAGTCTGCTGAACCACAGGACTGCAGTGAGGCTCAGGGTTTCCCCATCCTGAGCACTTGAAGATGGAGCTGAGTTCAAATAGAGGGGACACCGGGTAGTCACACCAAGGGTGTCCTGTCTGGGGATGTGGATAGTGCCATGGCAGCAGCGCGGTCCTACCCCAGCTCCTACCAGCTAGAGGAGAATGCAGCCGCGGCTCAGGCAGGGACAACTTCAGGAGAAGGGTATGAACAAGTATCAAAGCAACTCACAGATGAGTTTTACCAGCAGTGCTGCTCAGAGCAAACGATGCGAGCAGAAACTCGATAATACTGAAATTTAGATTGCTGTTAGAAACCTTTCTTTGTGCTATCATTTCAGATGGCAGCGTCTGGTGAGGCGCTTTTTCTTATTTTTTTTTTTTTTTTTTTTAAAAAGTAGGTGCTTCAACATCATCATACGTAGCGATGGTCAATTCTGATCTCTTGACTCAGGAATTATCTTCTGAGCAGCCACCTTCTGGGTAAGGCATAGAAGAACCTATAGGACAGGGTGTTCTAGCAGGAAGCTCTTGAGCTGATGCTCAAAGTTGCTAATAATTAATCAGCAGCATTTCAGTGCTGCAGAAATTAATGTGGGGAGATGAGGTGCAAGACGGCACCTTCTGAAGGCTTTGCTGGAGCTGGTGGGTTCTGTTCCCCTCACCCTGGGGGCAGCAGCATCAAGGATGGCGGCACAAGGCAAGTCATCCTTTTTCGTTTTCCTATATTTTTTGTAATGTAGCAGAAGGAAAAGTTTAGTTTCCATGTTTTCATCTTTCACCCCCAATTGGTTTTGGTTTGATTTGGTGCCCCGTCGTTCTTCCAAACAACCCCAGAGCAGCTTGGAAGGTAAATCCTGGAAAGTTAGGACAGGTAGCAGAAGCTGTGGGGGGTCATTTACTCCTGAAAACCCTCCATGGTGCAGCATGATTCTTACTGAGCTTATTTGCTTTATTTTTGGGGTGGAGACTTTATTGGCTTCCTATTTTCTAGCTGTCTTCCTTGTACTTGGCCATGCAAGAGGATTCACGGTGGTAGCACGGAGATGCTTGGACAGAATTGGGATGCTGGGGGGGTTAGAAAATCATGTGCTGTGACAGTCCCTGCCCCTCTGAGCGCACGATCTAATTAAGACAGACAACAGATGGCTACGACAAACAGATGTGGGTGAGCACCAGGTAACAAGGAGATGATTGCAATTAGTGTAATAAGCAGCACATCAGTTATCTCCTGTCTGTTGTATTTTAGCTGAGGTGAGTTTTAAAAAGAGCTTGGGAAAATAACAGGGTGGCGTTGTGGATTTTCAGAGGTCTCCTTAGGCATCACATATTGATTTCCCACAGCTGGATTATTCATTTTCATTGTGCTGAGGCAAAGCCCTTTCCCATATTTTCCCATTCATTTGTAAAACAAATTGGCTGCTGGAATTATCCCTGGGCTGAAGGGGAATGACCGCTGTGGGTCTGAGAGTTGCAAATATGATAGAGATGATGGGCGTATTAAAATTCACACCTTCTCTTTGGACCGTCGCCTCTCTAAGGATGATACTTAGTCCACAGGACATTGATTTATATACCTCTTTCCCTTCTTTTTTATGTTTTCTAGGGATCATGTAGAGAGCAAGCACTTGCAGAGCTGGCGTGCGGCTGGCCCGTGCTTTCATCCTTAAGGAATTCGCTTGGATGTGTGTATTTTTGTTACCGTATGCAAAATTCCCTTTGGCTGAATAGGTTCCATTTTATGGGTTGTACGGCCCGTGTTACCTTTCCAAAGCAAACGATTTCTTGTGGGCAGAAGGTGATGGAGAAGCCTGGATTTGGAGAGCAAAGCTCATCTTCTCCGTTATGCAGTATGGAGCAGTTTCTGGTGTGCTCCTTCCCATGGCTGCTCTGCAGAGGACACGGATCTGTAGGACCTGTGGGTGAAGGACTTGATTCTTGGTGCTGGTTGGCCCACCATGGCCACCATGGGTGGTTGTGAAGCCAAGGGCTACCCTTATTCCCCGTGGGCACACCAGACAGTTGTCATTTCCTACCTCATCATCTGCAAAACCTTCTGCAGTGGTGAACGCAGGATGGGTTTGGTGCCAGGAGTTCAGTCTTCCACTGGGATGCATTGGGTTTCTCTGTTAGGGGCAGGGAGCAAACCCACCGGGTCTATAAGGTGGGAAGAGACCTTCAGCTCTGCCCCCATCTCCTCGTTTGGTCCTGAAGAGCAAAGAGCTCCTGGGAGGTTTGGTACCCGGTTGTGGACCGCTGTTGGGTAATGCATGGCTGGGGTGCTCGCTGCGTGCCGGGGCTTTGCATTTCCAGGGTGCCCTTCACAAGAGGATTCAGAGGACTTTGTAAATACTAAGTCAGTTAATTCCCAGGGAAATATTAAGTCAATTAATTCCCAGGGTTTGCCAGCACTTGGGGAGCTGCTTGTTCGATAGTCAGAAGTTTTCCATCCTTGTGTAAAAAAGAAAAAACTGTGTGAGTTGATGGCGTCTGACCCAGTAAACAGCTTGGAAGAAATTAAATTAAACTCTGACATTTTGTTCCCTGCGTCACATCCCCAAAATCCAGAGCCTGTGCGTGCCCCCCTTGCCGGGAGCACCGGTGCCATGCTCCCCGGGCTGCAGCCGTTATCCGTGCTGCGGGAGGGTCTGGACCCACAAGACTTTGGTTTGTGCCTCTGCTTCCCTCTGCGACCTAGGACGAGTCCCTGTGCCCCTGCCGCAGCCCCCCGAGGGATGGGAATAATGAGGCACAGAAGTGAAATTCATCTTCAGAAAGATTTTTAGCTGTGAAAATGTTAAATCTTTCATAAAGTTAATCTCTTCCACATCAGTCGAGTTTTTGATCGGTGGCTTTTAACCTGCGTTGCATCAGTGACATTTAAGCTTTTTATCTCCCTTGTGGCATAGTGGGAGTGGGGATAGAAATGACTTGCCCAGGACCACCCGACCTGCTGTGGTCCTTTCTCCTCCGTACTGGCAGCAGTGGAAGCCCTCTCCTGAAGGGTGTAGGCATCTCACGCGTCCTCCCCGTCCCCTGCCCCGCAGGGCTGGCAGGTGGGTGCGGATACGGGGAATTGAGACGGCGGGCTTTCGCTCCGCCGCGTCCCCGAGCTGACAGCTTTTATTAGCCTGCTGCCTCCACAGAGCCGGTGATAATTAAGATTTCTGCACATCCCGCTTATCTCCTAGGAAGGAAAGCAAACACTGGCCTTCCAGGCTGGATGGATGCGGGGAACATCGGAGCATGCTGCTCTCTCCCTGAATTCATCCTCCTCCCCATGCCACGGGCTCTGCCTAAAGAGGCGATGTGAGATCAGGCAGGGTGGATCTCCCCACTGCCTTCACCTCCAGTTTTCCCCAGTGAAAATAACTCTTTATTCATCAGCTCCCTCCTCCTACAGCCCTAATGACCGCGGAGACATGGGCTCAAGGTAGGGTTGCTGCAAGCCCTCCTGGTGACCTTGAGCATTTTCCATCCAGCCTTGACTTGAGCATCATTGTTATTATCATAACGATAGAAGCATGACTTGATATCGAGAGGGGATGTTCAGGCTAGGATGGGTAATGGGAACCAAGACAAACCCAGTTGCTCATGCTTCCCAGGCTGTGTAACACGTGTCGGGTTGGATGTCCCAGAGCCAGAGGGTCCGTCTGGCAGCATCTCCACCAGGCTCAGGCAGAAGAAGACGGAGGGCTCGCAGGCTAGGCGAGAGGCAGGAGGAAACAAAGCAGGGAAATTGGGGTAGGGTACCAAGAAAAGAGGATTTAGTTGGAAGGCAGATGTCTCTGCAGGCTGGAGCGATGGCATATGGATAAAGGGATTTCCCCCCCCCCCCCCAAGGAGTGTTGCACAAAACAGATGTGACATTTGTTTTTGACAACTTTAACCACCAAAAAACCAACATTTAATCAGGACTTTACATCTCTCTCCTTTTTTTATTGGGGATGAGGTCAAAAAAAGAAGTTCTTTTAAAAAAACCCACCCCAAAAGCAACACCACATGCAGTTGGTTAGCAAGTCACTCACTCTTTCTCACCCGTTGCCTCTTCTCTGTCCACATCGCAGCTTCAGCATTTCTTCTGTAACCTGCAGAAGTTTAAAAAAAACAATAAAAATTAAGGTTTGTTCTGACCCCGGCGATGAGAGGAGCAGCTGATGATGAACTTCTGAGGGGAACAATATAGACGTGTCCTTGCAACACTCCAAGTATGCTCTTAATTACCTCTAATTGAGACTGTGCACAGATGGGTTATATTTTGATGATAAATAGCTGTAACATGAGGAACTTTTCCAACATTGTCATTTTCTTAAAAACAGCCGATTAATTGTGTCTCTCTCCAGTAGATGTTAGTGTTATTTTGTAAGTGTTTTTTTGGGTCAAATTCATCCAAAATGTGGGAAATACATTTTAGAAATAGGCAGTTCTGTTAGAATTAAGTATTCAGTGGCCAGCTCTGTCTTCTGTGCTGTCAGTGCAAATTACTCGGACTATTTGTGTCTGCTAGAGGTAGTGATGGCCGTCTTTGGGAAGCTATTGGAAATCCGTTGGCATTATTAGGAGAGCAGAAGCATTAAGCCTCAATAATTCACATCTTTTTTCTTTTTTGTTATTTTTTGTTAATCTGGAAATGGCATTTGTGTCATGATCCCCAAGGTTGTGTTGGAATATTGATGTTGGCTGGTGCTTCATCCTCTGTGTCAAGGCACTGATCTTGGCTAGGATATTTGTTAGCATCCCAAAAAGCAGCATCTTCTTGAGGTAGACGCTCCAATATGGCACGTTGCAGGACCGATGGAAGAGGAGAGAGTATAGGGTTGGAAATCAGAGGTGGTCTCACCTGCCCAGCCGTGGGCAGGTCACTTCAGCTCTTCTGCTTCTTATTTATCCCCCCTCTCCTTTTTTTTTTCTTCTGATTAGTCTCTTTCAGACTAATTAGTCTCCAGTGACCAGATGCAGTGGTACATTGGGGTGCTGGTAACAAGAGGGGCCAGGGACTGGTGCCGTATCCAGATCAGTGGGGTAAGAACCAGGGGAGCAAGAACTATGTGGATATGGAGAATCATCTTTGAGAAGCTCCAAACCTTTGGCCTTGACGGTGGCTTGAGTTTAGCCCTGGTTTTGCTGGAGCCGGGGAGCTGCAGTCCGCATCACAGGTGCTTGCTTTGCTACTAAACATGGTGCACGTCGCAGCTTTGCTCGTCAACACCGCTGCTGCAGGACCACAGGCTTGTGCACTAGCTGCACACAAGTCCAAGCATGAAGCTGCTGGTTGCAATTATAATATCCATAGTTGTTGAAAAAAAACACTTTATGTTTTGGGTTTGCACCATGACACGGAGTTTCTTCAGGGCAGTGGGTCTGCACCATGCTGTGATGCCTCTCTGGGATGAGGCTTCATCCACGTGCATCCAGAGGAGGCCAAGAGGACAACGCTCTTTGCGTTGATGCAACGCTTGGGTCTTGCTCCTGCCATGGGCAAACGTCTCCCAAGGAGCCCCGGTAAGCGAGCAGCGCCAATGGGGACACCAGCAGCATTTTATACTGTCCCTTAGTATATTTTTTTGGTGGCTTGTGACAGCAGAGGAGCAATCGGTTTAGCAGAGGTCTGCATTGGAGAGCCCCCATATTAAGCCTGGAAACTGCTTCCCCCCCACCCCAGGCTGAACTAATTCGCTTGTTTTCATTACCATCCCGCTGTCCTTCGTGTGCCTCTGTTTGCTTTCCTAAGCCAGCAGAATATTAACGTTTTTACAAGAAGCCAGTGTTTAGAAATCAGGTTTCTGGTGAAACGGCCCCGAGCGCGGGCAGCGGCAGGCAGGGCTGCCTTTCACCGGCAGCCCAACCCTTGCCCTCGGCAGGGGACGTTGTCCCCTTCACCGGCAGCGCAACCCTTGCCCTCGGCAGGGGACGTTGTCCCCTGGTCTTGCCCTGACCCAACAGGGCTTTTGAACTGTGTCATCCCCATTATTTTTAGACCAAATGACATTTTTTGGCTTGTCAGCCCTGGCAAGTTTTGCCGTAAAATAAACTACTTTTACAATAAAAAGAAACACTGAGTGTATTACATCAAGGGCTTAACTCAAGCCAAGGATTTCAGCTAAGGCTGCAATGTTGTCCTTAGTTCACCTCTCTAGGGCATATGGTCGCTCTTGCCAAGCCACGGTCCCGCAGCGGAGCATCCCAGTGGGACGGTCAACTTTACCTGCCATATCCCTGCTCATTTTTATTTTTAATTCAGTTTCTGAGAGGAAAGATCAGGACCTGTCAGAGCAACGCCACTTATGGAGACTCAATGTTTTGGTGAGAGCAAGTTAAACCTTCAAGAGAAGGTTTAAACCCCGGTATGCTTGTCTGAAACCCCAGCGAGCCCTTCTCACCCAGAGCAGGTGATGCAGCTCTTTTAGTTTTCCAATCTCTAAATTTTTCAGGAGTTTGCTTTTTTTCCCTTCCTTATATTTGCATTGGCATCGTTCCTTCTTGCAAACATGCCAAAGACAGGGGGGATGAACTGGGATCTGTGGTCATGGCTAGCTTGCTGGCATCTGCTCCGGGTTTCTGATTTCGGTGGATGAGCTCTCATGCCTGTGGCATCGATTCCTTCCACTAATATTGCTAAAATGATTTCAGGAACCGCGTTCACCTTAGCACTGGTGACGCAAGCGTTAGCAGAAATGCCTGCATGCTGCTGAAAGACAGGCTCTTTCCCCGTAGCACTGTGTTAAGCACAGATATTTCACTTATTTTGGAGTAGAGGTTTTCAATGCTGAGCCTGGAGGTGGGTCATTGGGGAGCCAAAATGTGTAACACACCCCTGGCCACCTCAGTTGTAGGAGATAATGAAGCTGGTAATGCTGGTTTTTATAGAATCACAGAATGGTTTGGGTGGGAAGGGACCTCTAAAGGTCATCTAGTCCAACCCCCCTGCAATGAGCAGGGACATCTGCAACTAGATCGGGTTGCTCAGAGGCCCGTCCAGCCTGACCTGGAATGTTTCCAGGGATGGGGCATCCACCACCTCTCTGGGCAACCTGTGCCAGTGTCTCACCACCCTCAGCGTAAACAATTTCTTCCTTCTACCTAGTCTGAATCTCCCCTCTTTCAGTTTAAAACCATTCCCCCTTGTCCT
>NW_008795712.1:239031-247414 GCF_000699145.1 Aptenodytes forsteri | reverse complement strand
CTCAGCTTGTCCTCATAGGGGAGGTGCTCCCGCCGCCTGATCATCTTCGTGTCCCTCCTCTGGACCCGCTCCAACAGGTCCGTGTCTTTCCCGTGCTGAGGACCCCAGAGCTGGACGCAGTGCTGCAGGGGGGGTCTCAGCAGAGCAGAGTAGAGGGGCAGAATCCCCTCCCTCGACCTGCTGGCCACGCTGCTTTGGATGCAGCCCAGGATACGGTTGACTTTCTGGGTTTTAATACGAACACTGGGGTCTTCAAGCAACCAGGGGACGGGGGAGATGCTCATGGCTGTGTCCATCCCTCTGCACTGTTCTGAGGTCAGGAGGAGCTGGTCTGCAGATGTGGTTTGGGACTCAGAGGACTTTCAACAGTTGGTGGGACTTTAATCGTCACCTGTCTGAGCACGAGATGAGCCAGCACCGATAGCTTTTGATGAGCAGCCGCCTTGTGCTGGGCTGGGCAGTGGGTGGGAGATGCTGGACCACTGAAAGCATCCCACCGCGCTTTTGGGCAGGCTGAATAAAACATGGGGGGAATCTGTGCTGCGGGGACTGTGGATGTTCTAGGGTTCTTTTTATCACAATCCGTCAGCAGTTTAATCCTCGTTAAAATTCCAGCTTTTAGAAAGTAATAGAAGAAATGAAGGGAATTAAGTTTAAGAACTTCATCCTTTTACTCTCTAAACTACTACCTTCTTGTCCATGATCCCATTGCTTTATTTCTCAGGGATTGTATCTTCTCACAATGATAAACATTTCAAAAAATTCTAAAATAAATAAAGAATTTGGAAGGTGGCATTATCCAATATTGAGTTATTGTGGTTACTGAATGAAAAATCACTGAACGACTTTAGCAAAGCAAGGGAAGCAATGTGCATAGCTGATTTCTCTTCTGGAGAAGCTCTGTCCCTTGATTTGACGTGTTGTATGAGGTTTTGACCCTGTCCTATAGATGTGTTTAGTCCCCTTTAGGCAGTTGGAGGGGACTGGCTGTGTTCTTGGGTCAGAGAGTGTCACGGTCCTTGGTCAAACCTCTTTAACATCCTTTAAGGTGAAGTATGCAGAAAGAAGCCTTAATTGGCTTTCTTGCCCTTATTGGGCTTACATAGTATTTTATTCAGTTAAATAAAAATATATAATTCATTGTTAAGGAGCATTAACATGTGGGATACTACAGTGTTCTAGTCCTCATGACTTCTGGACCTTCTTTGGTTGCTTAGACCTCTCGTTTGCCTTAGCATGGAGTAGTTTACCCAACATCTGTTGAAATTACACCCTAAAAATAAGGCTGAAATATCCATGTGTTGGAGAGAGCTGGAACCCAGGAGGTGCCCGGTGTTGGGACTGGCCAAGGACCGGCTGTGGTGGGAAGCTCTCTGCCAGGAGCAGGTTGGGGCTGGGAGGACCATGCGTGGGAGGCAGCCTCAGCGGGAAGTGGGGAAGGGGTTCGTGGGAGGGTGTCGCATCCCGTTAAGAGATGAGTCAGTTTGCAGCTCTAATTAAAGCCCAGGCCATGTGCTGAGGGGAAAGGAGGTGGTGGGGGAGCAGGAGTGCAGACACAATGCGAGGGGTGGAGCGTCCTCTGCCAGCCGTGAGTCAGAGGAACCGGGGGGGAGATGACAGAGGAGCTGAAGATGGACTGAAGGAGAAGCTTGCAGGAAAAGGAAACAGAAGTAAAGCAATCCAACACACTTATACAAAGCATTGAAACGGGCTGTGTTTAGATAGTTGTTGAAACGCTGTAAGGCCAAGAAGCTAAAAATTGCAGGGATACAGGGAAGAGCTCAGTCTGTGATGGGATGGTGGTGCTGGTTGTGAGGGCTTGCTTGGCCAAATGGTGACCAGGGGACACCAAAAGGAGGGTAACGTGATCGCGTGTTGTCTTCCCTTCGCACTGTTTCCTTCACAAATGAGGCATCAATTCAATAAGAAAGACTTGTGTTGGGTTAGTTACCTCTTCAGAGGTCACTTGGTCCATGTTTTCTGGCTCTGGCACGGAGGAACCGCTCCTCCTGCAGCTGCAAAAAGCTTGTCCTTACCCTGTCTGTCTTTGGTTCCAGGTGCAAAGTAGGTCAACCAACATGAGTGGCCTTGGGGACAGCTCAACGGACCCTGCCAACCCCGACTCTCGGAAGAGGAAAGGCTCGCCCTGTGATACAGCCCAGAGGTATGTGCGCTGCTCCCAATCGGTCCCCTGCCGCGGCTACTTTGTCATTCCCACTGCGTCGCTCCGTCCCGTCTGCTCGAGCAGATGGAGCCGGGTTTCAGCCACTCGGAAACGTTCACACTTCCCACCAGAACTTCGCTTTGCTTTTAGCGGTGGCTGCAGTGGAAGATGGAGCATGAGGGAAATGCGGCTCCCCATCTGCTCTGCTTGTTGTTAGGTGGCAAATGATGATTAGAGGCTTGTTATCAAAGTTAATGTATTGATTTTATAAATTGAGAGCGCTCAGAGCATCAGGAAAGCTTTCTCGGGGTAAATTTGGGGGAGATACTTCCACGAGGTCTGCAGATCATCCCAAGCTTTCTGCCTCTTCACGCCAGATTCCCAAGAAATCCGTGTTTTTGTAATATTCAGAAACTCCGGTGGAGACCCTCTTGCTCCATGGTGCAATTACAGAACAGAAAATATTTCTGTCTGAAATATCTTCATTTCTGTGTGCTCATGCAGACTGCTTCAAAGCTCAGCTCACTGCAGAAAGGCATCTTTTGCTTATGACCGAGCCTTCCCGTCCCAGCTACCTTGCCACCTGATTTAAGACTACAAAGTCCTAGATAGAGGCAGTTGTGATCTCCTTCCACGGGCTTTTCCAGGCTCCCTGTAAATCCTGTGCATCTTTTTTCATGGTGATATAGTCTGTTAGTAAGGATGAACGTACGGTGCTGCTGCTGACTCCGTGTCTCTAATGCCTGGGATGCTGTTTTGCTCATTGTCACAGAATATCGATGCACTGAGCAAACCCCAGGTGTATTTTCTGTCACTTACAGCTCATACATGATATTCTAGACAATAAATGTAAAGGCTACGGTGTTCCAGTAGAGAGACATTAAGAGGTTGTTTGAGGATTTCTGTTTATTGCAGTTTTTGGTTGCAACATCTCCCTTCTGTAGAGTTCACACACCTTCTTACAGAGGCTCTGTGGTTCATGGCTTAGCTGTGCCATTAAAGGAGTAATAATTGCAGAACATGTTTTGATAGCACCTGTAGCTGTCTTATTCCTAACAAATACTTCTGTAATCATGTGAAATATTTCCCCTTTCTGGCTGAGTCATTTGAGTCAGAGCTCTGCAGCCCTCGCTGCTGTCTCCAGACTGGTCTCAGAGCTGGTCCTCGCCCCAGAGGTGAGTGTGGGATGAAACTGTTGGTCCTTGGGTCCAAGCAAGGTGGGCTTGGACACCTCTTCTTGAAGGAACTGCTCTCCAGATGGATGAGGACACACCTGGCTTTGCTTCATTTGGTCTACTTTTGGAAAGCAGATCTCTTGTGGTTTGTTTCCGAACCCCTAAGCACCCCAAGAAAGCCTTCTGTTGCCGTCACCGGGGGTCTTTCAAAATACGAGGAACAAACTGATCGTACAGAAGCAGAAACTTCTGGATGAAGGATTCTCCTTCCTTGTCCAAGCACAATGAGTTTTTACATCCACAGATCACCTACAAGCAATTTCAGAAGGGTTGACTCAAATACTTGTCATTGGGTTGGCCATCCAACCCTGAACACTGGAGCTGAAGCATTTTACCAAAATCCAGAAGAGAAGTCCTCACCAGTGCTGTGTCTTCCTTCCTTCAGACCATCTCCCGACTTGCAGCTGCCACGGGGAGGGACCTCGTCCTCCTCCCTGGGCTGGCCAGAGTCCTCCGTAACGTACTCCGGAGCAAAGTGAACTTCAAAACTCCTTTGTTAAAACCTGGAAGGTTTAACTATTGCTTTTGATGATACTTGGGAGTCATAAAGAGCAGCCCACTGCTGTAATATTCTCATGATGCTTTTATGTAAGGAAAATTGGCCAATTCTCCCTCCTACAATTTGAAAGTTGCCACAGCAACAGCGACATTAAGGGTTTTCATGAAATGAGCTCACCCACAACAGAGGGAATTTTTTTTCTCTCCCCTCTGCTGTTGCTTTTTGGTTCGCAGGGAGAGTTAGGAGTTAATTTGACCTTAACTAAAATACTCGCCCAGCTCCTTTGAGAAGCATTTGCCTGCCCATTGCCAGGGAGCGTGACAGCGGCTGGACCCAGCACTTCTGCAGCAGGTGGACATCCAACCTACCTCCATGAAGCTCTTTTTGCTGCCTGTGACCCCTTAGCACCCGTTGGCAGCTGCCTGCTGGGGCAGCGAGGGCTCCTGCGCCCACCCGAGCCCATTGCGAGGAGTTTCCAGGTCGCACAGCATGTCTCCTGTGGACTTCATGAGATTGGTGGCCCGAGCAGAAACACGGCTTGTGTTCTCCACACCCACAGCTGGCTTTGCCTTTTCTTTTTCCTTTCTTTTTTGATTCTGCTGCTCCACTGAGTTAAAGGAGGGTGAGTCATTCCTGTTGCTCCTCTGGGCAGTCACACTACCTGGAGAGACATGGGCAGGAGGAGAAGCGAGGTGATGGAGAGTAAACTTGGGAGGCAAGGGGAGGTTCATCACGGAGGCTCATCCCTGCGGTCATCAGGTGTTTTCATGTGAGAGCAAATTTAAGCAGCAGTAAAATGCCCAAGAGACCACACCTACCTGTCAGACCTGGATATTGAGCTAATGAAGTGGCTGGAATTAGGAAAAAATAAAGAAACATCTGTGCAGCCTACCTGAGGAGCTCCTTAGAGGGGAGGGCTGGTGTTGTCTCATCCCCTTTTGGACAGATAGGGTTTCTAAAGGGTCTCTGCAGAGTTATCAGAGTATACTCATGCTCTGGTTGGCTTGCATTCCCAGCAGATAAAATAACCAAACCTCTTCTTGAAGCCTTCAGCTGTTAGCGGAGCTTGTTTGGCCACATAGCACAAGCCAGAGCACGTCTGCGGTGGGACACAAATCTCCTACCGAGCCGGACTTTTGGAATCAGCTTTTGTAACCAGTGTTTTCTCAGCCCCTCTGTGAGCAGTGAGGCCTCTCTGAGGCCAGAAACATCTCACCATGCCCACAGGCATCTCAGCAGCTTCTCGGTGTCTAGTAAATAATAGGGATTTTCAGGCAATACATCTTACATAGAGTGCTGGGTGTCCTGTGGAGGTTGTAACAAAAAATTAGGTGGCTTATTGAAAACCAACCTGATAAAAGGCATCGCAAGCGGTGTAGAGCCGTGTCGGGCATTTTGAGCTGTCCTCATTTCATCCCGTGGTTGAGGTAGTGGAAAGTATTTAGGGAAAATGTGTCTCTGTGTGTCTGTCCTATATGCACAGTTTGT
Source organism: Aptenodytes forsteri (assembly GCF_000699145.1). Classification (NCBI taxonomy): domain Eukaryota; kingdom Metazoa; phylum Chordata; class Aves; order Sphenisciformes; family Spheniscidae; genus Aptenodytes; species Aptenodytes forsteri. The sequence goes on along the minus strand of NW_008795712.1, from coordinate 242,028 downwards.
TTTGGTGGCTTTGATGCTTATAATGCCTTTGGTAAAGGAATATGTTACAGTGTCGAGGGTGGCTTCAGTGATGGCCACGTCATAGCACGTAAATAATGTATTCTCAATTCCCAGAATTTAGAAATCGTTGATGGGAGAGCGTTGGGCTTCTGCAGTGGCCGGGAGCTAAAAGAAAAGCTGCTTTCGCTGGGACAAAAAGGTTGATCTCATGAATATTTTTCGTCTTCCTCTTGTCACCGTTGGTTCAGTTTTTCACTTTGGTGAACTCCGGTGGATGTTGTTAACCTTTATGTGTGAATTTAGGATTAAACTTGGCGACAGCTGGAATAGTGGCTGTGGAAAAATTAGAGGCTGTATATAAATATTTTTGATTATTTTTGTTATAACTCATTTATAACTATTTTTGAGAGGAAGGCAGAGTCCTGAATGTTAGAGGTCTGTTTTTGTTGGGGGTGCCTGGCTAGCCCTATGTATCTACCGTGGCATTAATTTTGATTATTTTTATATGCATAAAAATATACAAAAGCCTGAAGGAACTCCCAAGTATTTTGGAGATACTGGGATTATAGCATGGCCATCACTCCAGCCAGTAGTTGTATTTTTGGGTTCTTGTCCAGTGCCCAGGTGTGACTAGACTGAACAGTAGGAAAAAATCATTAACGTGACTTTTAATTTTTTTTTCTTTCTCTAACAGCAATGAAAAGCGGCGACGGGAACAGGAGAACAAATATTTAGAGGAGCTGGCGGAGCTGCTGTCTGCAAACATCGGGGACATCGACACTCTGAGTGTCAAACCCGACAAATGCAAGATCCTAAAAAAGACGGTTGATCAGATCCAGCAGATGAAGAGGTTGGAGCAAGGTAAGGCAGCAGCCTCCTGCCTTGGCTTGTCGGGAAGCTTCAGAGTAAGGGCGTTCTCCTGGTACCCTTCAGACACTAAATTGTGGTAGATAATCGTGACTTAATTCATGAAAAATCATGACATAATGGTTCCATTTGCAACAGTTTTCCTTCTCCCGCTTTTAGGAAAGCGTTGATACAAAAGGGCATGCCTTGCCCTCATTGCTTGGCTCGTTCAAGACGCCACCTTTGTTTCTGGTGCAAGGTGGCACTTTACTCTGTGTTTGTGATTCATCCTGAAATTATTCCTTAGATTAAAATAATCAGAAGTGCTTGTTAAAGCTTTCAGGATCAGGGCCATTAAGTGCTTATCAGCAACACTGCGTGCAGAAACCCCATTTTATAGCTGGGTAAGGTGAAGGACAGACAGCTCTGCTACATGCTGTGCAAGACTTGGTGAAGAACCATGTATCCTTGTCAGATCTGTTCTCCTGCCAACCAAGCAGATTAGAGGAGGCATTAATCCACCTCCCGCCAGTGAATACGGCTCTGTAACCGGTAAACGGAGAAGGGATGCTTGAGAAGCCATACAAAGGTTAAAATTGACCCCAAGTGTCAACTCATAGACTGAAATGTCGAAGTCCAAAGGGCTCAAGCAATGCACAGGAGAAGGGGTGAGGTATATTAAGGGGGGAGCAGGACTTGTTCAGGTCCTTGTAACCCCAGCATCCCTCCTGGAGCTGCTGCAGGTGGGTTCCAGCTTGCTCTGCATTGTGCCCGCTATAGGCTGCCCATCTCGTGCGCTGAAATACTTTGTCCTTTGTGCAAATACTTTTTCCTTTGTGCAAATACCTTGTCCTTCATGCAAACGTTTTGTCCTTTGTGCACAAGGTGAATCCTGCTCAGTATTAGCGCTGAGAGCGCGTCATCCGTCAAGCATTGCCTTTGCCAAAGCTCCCACCGCATGCTCCAAGCGGAGCGGTGTTACCTGATAACAGATGTTAAATTTTTCCCAAACCCCATGGCTGGAACGTGGGTATGCACGCACAGGCGCTCCATAATAACAGAGAATGGTTTGGGTGGGAAGGGACCTCTAAAGGTCATCTAGTCCAACCCCCCTGCCGTGGGCAGGGACATCTGCAACTAGAGCAGGTTGCTCAGAGCCCCGTCCAACCTGACCTGGAATGTTTCCAGGGATGGGGCATCCACCACCTCTCTGGGCAACCTGTGCCAGTGCTTCACCACCCTCAGCGTAAACAATTTCTTCCTTCTCTCTAGCCTGAATCTCCCCTCTTTTAGTTTAAGCCAGGCATTGCCATAGGTCCTCCCAGCTCGCTATTATTTCAGGCACCGAATTTTGGGGCAAGCACAGTGGCAAAGCATTCGGCTCACGTTGCACAGGCTGCCCGGGCTTCCTGACGAACCAGGACGACTGCTTTTAGATTTCATTCACGTTGTGCCCGGGCTCTGAAAGGAGTTTGGTAGCGAGTGAGTACGCCCAGGTTCCTGCTCGCTGCCACTTCACTGTTCATTAGTTTTCTTGACATTGCACAGCAGGGCTGAACATTAACTAGGACAAGCACTACTTAAAAATATTATGCCCTGAGTTTTGCTCTGTATTGCCGGCTTATCTAGTGCGGTGCCAAATTACTGAAGAAAAGAAACTTCACCTGTATTTGTTTTTAGCAGTTTACTGCGAGAGCATGTTGCATGAGGAGGTAGGAAAAATAGGGCAAAAAGTCAGAATATTTGTGGCCAGAGACAATTTTCTGTCCTTGTCGTTATATCGAGTGTTAGACGTCATGTTTCCCTGCCCGTGTCCTTCCTCCTCCTCCTCTCTGTTTCTCAGCCATAAACCTGATTAATATTTGCTAACTGTTGAGGGTGTGGTTTTGCTGCTGAAGTATTGTGAACGGCGACGTGTCCTGCAGCGTTGGCTGTGCTCCTTCTAATGCTCCATTAGGAAACCCACCTGGAGACGTGATTTCACGTGACAGAGAGGAGCTGGGGAGTTTGAACTTTGCAGTGGTGTGTTACAGCGGGCTCAGGATGTCCCAGCAAATGATGCTGTTCAGCCCAATAATAAGCAAAACTCATGAGCGCTGGGAAAAATTATGCTAAACCTCGTAGCAGAGCAGATCTCAGTGAAAAAACAGC
>NW_008795712.1:217889-238972 GCF_000699145.1 Aptenodytes forsteri | reverse complement strand
GCAGCGCTGGGGGAGTGGGGACACCTGGGGGGGGGGCATCATCCCCGCTGCCAGCCCTGGAGGGTTTGGAGGTTGCATCCCACCGGCTCTCCCCCCTCCTTGCACCTCCGCCGCAGGTTGTCCTTGGTTTTAACCCGCAAAGGGGTGGAGGAGCCGGCAGAAGCTTGCAGATGGATCGCACGCAGGGGCTGAGCCCTCCCTCCCATCCCCCTGCCTGCTGGGCTGCTATTTAAAGTATGAAGCAAATGCGTTTAGAAAAGATTCCTAGGTCTGGACACTTTCCAATGTTAGTAATGTACAGTTGGCAGAACAAGCGGTTTGCGGCTGTGGCAGCAACCTGAAATTCATCTGCCAAGACAGCAATAAACGCAGCAGAGGAAGAGGCCAGACAGTTAATTTTTCAGCCTTTGTCCGTCCCGCAAAAGTTTTTTCGATTTTTTCGAGTTGAGTGGTTTGAGTGTTGGAGCCCTGAACCGTGCCTGCGCGCTGTCGCTCGCCGGGGAAGGAGAAAAGGCCACCGATGCCTCCTGGGCGGTGTGGAGGTCAGCAAGGAGAAGAACTCTCTGAGCATCTTGCCTGGGCTTCACGGGGCAGCGGTCCATCTGTGCGGACCTCCCTTCCCTTTGCCTTCAGACTGGTGTCTTGCCCAGCAAGACACGGATGCCGGAGGTCCTGTCCTGGGGTGGGTCCTCTGCTGCAGAGCCATGCCATGAGACGGAGCTGATGTCCATCCATCACACGGAGGTGAGCTCGCCCAAGGTTGTTTTAATTCAGAGCAGTGCTGCCGCAGTCAAAACCCGACGGATGGAGGCAAGCTGGACAGCTTCGCTGCTCAACATGCGTCGCTCTTTGGCTTGTAGGGTTAGCAGAGGTGGTGTAAAGGCCGTTAGAAGAAGCCATCAGGGCAGCGTGGTGGAGCTGTGATGGAGTCAGGAGGCTGCAGGACGGGGAGGAGGCTCAGTTGCCGCTGGGAAGGCAGCCAGTGCATGGTTACAAATGCAAAACTAAGGCATCTTGGTCATACAGGAGAGTACAAAAATGAGCAGAGATATTGGAAAAACCGCATTGATGCACGGACCACCACTTGTTTTTTTCTTTTTCTGTAAAATGATGTAATACTTTGTGCCTACCCTGCAAGTGCTGTGGAGGTTGGGGTCACCCCTGCCCCGAGGAGAGGCAGAGCCTCGGCATCCAATGCTGCTGCGATGCCAGGCTCTGCGGTGGCAGGCAGGCTCCAGAAAGGTATTGCCATTTTTCCCCCGGATGATTTTTTTAATTGAACGCCCCAGTTTTGGGAGGGTGATAACCTTTGGTTTATGGAAGGGGTGATGAGCAGTGTGCAGAGATCTGACAGAGATGGGAGCCGGCGGAGGGGTCATCTCATCTCCCTTGTAGAGCTCCCAACCTTGGCAGTGTCCTTTTTAAGATGAAGCCACCAAGTCTTTTCCCAAAAGCCTTCTCCACTGATAGGCTGCTTAATTTCCTTCCAGAGCAGGAGTATAAATGCGGCACCTTAATAGAATAAATCAAATAGTATTGAGCTTTTCATTACGCCACCTACAAACTCAAACAGCCGCAGAGGGTTGCCCTTGAAACACCTCCTAAGGCATCGCAAGTGACTCTACCACAGCCAGCGTCCAAGGGACCTCCTTCCCCCCGTCCTTCCTGCATTTGCTCATCGCCGCTTGCTGGCGGTCTCTCCTGCTGTGCTGCCGTATGTTTGGCTTCTGCGGGAATCGGTGCGCAGAGCCGGCAGCTACCTGGTCCAGGAGCAGCCGCAGCATGGCTCCCGGCCCCGCCAGGACGCATGGGGCGATGCTCATGAGTTTCTGGTCCTGCGAGGTCCAAAAGCCCCAGCAGATTTACTTTGTAGTTGCCAAAATAAAGGATTTATTCCGTGTTTGCTTGGATTTGTACAGCTTAACTTATCTCATGAAGGACCCCGAGTCGCTGCTTGCCTTTCCAGTGCAAGGCTTCTTATGACAGTGGAGGGTCATACGACCCCATGTATGACACCTTCAGCCCCAGTGAAGCCTGGCTTTTCGGTGGTGGAGCTGCTGAATTTATTCTTACAGATGTATAAAGAAAAAAAAAAATTCAGATCTTTATTAATGCAGTTTTACTCTGTAATAATGCTACAGAATAGTGACCTGATTTCAGAGTGTTTTAAAAGGGCACTAGGAGAAGAATTAGCTTTCTTTCCCGAACGTTACTGTGTTAACCTGCAAAGATGACCCTCAGTTTTTAAGTTGAGTTACTTTGGGCAGGGAGGGGGAGAAGGCTATTTCTTGAGCCTTTACTTTAATAATTTTCAGGGGAGTTAGGGATAAGAGCATTTCTGTCTCTTCTCGGACCACACAAAAATTCCACAACTTGTTCTTCTACTGCATGGAGGTGTCCTCTTTCAGGTCCAACAAAACCATGGAGCAGTTGTGTCCTCCTGACGTCTTTTTATTTGTTTTTTTCCTGAAGTGTGGCCATAGTAAGACGGGCTCCTTCAGGCAAGTTTGTGCTCCGTTGTCATTAGGGCACATCAACCCAAAAAGAAGAGGACCCTTAATTTAAGACCACCCCCCATTTGGAAGTTAACCTACTTGGGGAAGTAATTTTCCTTTTGGGTAAATACAGCAAGTTAATTAAGTGAAGTATATGAAATAATTATTGATTTTGGCTGCTCTCTTGCATACGATCATTGGGCTGTCAGTGGCTTTCCTTTAATTAAGTTTCCCTGCTGTCTTGTCATATGCTTAGATTTGGCCCTGGATTTATTTTGTGATATACATGTACAGCTTCTAGCGCAGAGAGGTCCTGGGTCCTCAGTAGGACGTATGGAAGCCTCTTCAAAACGAATGCTGAGTTTCTTCTTGGGTTTGGGATTGCCAACACATGGTGAGCTTTAAAAAGAGAACAGAAAAGCCTTGGCTTTGTATTTCGCAGTGGTCAGAAAATGGTGAAGTGGTGGCTTGGGAAGAGGCTTCTCCCACAGCCTGCGACAGTGGCGTGAGGTTTTGGGAGGAGGAGAGGAGGAGACCTTGTCCTCGGGCGCTGAGTCAAGAGCCCCTTCTTGTCCCAGCAGCTGAGTGATGTGGTACGTTATTAAAGGTCACAAAATTACTCCCATAAAACCACAAAGCGAGTAATTGCGTGCAATGTGTGGAAGCAAGTCGCAGAGCTGAGGCCCCTTGGTGAGCTTTACCCCAAAGCAGAGGAACCCAGTGCAGAGCAATTAAAGGCTTTCAGCTGGTTTCTTCTGCCCAGGTCCAGGCTCCCACATTACCCTCAGTCCACATGCAGGGTTTTGCGTCCGCAGCCCCTGGGGACGGAGCTCTACATGGACTTTCATTAGCTTTGAGGAAGTATCTAGCCGAAGTCCATGTTACTGAGTCTGCAAAGGAGCTGGACATCTCCAGTGCAGGAGTGGAAGGAGCCTTTGGGACCTTCTCCCTCACTTGGCTTTGTTTTGCCAAGATAATGTAGTTAAAGTCTCTAGGCTTGTCTTTTTCTGTTTAGGATCCTCCTAAATTGTCTGCATATCCTTCTTTCACCGACTCCAATTTGAACGCATCTTTCTTGACATGCATTGAATCACAGGCAGTATTTCCAGTTTCTGATTAAACTTCTCAGGTCCTTGGAGCTGCTGCCTCCACGCCACCAAGGGAAAGTACCTTCTGCATAACGTGCTCTGCCTTGTTTATGCTTGCATTATTTCTTGCATTTTATATTTTTGAATACTCTTTCATTTCAGCTCTTCCCTCTCCCCATATTGTAATCCAGTATCCTCTTGGAGAAGTCTAACATTTCACTTGGGCGCTGGCAAACTCTCTGTCTGGCTGGAACCATCTCATTTCCATAAAGCTTATTTCCATTTCTGATAATGTTGTTGTTTGACAAATGGGCTCAAAGCAGGGTCAGCTCTGGGATCAGCCCAGGTTGCTGAGGGCTTTACCCAGTTGGGCTTTGGAAGCCCCCAAGGATGGAGAAGCACAAGTGCTCTGGGCAACCTGCTCCAACGCTTGGCTGGCCTTGTGGTGAACAAGATTTTCCTCCTATCCCACCTGAACATCTCTTGCTTCACTTGCACCCATTGCTTCTCATCTTCTCCCCATGCATCGCTGTGAAGAGCCTGGCTCCATCACCTCCATAACTTCTTGTAGGCACGGGCAGGCTCCTGTCAGGTGCCCCAAAGCCCTTCCCTTGGCCTCTGGTCTCGGAATCAGTGCTCCAGTCCTGAGCATCTTGGTGGCCTCCACTGAACTCACTCCAGTTTGTCTTACACTGGGGTCCCAAAACTGGATGCAGTGTGTGGTGGTGGTCACCTAGGTGTGGTGCCCAGGCTGGCCATGCAGATGGAGCAGGTTGAAGACAGGAGCCAGTGGCCACTCTACGAAGTACAGGTTGCTATCAGGAGAGCCAAGGGGGAGGGAGGTCCCAGGGACTCTGGACACCGGGGATGTCCTGCTGCATTCCCAGATCACATCTGAGCTCCTTCCTTGGTGGCCTGGAGAGCTGCCCAGGGTGAGTGTTGCTGCCAGGAGGGCAGGGCGACAGCACGCCATCACTGCTGCCTTTCTGCCTTGCATGCAGAAATTGAGATAAACTTAAACTATTAGATTCAGAGAATTCAGGTGTAATTTTTGGTAGTTTTTATGTGCTGAGTCAACACGGAGGTCCTGCAGTGGACCCAAAAGAGGACACCTTCATGCAGTGGAAGAACAAGTTGTAGAGTTTTTGCATAGTCAGAGAAGAGATGGAAACCCCATTACTTGGAAAATCATTAAAGATTTTCAAGAAATAGCCTGAGCTCAAAGTATCCCAGCTTTCAAGGCCAGCGATGTATTATAAACAGAAATTTAGGTCTAACATTTGAGGTTTGACTGAAGAACAAAAGCAAGCAGCAGGGTGGCGTCTGAGGAGCAATGTAAGTGGAAATGTCTCTGGGAAATGGAGTAAATGAAAACCGCTTTAAGGGGTTTACATTAATTAAAGGATTTTTTTAATTAATTAATTAAAACCACATTAAGGTTTGTGTCAAATCTAAAATTAGATTGGAATATCTTCAGGCTACAACTGTCAGCCTGGTGCTGTAGTCTCCTCTTTAAATGCATTGACTTTATTGGAGTTATCCTGATTTTGTTTGCTTCAAGGGAGGTCAGAAAAGGGGAGCTTTGCTTTTGCCTTAGGGCGGTGTTTTGCAGACTCTGGGTTCTTCTGCCTTCGTCCCTGTGGTCAGGAAGGACCTTCTCAGCCAGCGGCGCTGGCGCTGGGTGTTTGCAGGTGCTGGGGAGGAAAGCTCTTTCTTCATCCCAAACCTGGTGGTTGGATTAACTCTGATGGAGCAGCTCGTGCTACTAGAGGGAGGGATGCGCACCGCTTTCATCCTATCTCAGTGGCCAATTTTTCACTGTATGTTAGAGGGCTACAGAGAAAGAAAAACAACCAAACCCTGGAGGCCAGATCAGACATCAGCGGGGAGGGAGAATTCCTCCTTGGCTTTGGTAGGTGCCCACTGAAAGCCCTCAAGTGTGAGGCTGATCCAAGGTAAACAGAGTACAAACAGATCCAGTCCTTTTAACTGTTTAACTTCATCCTTCCAGGAATCCTTCTGAGAGCCTGAAGAGGATGAAACCACCTGCTCGTTTTTGGTGGAAATGAGTTTCGGATCATTTCTGTGCCAGCGTTGCCCTTTAATTTGGTTTATTCTTCCTTCTGTTTGGTAATTACCCCCCTTCCCTAATGTATTTTCATGAAGTTGTTGCTCTTGTTCTCTACCTTCACTTGACTTGTCCAACAAACAAAGCTCTCCCGGGATCTTGGTGTCAGATAGTTATGCATTTTCTTTAAACAACCCAACAGCTCTTTTCTGTACTTCTTCCAACTGAACTTCATTTTTCTTGAGTGAATTGGCCCAGACTGTCATGATTTTTCTTACCAGATCTTACCGGTATCGTTAGGTTGTTGCTGGTACCACCCCTGGTATGCTGGAGGTAACGGTTGTTGTCTCCTCTTGTCACCTCCATTAAGCCATCCCCAACTTTTAGCCAAAGCTCAGGTTCTTGGTTGATGAGTGCGTGACCTTCAAGTAGTAGACAGTGGGAGAAATTAGCACAGTTTAGCAGAGCGATTGGGTATTTTTTTTACCATTTGGTCCTCTTTCACGTGAACGGGTCAACCCACCCTCAAGTTGGTGTGTATTTTCTCCCTGCATGACTGCCTTACCTCGGGTGCCAGAGGAACACCACTGGTGACCTCTCCTCATCCTGATGAAACACCTTTATTCTCAAAATTGAGTTTCACGGAGCTTCTTGGGAGTCTCTGCTAGATCTTGGTGCTATTCAACATCTTCATGGATGTGGAAGGACATACAAAATCATTGCTAAACCAATACAGGATGGGCATACAGGAGTGCTGGGTGGATGCTATCCTGGGAAATGATACTTTTCAAGAAGATCTGGAGATCCTGGAGGCGAAGGCAGTCAATGTGAACTTGGGATGTGATGAAAAGCAAGGTGGGCTTCTATTGGGTGATGTTACGCGTGCATGGAGTTGGTGGGACAAAACTGGAGCTCAGGCATGGTATCCACGCTGGGAGGAGATTGCAAAATCCAGAGAAGGCAGAGAGGAGAGCCACGGAAATGAGCCAGGGGCTGGAGAAAATGTCTTGCAGCTTGGAAGGTTGAAGAGCTCTGTTGAGTGTATGCGGGGGGGGGGGGGGGGGGGGGAAGGAGTGGGGACATGGTGATGACACTATAAACACTAACAAGAATGGAAAATGCTGGCTACTAAAGAGGTTTTTAAATCCAGCATAACAGAGAATGACTCAAAGCCGAAGCCAGACAGAAACAAATTAGGACGAGGGCCCAGAGTTACAACTGGGAGGGTGATTGCTTTGGGAACCAGCTGCCAAGGGAAGCGGTGGGTTGCGTCAGTTTTTGGCCAAACAGAAGTTCAGGGCTCGTGGTGGTGGAATTCAGTGAACTCTGATGGCTCTGTGATATTCAAGAAGTCAGACTGGCCAATCTAGTGATCTCTACTGGCCTTCAACTCCATAAATCTGAACGTTTTGATTTTGAAAAATGCCTGGAGAGACGGATCCCCGTCTGTGGCAACAACTTCTGCCAGTGCAGAGCCGGGGCGAGAGTCCTCGTGCAGCTTCCTGAGCATCCGCATGGGTCCCCTGCCCCACGCTCTGGCCTGCGCCCTTCCCAGGATTAAAACCTCTCTGTTATCAGAGTAATTAAGTGCACCTCACGCACAAGTCTTTTGGAGCGGGTCCGGGGAATTTCACGCCCTCCCCTTCTCCGCAGTTTGGTTTCAATGTGAAATGTTAAACGGATTGCACCCCTGCCCACGCTCTCCGCAGACATTTGTGAAGTCTGTCTCTCCGTATCCTCTGGAATCTATTTTATATCAGGGATTGATTTCAGATACAAACTCCCCCAGGTCAGTACTATAAAAATCTGCCTGTGCAGCAACACCAGGGAGCATCCTCTGTATATGTTTATTTTATGGAGCCATACCACCTACAAAGCATGTCAATAAAATTCTCATCCCTGCTCTGACAGTTTTAATCTAGCTGGCAGCTTAAATATAGACCAAGGGGAAGGGGAGGCTGCTAAGAATTGCACAGACCTCTCCAAACGGTGCCTTTATTTTAACAAGTGAACATTTGGTTATTACATCCTCAAGCTTTTAAACATCTCACACTGTCAAGAACTAATAAATCCTTTAGCACCTTGCTGTAAGAAGAGGATCTGATAGGATGTAACAGGCGTGTGGATCATGCGGAGAGTCATAAACCACCTGTAGAAATCACTCCTCCTCTTGCCTTCTGCTGTGCCGGATTAGCTTTTTTTTTTCCCCTCTTTTTTTATTCTCCTTGATTCAGTCTCATTTTTAAGAGAGGCAGGAAAGGAGGAGGAAAAAAATCCCCTTTCTTTAAAGCTCTTTTCCTGGCCCTCCTTACCCTTCATAGAGATGGACAAAACCTATTTTAAGGTGGTTCTTCCCCTGGGATGGCACCCGAGCAGGATTTTGCCTCCTCTGAGCTTGTCCTCCCTCTGCTCTGGACCCCTGTTCATTTGGTTGATGATCAGAAAGAGGTTCATCCATCCCATGAGCTGGCATCCCTTTGGCTGCAGGAGGAGGATGACAGGGGTCCATCCCACTTCTCTTCTAGCAGCCGCGATGGAGGCATCTCATCTGAGCTAGTCATCAAGTGTCCTGTGCAAGAGGGGGTTCAGAGGGAAGCTCACCCCAGCACACCTCTGCAAGTGCCCGTCTTGATTATTGACCCATCAGAGTGCCCGGCGGTGCAAGCATTGCCATGCCTAAAAAGCAAGAAGTAACACAATAAACCTCTTTCTTATGGGAAAAAAAAAAACAAACTTGGAGCCAGCCGTGCAAGTCCTTCTGTTTTCATTTCAGATTTTCCCCTGAACAAACTTTTATAGACCTTAATCCTCCTAATGCTCCTGTGAGCAGAGGAAATAAAGGGAGATTTGTACAAGGCGATAATAGCTTTTATTATGCCGAGCGGTATGGTTGGGCAAAGCTAACAAACTTGCTGGGACACGAGCATGAGAGATGCAGGAGCGGTGCCCAGCTGCCGAGCTCCTCATCTGGCTGCTTCTGCTTCCCCCGAGCCCCACGATTTCATCATGGGGTGTTTGGTGGCACTTAAAGCCTCACCAGAGCCTTGGGTAGAGAGCCAACGACACCATTTGGATGGTTTTAAATGATATTTCTCACCGTTCCTTCTGCCCTTGCTATTTAGGAAGTCCGCCTTCCAAGACAGGTTTTCATTAATTAATTAAACCGCCAGTCTCGGCTAACTACCCTTTAAATCATTAAGTCCATATCACGATGAGCGGGGTTGATGAACGCTGGAGTGGTGGATCAGGTTCCCCAGGCTGATCTTTGCCCCAGGTTTGGTGCAGCTGCTGCTCTGAGACAGTGAATTACGTGCGTGGAAGGTTTCTTATGGGAGCAGGGGATAGTTTGGACCATCCCAAATTTTTGAAATAGTGGATACGGTCCTTAAAAAAGTAGTTGCAGGTAGCTGCACCTTGGCCCTAGGTGCAGAACCCCATCGCATGAGTCTCTGGTATTTCCTGGTGGGAAACGAAGGGCGGATATTCAGCCTTGTTCCTTACTCTCCCAGGCGCTCGCCTGCTTTGGGATAGGGAGCACCCGAGAACTGTGCCTTCGTGCACCCACTGTGAACATCCAGCATCTGGCACTGCACCCGCAGTTCTGCAGGTAATGATTGCACTGGAAGAGCTAAAGTTCATTGTGGAGGTGAGGTCCTCCTGAGCAGGCTCTGCACAGATCGACAAGAAAGCAGTCTTCACCTGCATGGCTTCGTCTGTCTTCTCCGGGTGGATTCCCATACCAGGACACTCCATCTTCTCTGGTGGCTTCCTATACCATGTGGGTCCTTCTCCTCTGGGTGGCTTCCCATACCACATGGCTCCATCTTCTCTAGGTAGCTTCCCATACTGTGTGGCTCCGTCTTCTCTGGGTGGCTTCCCATAGCACACGGCTCCATCTTCTCTGGGTGGCTTCCAATACCACGCAGCTCCTTCTTCTCTGGGTGGCTTCCCATACCAGGAAGCTCCATCTTCTCTAGGTAGCTTCCCATACCACGTGGCTTGCTCCTACCCATCCCTGTCCCACCAGGGGCATCTCATGGCCCGGAGCTGCACTTGCACGTACTGACCACACTCACATGCACGTGTTACAGCCACCCCTCGGTTCATTTACACTGCACCACGAAGTCTGCCTTTACCTCCGACAGATCCCTTTGGCGTAGCAGAAAAAACAAGTCGATCCCCTCAATAGCTGCAGATTGACAGCTCTCCCTTTGCAGCCGAGGAGAGACAGATGGGAGGCGCGAGAAAGTCGGGTTTGGAGGAGCAGGGCTGGGGTGGGGAGTGCTGCTCTGTGCATGGGAAGCGTCAGCTCCCCCCTCGCCGTGCTCGCGCTTTGCATTGTCTGCACGCTTTGGCAGGCGTCCCCTTGCCGGTGCAGTTCACATATTTGACGTGCCTGTGCAACTTGAGCATAAAGCTGGTTTAACGGTTGACACGAGTGAATTTTTAATAGTAACTTCTCACGGACTTTAGCATGCAGCGTACCAGGGCTTCAAGATGCTGCATCCTGAGGAAAGACAGTCGGTCTAATTCTTTGCAAAATTAATTAAGTCAGGTCATTAAAACCGTGTTGCGATGTATTTTATGCCTGCAGGAGAAGAATGAAGGCTATGCCAGGGCTGGATTAAAGTTGTAGGGGGGAGCTACATGTAGCCCTTTCTCATCTCTGCAGATTTGGCCGTGCAGAGTTGACACAGTTTTTGAACGAATTAAATTCTTCAGATTTGAGATAAAAGTTTTTTTCTCCCTTTATTCCTTCCCCCAGGAAGATGGAGATGTTCTACCTGCTTGATCGCAGCGTCGACTATAAAAAAGTCTCGGCTCCTTATGCCTGTTCTCTCCTGTCAGCATTCAGCGCTCATTAATTTTGCATTCACTCAGCACCGTATAATTTTTCCTGACATTGTTCAGATAACCAGTCTTTTTTACTTAAGACATCTTGACACCATTAATGTTTAACTCTAAAAGGTGTGAAGACAGAAAGAAATACCCCTTTCCTTCTGTTTTAGTGGCAGCGCGCTTTGCTCTGCACTCTTCGCCATTACACAAGGATTTTATCAGAAGCAGAAAAATAGAGTTTTCCATATAAACTTTGCCAAAGTGATGTTTGCTGGTCAGAGCAAGGACCGGTGTCTTGGATCTTGATCTGTACTCCTGGTGCTGTCGTACACTGATGGTGCACGATGCTCTTTGCCTTGGGGCATGGACAGATATGCTCTTGCAGGTCCATCTGGAGTCCTTCAAGAGAGAGCCACCAGTTGGTGAACCATGGTGTGTGAAAGCAGCATCAGTTGAAGCTAACCCTGGTGGCTTTTGGGTTGCGAGCATTCATGTGGCATGGCATCTCAGCTCAGAAGATGTCAATGAACTTCTTAATCCACGCCAGCAAGAGCTGCAGAAGCGTGTGTCGTTGTGCATCAGGTTTCTTCGGCTGCAAGATGGGAGTGTTAATGGGGAGTAGTGTCTTAGGCTCGTTAAAGGGAAGCACGTGTCTTGTCCGTCCTCCCTGAGGTCCTCACCTGGAAGGATGTCACAGGTTGCCATTCAGTTGAGTGCGTAGCGGTTGGTTAGGATGAGGGCGACACTGGAATATGTTCTTTGCAATTTATAGTAAAGGTCAAATGGGTTAAAACAGGACTGTTGGTTTATTTGCATTATACAGTCCTGAGGAACTCGGTTGTGCCTGTTGCTGGGTAGATACATGTTTAAAAAACAAGAAAAAAAGTTAAAAAAAAACCCAACAAAATTCCTGCCCTCAAAATCCTTATCCTCTACATGGGAAAAGAGGGCAAATACTGATTGGAGAAGCAGCCAAAACTGGGGAGCAGCCCATAGCCACGTGGAAGGTTAATGTTGCTTGAGCTTGTGATCACCAGGCTGAAGACCAGGTACAGAGCCGGCTTGTTGCCCACCAGGAGTGTCCGTTTCCCAGGGTTGGTTGTAGAGGTGGTGGAGGTGGCTATAGCCCTCCTGCTGACGGGAACTGCCGTCTGCTCTGTGTGGCAACTTGCACTGAAGCATCATGGGATGTTGTCCTGGTTTTGAAATATCAGTGTTGAAGGGTTTTTCGGGCAAGTGGAAGGGTAAGTCAAGCTGCTGTGTTAATATAGATGCTGGCCTGTTGTATCTTTCGCTCATACGGTTTAAGAGCTACCTTGAAATCACTAACCTCGATATAAATCCAGTGTCCCACCTGCAAATCTATGCTGGTGGATGAATAAGTCTACATGGTTTACTCCTTTTAGGATTTGATGTTTTATATAGTGGCTGGAGAGGTGCTTAACTGCTGGGACTAGTCCGTGGACTTTAGTGAGCCTTCCCAGTGCCACGGTGGGTTGGTAAGGGCAGGCTCTCGGGCTGCAGGCAGCGTGGCAAATAGCTGCGGGAGCATTAGATGGAGCCATCATCATTGCCGGTACAGCAGCAATGCTTGACTGCTTTTTTTGACTGCTTTTCCAGCCAGGCCACGAAGGAAGAAGCTCAGGTGAGACATGGGAGAGCGGCAGGATGTCCCACTGTCCTGCCCTCCACCGATCTGTCTCCACTGTTGGCTCTAGTGATGCAACTGGAGTGGCCACCAGCTTCAGTCCTCAATCCTCACCATCCGTGTGGGCACTAGAGCCCATTTTGTACACCCCAAGGGCTTAGTTTCCTCCCTTGGCTGTGTGCCTGGTGAGATGGGTCCTCCCGACATGTGCCTTTGCATGTGCATTGATGGAAGAATAAGGGTTCAAGATGTGTCTGAAGAACCACTTGGGGCTGTGTCGATGAGGATGTTCTCTGGGAACGGCACAGGAATACTCGGGACTGAAGCGAGCGCTGTGTTGCCAGCTCTGGAGGTGCATGGGTTATTTTTCCCAGGGCCAATGTTGGAGTGAGGTGGTGAAGTCAGGATTTCAGCTCTCGCCAAAAAAGAGAGAAGAGAGAGAGCAAAACCTGGTTAACTGCTGGTTTGTGGAGGAAGGCTAGGGGATAACAACCCCCCCAAACAAAAACCCAAAATGAGACTGTATCTTAGAATAAGAATTTAAAATGGATCAGGCGAATCTCCTCTAAAAATGCCTTTTTCTCTGCTCTGGCTGTAAGGGAAGCATGAGGCAAGTAGCTCAGGTGGAAACATCTCCATCACAGATGTCCCATGCTCCGTGAGATGGATCTCACACCGGTGTCTCAGCGCTCCAGCCTGGTGTTGCGGCACACGGTTGGGGAGCACCCTGGGGCTTGTCACCGATAGACCATGGTGACGGATGGTGTAAAGCAGCCGAGCGCAGGGCTCTGAAGGAGCCGTGTGGATTTCTGAAAGCCAAGATCTGCTCTTCTATTTCTTGCACTGGTATTTTCAAGCTCTGGATCTCACAGATTGTATTTTTCCACAGTTTTTTAAATTCATAGATCAGATAATTTCCTTCCTCCTACTAGAATAAAAAGTTATACAACCTAAGAGCTGCTGATTTCCATACAGTGTTTTAGAGGAATCTGGTATTTGTGGAAGTGAAGAAGGGAGGACTCTGGGCTGGGTTTTCTGCATCTGCCTCCGTGTGAATATGCTGACGTTAAATAGGTGGGAGTTGGGCAAATCTCAGCTTCCACAGCCTGAATTTTGGTTTAGAGTACTTCCAAAGAAGCCATCGTTGCTGTGGTCCGAGCGTGTGCCCTGCAGGCTACGGAGGATGGTCTTCCTTGGAAGTTGGCTTCATCCCTCAGTTGAGGTTGGGTTTTCCTCTACTTGTTGATCCCTGGGGATGGGGAGGAGAGCGCTTGGGTTTGCTTGGACTCAAGAGGAGGCTGAAGGTGAGCTCAGGACCTCGGGCCAGGCCACCACCAGCAGCAGCAGCTAGTGATGCTCAGAGGCTTTCCCCCAACATGTCCCTAACCTGACAGATAGCCCTAGACATGTCTTCCTCTTTGGCTACCATTTAAAAAACACAAAAGCATTCCCATTTCTATGGTCCAGATCCCCTTACCTGCTACTTTCCTGTATCAGTGCCGTTGTCTTTTTCTCCTCTTGTGGCTTTTTTAAACCAATTTTTTCCTGCCCTGCTGGACAGTGCATTCAGTGCACACCTTCTGCCAAGGAGTTTATTTTTAGGGCAGTTTTTTTTTTCCTGTTGGGTTTACTGGACTGATGAACCTCGTAGTAGGCACTAATTAATGGCACGGCTTTCTGTCACGCTCTCGATCCATGGGTGCACCGAGTCTGTTCCATCTGATTTTAATTAACTAAAAATCAAAGCTTCTCATTTGGGAAATTACAGATGTGGATTTTTTTGCCTCGCTCATCTTTTAAAAAGCAGATAGAGCAGATCCTGGCTGAGATCTGGGGGGTTCAGCCAGCACGGCCCTCGGGGAGGCTGCGGAGCTGTGCTGTATGGGAGAGGGATGGGGAGCCATCATGCCTGGTGCTCCATTGTGTTTTCCAGGCATCACATCAACTTCTCCATCTTGCCCTGCTCTGTCATCCTTGGTACCCACCAGGATACCCAACACGCTCTGGGAAAGGCTGCAAGTCCTCCTGGGTTGGACTTTTTGCCTTCGAGGTGTTGAATTTTTAATAGAAAAGTCAAAACCTGAAGACTTTATGGGCTTCTACCATAAGAAATGAAAAATGAACGTTGGCCATAGAAATCTTGGGTTGAAAAAGAGCCCTTGGAGAGCGCGGGGCAGCACTTGGGTCCCGGCCATCATGCCCACAACCATGGAGGCCTCTCCTTTCCTTGGGGAGCGACAGTGAGCTTCTCGCAACTCAAGGCAAAATGCAATATAGTACAAAGTTTTGCGCTGGGCAAGTGGAAACAATTGTTCTGATTTTCTGTGTTCATGATGTTTCTCAACAAAATCCTGAGTTTTTTATGTCCTGGTTTAGAAGACCCACGTGCAATATATTATTTTTCAGATATTCGTTTGCCCTTTCGGGGGGGGGGGGGGGGAGAAAAATTTCGGAGCGGCTGCCGGCAGGACAGAACCCCCCGGCCTGGCGCTGGGTCTGCCGGTTTGGGGGGGGGGGGGGGGAGGAAAAAACATTTCAGCTGCAAAATTTTAAATGAAGAGCAGAATCAGACAGCTTGTATTATTTTAATTTAAAAGTACAGATTTAAGGGATGGAGAAACAGGAATGCTTGCCCTGGGTGCTATGGATGGAGCACCATGTGATGGAGCCTGCGGGGCTGGGGCTGACTTCCTGAGATGCAGCAGATGGACATCAATGCTGGACATCTTTCTCCCTCCACCTCCATCCCCTTCACCCCCATTTTCCTTCCCCTCCCACCCTCTGCTTTAGAGTGGCCCTGGGAGGTGTCCCCTAAGCCACCGACCCCCCTTCCCTGCGGTCCTGCCATCAGTCTATTGACACATCCTTGCTTCTCCAGCCCCTTGGAGTGCAGGTGCTCTCCTGGCCACAGGGGTTTGTTGTGTTTTGGGTAAAACATGACATGTTTTGGGTAAAACTCGATGAGTTAAGGCCTTTTTGGGGACTTTTCCCATCATGTCGTGGCTCCCACCCCACGTGGCCTCAGCGTTGCTCTGGGGAAGGTCTCTAGCCATGGCTGCTGGAGGAGGTCACAGCTCCTCTCCAACACTTGACTTTTCCCTACCTTGGATGCCTGATTTTCTCCCTACCTTGGATGCCTGGTTTTCTCCCTACTTTGGATGCCTGATTTTCTCCGGGTACGGGGTTTCAGGTACAGAGGTCTGGAAGTGGAGGGAGGTGAGTGCAGGATCCTGGGGATGGTTTTGCTGTGCCCCGTGCCACCAAAAATGGTGGTAGAGAAAGAGCGGGAGACCTGCCAAAGGGATGGAGGCAACTAAGGTGAATTAGGGAGGTTGGGGAAATAAAAAATAATAATGCAAAGAGGGAAAAGAGACAAAGAAAGGGGAAAACACTAGTGACCCTACACCTGTATGGGCAGGGGGCTGGCAGCACCTGCTTGCCAAAGCCATGTCCTTCAGCTTTGCTCCATGCAATGTGGTTTTGAGGCAGAGGGTCTGAGCCAGTTTTTAGGGGGGTACATATTGCACTGTCTCTTTTGGAGGAGCAGAAATAACACCCCAGATGAACCGTTTGCCTTTCTCGTGTGTGCTCTTGGCTTTGGGCTTTTATTAACAAAAAAAAAGGACTTTGTGCATTGATGTCGTCTAAAATCAGAGGGGAAGATGCTCTGAATGGGTCGGCTGCCCATCCGCACGCCTAAACTTGTCGGCGTCCCCCTGGCCTGGGCTGCACCCCACTGTTTCAGCAGCTTGCCACTCCGCCATCAGCCCTCGCCTTGCCAGGGGTGTTGCTTTTCACTCTGCTCACCTCCCACCCCCTTTTTTCCCCCCCCAGCATTGCTCCATGCCTTCCTTCCACCGTGCCGAGCCCGGGAGGAGCTGCACGCCGAGAGCAGCCTGGCCGGCAGCCCCGGACACGGCTGGGTACCACCGGGCTGGGGGACGGGGAGAGCAGCTCTCGGTGATGCAAAATCTGTTCCCATTGCCTTGTGCTGCTGGCCATCGCTTCCAGCATCAGGGCATCCGAGCATATCATTCCTCTTCCAGTCCTGGCGTGCTTTAGCAGCATCCTCCATCCCTCACCAGCCTTGTGCCTTCCCTGTCCCTTCTAGTGCTGCAAAGAATCAGCGGCTTCTAGCCAGGAGGCTCGCGTGGCTGCAAAATAGCGAGGCTGAGCTGGAAATGTCACCTCTGCCCGTGCCAAGCTTGGCTGCACGGGGTTAGCATGGGACAAGATTGTTTTCAAAGTGACCGTGGTGTTCCCTGGCATCGCAGTGGGCATCAGGTCCTGCACCTGCTGCAGTATCGATGGTGTTGGGTGACCTGGTTATAACACATTTATCGCACGGTTCAAGTCCACTGACCTGATACTTTTGGAGTGCCGAGGACCCTGCGGCTCCTATAGACTCCAGAGGCACCCAGACATCTCCCTGGATGTCAAAAAATCGGGGCGTAATTTGAGGAATGCGTTTAAAATAGCTCCTCTCTGTGCTGCAAGAAAAAAAACCTGCTTTAATCACGTTTGCAGCAATTAGGTTCCAATTGGGGCCGTTGGCGTGCCGGGTTTTTATTGTGCGATGGGGATTTACGATGCCTGAGGCTGCCAAAGCCCACGCAGCTGGATCCCGACAGCCTCAAACGGCAGCAGCGCTGGGGCTCATGTTGCTCCCGTTGGTTTATTTTCATGTGGATCTGTCTGTCCGGCTTTATAATGAGATTATGAGCTTGGGGAACCGGGAGTTTGCTCTGTGTTTGGCTGTGTCGAGCACGGGGGATGCCTGGCCCGTGACCGATGCTCCCCGAGAGCATCAGCCTGTCACCGGCATAGCAGAGCCACCGCTGCAATTAATGCTGGGAAAAAAGAAAATTGAGATTAATGGGTTAAGGTGCAAACCAGCGGTTTGCTTGTAATGTATTCCTCGGGTGCTCGGGATGGAAAAGCTAAAGACCTGCGTTTAAGCACATTAACTGAAGCGCTTAGCCGGGATGCGCTGACACTTTGAAGGAGTCGTGCGTCACTGGGATGTGCCGCCCCGGAGAAGGTGAGCAGGAGCTTTGAGGGATCCGTCTGCTCCCGGATCCCGGTGCTGCAAAGGCAGGAAGGAGAAGGACTCGCGCACGAGGGAGACGGTGATGGTGCATCGTTCTGCCGGTTAATCCTCCTGAATAACGGGCTTGGAGCTGGCAGATGAAACTATTTTGCTAAAGCAGGAGGAGGATCCTGCAGCCCAATTAAAGGATTAGGGCTGAAAGCCAGTGCATTGCCTCTAAGTGCATCAATTTATTAAGAGCAGGGAAAAAAAGCCGTTTCTCATGCTGTGGTACCCACCAGCTCCCGCGGGTTTGGGTGCATGGGAAGCTCTTCCATCCCTGGAAGGGATTTGGGTGTCTTCCTTGGGAGGGTGCTGCTCCTTCATGATTCAGCCATGCAGCAGTGCTGGGTGGGGGGCAGGCATCGCTTCTCGGAGGCGGTTCGGGTGGGATGAACTCTGGTTTCTGCTTGAAACAGGGGAAACTGAGGCCCATGGGGATGAGGTGAGCTGCCCAAGGGGGTCCGTAGCAGGATGCAGGGGTCAGGTATTTTAGGGTTGAAGTCAGACCGTTGCTTGAGCATCCAAAACCTGTGCGTGTGTGCTCGAAACGGGGCCCGTGTTGCCTGTTGTTTTCGGGGCTGTGCCAGCAGAGACGAAGACACGACCTTTTTCAGTTGATTTATTTTCTAAAGAGAAAAGAGCCGCTGGGTGAGAGGGAAAGCAGAGGCAGAGATTACCCGATAAATCGGTGGGGGAAGCTGGCGGCCACGTCTGCAACAGCAAGCGTTGAGCAAACGCTCTTCCAAGCTCGCTCCTCTCGGAGCTGCTTTAGGAGCGATGCACGGGATGAAGGACAAAGTCAGGAAAGAGAAACACCCAAAGTGAGCTTGAAGACGGATAAAGTCCTGGCAGGACACAGGGGTGAAGAGTTTCAAGTGACACATCTGTACGTTTTGCCAACGTGATTTGATGCTGAGTAATAAACCTTGCATCCGATGTGCTGCAAAACAGCAAATGCAATTTAGCATTCGCTTACAGACAAGTCGGGGGACCGGCTCCCTTAGTGCTGGGGTGATCAGAAATGAAGACCAGTGTCAAGAGAGATGAGCAATAAACCTCCAGCAGTCCTAGAAACCTCCAGCAGTCCTAGAAACCTCTTGGCTTGCACCTTCAGCATGCACGCCGCTGCGCTGGACGGATATTTATCCCAAGAAAACATCTCTTGCCCTCTGGGAATGGACTGACACAGGCTGGGCAGAGCTCTTTCATCAGCCTGGTGTGTTGATGCACATACACATTTGATTGATAAACGTGTATTTGCTGATGCACATGAGGCTTTCCAGGTCCTACAGAAGGCACTGTGGGTTGAGGAGCCTTTTCCCTTGTCCTGCTGTGCAATCAAGTTCACAACTTGCTGCCATCCCTCTTAAAACCAGTTCGGGCAATTTTCTTCCTCCAGCTCCCAGCACCGCACACGTGTTTGGTCCTCGGGATTTTTCTGAGCATCCCTTTGGCTTCCCGGCAAACCCCAGGATGTTACTCCTGCCCTGCGGGGAAGCGCAGCCTGCGAGGATGGGGCTGCATCCCCCTGGACCGTGCACGTTGTCCACGAATCACCAGCTGCATCCCGGCCACAGCATCTTTCTTTATACTAACTATTAACAGTTATACAGAAAGAGCACGGCTTAATTTTCAGCTACTAGGCTGAATTTGTAGTTCTGGTACCTGGGAAAACCTTGTAAATGGTGTAAAATTAATAGAGGACCAAGTTTCAAGTCATTTTTTGGCTAGCCACAGAGAGGCTTTTTCATTTTTAATCAAAACCTGCATCGAAGTTGCCTGTGTGAGCCTGGACTGAGGATGCTTCAGGACTCCTGTGCTGTTTTGCATCCTGCACGACTGATAATTTCCTTTGCCAGTGCCAACGGGCACCGACGTGCTGTGGGTAACACCCTGCCCCTCCGGCTGTCCCCAGGAGCTTGCGTTTTCGCATTTCAGAGCAAAACATCACTGAGGCAAAAAGCATCTGCAGTCTGAGACGTCCCTGCTTCCCCCTTGCTAAGTGATGCCCGATCAACGAAGCAGGTATCCTCTCCGTCAAGATTTAGTTCCCACTTGCTTCTTTCTGCTCTTATTCCGCCTAAACCGTGCGATTGAACAGTAATTATTGTCCTTTTTGCTAATACATCTATAGCCGCAGACGTGCCCGGCTGGGGCTTGCACTGCCAGCCTCCTGAGTCGCTCCCGGCCATGAGGATTTATTTTCAACTGCATCCTGTGGAGACGGGGATGCTGCTCTTCCCATCCTTCGCAGATAGCATCTAAGGCTAAGGGACTCTCCCAGCTTTCCCAGGGGAAAACGGTCATGGATATGGAGGAGCAAACCAAAACAGCCCTGAAACACCAGCAGCATCGTGGCTCCGATGATCCAGCCTGTGATTGCTGGCTTTATCACATCCCACTTGCCACCCGCCTTTCGCTGCTGGATTTCTCCTGAATTCCTCGGAGTAGCTGCGCGACGTGGCTAGCACCTTTCGGGGGCGTGCGAGATAAATAACAGGGCCTTCCCTCCGGGTTTTTTGGGACGTTTTTTTCCCAAAGGGATTATTCAGCAATACAGCGTGAGAGTTTCTGGCAGGGCTGGAGCTGGGCTCCTCCAGCAGCATCGCCCGCTCCGTGTCGGATGCTCTCCTCCCGTCCCCAGCCCCTCTGGCTCCCGGCTGACTGGCATCCAGGATGCTCCCTGCACATCAGTGGTAGGAGCTGCTTTTTTTTCTCCAGCAGGATTTCTTTGGCACAGCCCGTTCTCCGTGAATTCCTCTCGGCAGTTATTTCTTAAAGTGTTGTCCGAAAAGTTCCAGATCAAATACTGTAGCTTGCGCTAAACTGGATATAGCGTTTCCTTTTCAAAATGTTGGTTTTGGATGCCTCTTTCTGCAGGCTTCTGCTTAAGGCGGGTTTTTCCTTCCTGCTAGCAGTAGGTTGTGATTGAATTAGTGCCTTTATTTTATAATAATTAATAATTAATTAGAAATGACTTTTTATCTTCACGGGACTGAGGGATGAAATGAAAATGCTGGAGTCTTTTGGAGCACATCATTCATTGCCTGTATGACAAGCGGTCAATATTTTGTTTATTACTGGTAATAATTCAGTAGTAAAATGATGGTTCTTTTGGCTGAAACGTCCCTTTTCCTTTGCTACAGAGAAAGCGGCTGATGATGAAGTCCAGAAGTCCGACATCTCGTCCAGCAGCCAGGGGGTGATTGAGAAGGAGTCTCTGGGACCTCTTCTTCTGGAGGTAGGTGCTAAAATGTCGTTGCTGATGCTGCCAGGCTCCCACTACTGCCCAAAGCAAAGCAGTGCACCAAGAAAGTGAAATACAGAGGAGGAAGGCAACGGGGACGTAGTTGGGATGCTCTAAGCCCAACCGTGTCCCTGGCCTAAGTTGCAGATAAACTGATCTTAGTCCTTTGCTTCAGCAAATGGTTTGGAAAGTGAGTCTTAACCAAGCTTGATGGAGCTTGGACTTGGTTAAGTCGAAGCTGTTCTGGATAGCTTCTTAATATCAGCATTAAAATACTGAGTTGCTTCTAAGTGTGGATTAAATTGAGCCCCCGTCCTCATTTGGAGGTGAGTAAGGTAATGTGGATGGATGGTTTTCAAGATATTTGAATCCTCCTGTCCTCTGAAAAATAGGGAGGAATAAGGAAGGCGCTCCACGTTTCTGTTGGTATCAGTAAATCAGAAATAATCATATCTCAGGGGGAAGGTCAGAGTTGGACCTGACGGGACCATCTTGTATGGAGAAGGTTATTATATGAGGGTTATTATGTTATATCACAGGCCCCAAAGATAAACTTAAAATCCTAAATCATTCAGCTGGTAATTTCACGGGGGGGGGTTGGGGTTG
>NW_008795712.1:214750-217844 GCF_000699145.1 Aptenodytes forsteri | reverse complement strand
GGGGGTTGGGGTTGGGGCTGGGGGGGTTCCTCCCTGGGGATGGCCAGCACCATCCCGCAGCCGCCTTCTTGCATTGAAACCGCCTGGTAAAATTACACATTCAAAGACCAAAAGGAAGCAACATCTTCATCTGATTCATTTAATTGACTGTAAGAGCATAATTGCTGACGTGACACAGTCCAACGATTTACTCTGAGGTTTCTGTTAGGAGCCCAATAGCTGGGAGGTGAAATGTGGCATTGTTTTTGAGACAGAAAGCCAGCCTGGATTTCAGGATTCCTGGGGAGAGAGGCTCTCCCCTGACACGTTTTTGGCCTCTTCTGTATCTCCAAAAGAAGCTCAGAGGCCGTGGGGAGCTCTCCTGCGCTGCGCTGCATGCTTTTCCAGACCTGCTTAATCCCTCCTCGTACCACACTGGTCTCCCCTGAGCCCTGGAGTGAAGGTGTCAGAATTAATAAAACTCTGCAAGAGGTGACTCTGCAGATGGAGGAGTTAATGCAAAAGGGATGGGAAGGGGGTCGGCATCGAAGGAAGTGCCTGACTCGTGGAAAGGATGGAAAATGGGTGCTGGAAGCACATGGATGGAGCTAATGGGGAGTTGGAAGCTTGGCTAAAGAGGTGCTCAGTCTAACGGAGGCAAAAATGCAGAAGGGGCTTAGAAATCAGGCTGGGAATGGCATGTGGGTTTTGAGGAGTGCGTTGGGTGCTAAAAACAGGCATGGGAATATAAAGCAATGCAGGAGAAGGCGGCAGATCCTCAACAAAACCCCAGTATTTGGGTTACACTGGGAGAAGGCATCCTACGAGAGCAATGGCAGAGCAAAGAAAACCGTGAGAGAGAGCAGCGTCCGTACATCCACAGTAAATCCACGTATTTCGCAGTGCAGTCTTGGGAACGTGCCTTTACATCGCTTAAATGACGAACGTGGGGCCAGCCGGCCTACCAGAGCATCATTCAGCCGGAGTCAATCCCCTCGTGTCCGTGTCCGTGTTCACATGTGGGAATAGGTGGCTCGCTGCGGCCGGGAGCCCTGGAGGTAGCCAGCCCCTTGGGTGATGGGGAGCAGAGTGCCTCGGGGCGAAGCGGGGACAGCAGCGCATCGCTAATAGAAGTAGCCCTGGAAAACCTGAGGTCATCATAAAAAAAGAAATTAATTAAATCAGCTAGCTCATGACTAAAAATTACCCTCCGTGCTTGGGTCGGGTATCGATGCATCCTTTCTGCGGGAAGGAACGCAGAGGTGCGTTACTGCTCAGTCGATGCCACTTTGTAAACAACCTACCCTGTATGATTTGATTTAAAATCCACGTTTAGATTACAGTTATTATCTATTCAGGCTGAGGAATAATTTCCTAATTGGCCTCCTCGCATGTGAAGCCCGTGCGCTTGAGATGCTGACCCTGACCCGTGCCCATGCTACGGGGCATCCGTGGCTGCGTGAGGTACTTTGAGGATGCCAAGCCCTTACCGTGCTGAGTTTATTTTCCATGTGGATTGACCGTGAGAAGCAGTTAGTGGTTTTGCTGGTCCCCAAGCAATCTGCAGCTTCCCATGCCTAAAAACATTCCCCAAATGACTTCCAGCTTCTTCTGGGTGCCCTGGGCTCAGGCAGGGTTTTCAGACCCGGAAAGGCGGAGATAAAAAGGGCTATTAAAAAGCATCTCGTTCATTTTTAGGAAGGTTTTTTTGCCTCTTGACCTGTTGTTTGGGCTTGACTTCCATAAGCAATTGTGCTGATAAGGTAATTTAATATTTAAACCATGGATAAATGCCCAGTGTTGCTGCTGGAGGAATGGGGGCTACAGGGGAAGCGTGCAAGCTGGGACGCCACCAGCCGCCCCCTCGGAGCTCCCCTGCCCCTTCCCTGCTTCCCTGGCCCCCCGAAACCAGCATCACCTGGGGA
This sequence comes from Aptenodytes forsteri, assembly GCF_000699145.1. Lineage (NCBI taxonomy): Eukaryota > Metazoa > Chordata > Aves > Sphenisciformes > Spheniscidae > Aptenodytes > Aptenodytes forsteri. The sequence continues at coordinate 215,940 of NW_008795712.1, read as the reverse complement.
GAAGGCTCCAGGTGGGTTTACCATCCAGCCTGGGTCTGTTTTTTGGACACCCGAAGTGCAAAGGCTGGTTGTCTTGGCAACGGCTGGGAATAAGGAAAATTGCAGCCGATCTGCCAGAACCATTTTGACAAAAGATTTCTTTCTTTTTTTTTTTTTCTCTCTTTTTTTAAATGCTTCCTGCTTCTTGCACTTAATGTTGCTCTACCGCAAAACCTGATTTTTAGAAACTGCATTAAATAAAGCCTGGACGCCCTCCATCAGAGTAACTCTCTGCTGGCACGGGCAAGCGGGAGGACGGGGAGGAGATGGCGATGCCGCGGGTACCAATTTTTGGGCATCACGAGTTTCTCCTGTCCCCGCACCACCTCCCACTCCGGGATATGGCCAGATCTAGTTGCAGGATCGCGGTCCACCAGAGCTTGCTGTTGATGAGCAGGAAAGGGAGGAATTAGACTCCAGGAAAGCCAAATCCTGCCTGGATGAAACGTTTTAGGTGATGCATGCTTGGAAGACTGCAAATCAGCAATCGGCCTTTTCAAGGGCTCCTTACAAAAGCACTGGGCTCTGCAGCTCTGAGCTTATTTTGTAGCACCAGAAAGCGTTACTCCCCCGTACCACGGCAGTGAATTAAAAACCTCGTTAAAATAAGCAGAAGATCTCCCCGTGTTGTATGATTGGGTCTGGGTCACGCTTGTCCTCCTCTGTTTGATTGCAGGGCTGAATTTGCCACTTGCATTCTAAATGCATGAAACAAACCTGTTATTCTGCAAGATGCAAAGGCTCTGTCATTCTTGGGCTGTAATTAAGCAAATCGGGCATATGCTTAATTTCAGCGGCTTGCCAGATTAGAGCCTTCCTGACCGCTCTGGCCCTTGGAAGAGGATTGTTTCTCCCTGGCTGGCACCATTCTTAGTGGCAGGGGCGTCCTTAGCAGAGGAGGTTGCAGACCAGAGATATGGATTTGATGGATGGACTGTTTGATGGATAAGGAATTGGTTGCATGGTCACATCTGGAGAGCAGTGGTCAACGGCTCAATTTCCAGACGGAGATCAGTGATGAGTGGCGTCCCTCAGGGGTCCGTACTGGGACCGGTCCTGCTTAGTATCTTCATCAACGACATAGACAGTGGGATCAAGTGCACCCTCAGCAAGTTTGCAGATGACACCAAGCTGAGTGGTGCGGTCGACAC
>NW_008795712.1:185376-214138 GCF_000699145.1 Aptenodytes forsteri | reverse complement strand
GCACGGGTTGCCCAGAGAGGTGGTGGATGCCCCATCCCTGGAAACATTCCAGGTCAGGCTGGACGGGGCTCTGAGCAACCTGCTCTAGTTGCAGATGTCCCTGCCCACGGCAGGGGGGTTGGACTAGATAGCCTTTAGAGGTCCCTTCCAACCCAAACCATTCTGTGTGTTTAAGCAAACGTGCTGTTATTTGATCACTGCTATAATATAGAGTGGGGACGAAGCCAAGGTGCAAGAGGCAGAGGAAGGTTGCCCATGGTCATGGAGCATCCTGACCACTGCCCACACGCTGCCCGGGTTTATTCCCCTTACAGGCATTGGACGGCTTCTTCTTCGTTGTGAACCGCGAAGGGAGGATCGTCTTCGTCTCTGAGAACGTGACCAGCTACCTGGGTTATAACCAGGAGGAGCTCATGAACACCAGTGTCTACAGCATCCTGCACGTGGGGGATCACGCTGAGTTCGTCAAGAACTTGTTGCCGAAGTCTCTAGGTAAGAAAACCCTTGAGGTGGGGATTTTTATCAGCTGGTGCTTGGAGAGCACTGTCGAAAATGCCGTTGCATCTTCAGTGATGCTGGCCTTATGTTGTTTTTTATATCTATTATTTATATATATTATTATTTTTTGTATTGTTTACTGTGAAATTCAGAGATATACCCAAGCCAGGTAATAATCCGTAAACCTTTACCTAGTGACATACATCCTACCAGTGAGACATCAATATTAGATTTTTGAATAAACAGCTGGTGGATGACAATATTCAAGTCATCTTCCCTTTGTCTTTCTCTATTAAGAAAACTTTTGCCTTCGACTTTGGCTTGTGGATGGGAAGAACCGACTCGTCTGCCCGAAGTGAGGGGCACACGTAGGAGCTTTAGGGAAATGAGGAGGAGGATTTCAAGGTGCTGACTTGGGGGACTGAGCCCGTTCACTTGTCCCGGTTCATTTAGGATGTCCTCCCAGCTGGAGAGGGGTTGTCCCCAGCTGGTTTCAGAGCCCGAGTATCTGGCATGGGGATGTGCTGCACCTTGGGGTGTGAGAAGAGGTCACGGTGCAAGTGGTGAGCTCACGGTGGTCCCCTACACCGGGGAAAACAAACAGTTGCGAGGGTGGGAGGAAGCATCATGTGATGAAGGCACTTGCCGGGTGTTGGAAGCAACCGAAGCAGAAGGTTTTAGTCGTTGACTGGAGACGAGCATCCTCTGGGTGGCTGACGTGGGTGAGACATCACTGATCCCTCACACCTTTGAAGAAACACAAGAGAAGATGAGCCTTTTCCAAGTAGCTTGACTTAAAAATAGGGTTTTTTTTGAAATTTACACTTCTCTTCCTTCTGGGTAAATACAATGATGTCTTAAATCACCTAAATCTATGGGCACTCATGAGATTGAGCTTACAGAGGTTCAGGCATCGTCTTTTCCCTGTGGTTACCCAGTTTAAGGCTGCGTATTTTGTCTTTCCTTGGATGTTAAAGCCCCTCAGCTCTTCTTGTACATCAGGTTGCGTGAAAGCTTGATAATCTGCTGGTGGCAAAATCACTTGGGTTGAATACAGATATCCATGAAGAGGTTGTAGAGGGTTAGCAAAATCTTTCAACTGCTGCCCAGACGTTTTTGGAAAAAAGCCAGATTATAGAAAAAAAACAAAGAAGGTTTTTGCTGCTGCAGTACCAGAAGATCTCGCTGCTGACTTACCCCAGAAATGGGGAGGAAGCAAAGAAAAAATTCATTTCTATGGAGATGCTCAGCTGGACTTGCTGGAGAAGTCCCGGGAGCGTCGCTTCAGGGAGATTTCAAGTGCAACAGCAAGAGGCAGGAGCCCTCCCAAGCTCTGGAAGTGACTCAGAGACCCCGTGCCTCAGTTTCCCTGCCCATAAGATGGAGATGATAGGACCTACCGGCAATGTAAGGAGCAATTTGTAAATGTCAGCGCACTGACTCTCACGATGGCGTGCTGATCTCAGTTGGGGTTGTAGGTGCTCTTATGGCCTGGCTGGCAGCGTGGGTCTGGGCATGGGGTCTTCAGCAGGTCTGAAGGAGCCCCGGGGGCTGGCGGGGAGGGCTTTGCCCCCAGCTTCTGCTCTCAGCTCGCCCCTGACCTGGTCAGTGAGCTGGTTTCTTCCCCCATGCTGCCGCTTTTCCTCTGCCCCCTTATCCGAGGGGTCCTCAGGATGTGTGCACGGCACAGCTCCCAACAATCCCTCTTCTCCTCCTTTCTCCATCCCCCAGTAAATGGAGTTCCTTGGCCTCAAGAAGCAACCAGGCGCAACAGCCATACCTTCAGCTGCAGGATGCTGATCCGGCCACCTGATGAGCCGGGCGCGGAGAACCAGGAGGCTCGCCAGCGCTACGAGGTGATGCAGTGCTTCACCGTCTCCCAGCCCAAGTCCTTCAAGGAGGAAGGAGAAGGTAGGGGAGAGCATCCTCTGCTTCCGACCCGGCGTTCAGGCAGGGCAGGCAGGAAGAGGAGCGGGGTGGGGGTGGCAGTGCAGGCGGGAGGAGGACTGGGATGGGGATGGCTGTGCAGGCAGGAGGACCAGGGTGGGGGTGGCAGTGCAGGCAGGGGGAGGAACAGGTGGGGATGGCAGTGCAGGCAGGAGGAGGACAGGGTAGGGACGACAATGCAGGTGGGAGGACCAGGGTAGGGACAGCGGTGCAGGCGGGAGGAGGACTGGGGTGGAGATGGCAGTGCAGGCAGCAGGCAGACCAGCCACCACCCCGCAGGGCTGCCTGGGGGGGCTGGTTATTCCTGGCCCGGCACAGACGATGCCTGGCACGAGGGAGAGCCCAGGGGAGATGCCTCAATTTCGCTGCTGGCTTCTCGCTCCCCCTTCCCCCTGAACCGATGCCCTCCAGCCATCCCAGCTTCCCTGGCCCGCCACAGCTGCCTCCGGAGCTGCTTGCAGTCGGTATTCCTTAAGGAAGGAGCAATATTTTATTACTACCAAAGCCCGTTGTCTGCAGGACCTTCCTGACAAGTGACGTGGGTGCCCGACACCCCACCTTGTGCCTTCACTGCTGCCAGACCACGGTGCTGCCCGCACGTTTTTGGGCTGAATCAGCTGCCTGCAGGCAGATCTCTGCCCAGGGACTTGGGACAGGCAAGGGTTCCCTAGGCGCCGTGGGGGCCGTTGCTTTCCTGCAAGTGCCCTAACTCTCCTTTCGGTGTCCCAGCTATTATTTTCCAGGGCATTAGCTGGATTAATCCGTTGCGGTTTACACAGGAGATCATGACTGGAAGGAATAAATTATGGTATTTTATGACCAAATACTTTGCCTGAAGCTGACAGTTGCTGGCTTTTAGTGCTGACTTTTATTGTACGATGCTGCCAGATCCGAAAAGCCTTTACAATTAATTTCTCCAAGCACTGGAAACCTCTTTTCCAGCAAACTTTATAGAGTTTAGAAAGAGCCTACTTGCTTTGAAGGGCTGCAGGATTGCTTGGGGTAAATGCTTCCAGGGCAGGACGTGGCAATCAAGCCCAGCAGTTGTATTTTAATTAAAATTTTTAATTGCAAGTGGTGGTTGTAACGTCTGATTTTCATGTTCCCGGTCCCTTCTCCTTCTCCTGCTTTGGCAGATTTCCAGTCGTGTCTGATATGCATTGCGAGACGATTACCTCGACCAGCAGCCGTCACCCCTTCTGAATCCTTTGTGACCAAGCAAGACACCACAGGTAACGTCCCAGCGATGCCGGGGAGTCCTGGCTCTGGAGGAGTTGTTGTTCCTGGCGGAGAGAGGCCAGCGGTGCAGTGCAGGACCTCATAGCATGAGCATGGTCCTGTCCTTTGCAAATGGCAGCGCTGCCTGCTAGGACCCATGTGGTTGACACCTCAACTTGAGTTTACACCTCAACTGATCCAGTACACCAGACCCATGCCCTCACGCAGCCCCTCTCTGCTCCGTTGGATTTCGGGGGCTGTTGAGGTTGCTGATTGATGGGAATGAAACAGTCGTCACCTTTCAGAATTGGGTTTGCTCTTGGCCAAATATTGCTTTCTAGCCATTCTGATGACCTTCTTTCTGGTAGTTAATCATCACCCTGGACTTCCCGGCAGCCTGAAAATCCTTAATGAATGTTTTCTCTGCTTGCTGCTCCCTGCCCATGGCTGTAAAACAGCTGGCAAAGCTGCCTGGTGTTTCATGTCAAAGGAGAAAGCAGGCGGCAGGTCCTGCTTGGAGGACCCTTGGGTGTGGGCAAGGTGGCTGGCAGGGTGTCCCACCAGGTGAGGGTGTGAAGCTGGGGACCCCAGCCCTGGAGCGGTGAGGGTCCCTTCGCACAAAGGTGCTTCTTGTTGGGTTTTGTGTCCGCTTCAGCTGGCCAAGGTGTGCGTAGGGGTCAGTGCACGCTCCAGAACAAACTCCTTGAACCTCCACCTCCTTCTGGAGGACATCCTTGTGCACTCCTGCCACTGCTGCCTGACGCTAAATAGGAGGTGGCTTCATTTTCCACATTTATTGCCCTATTTGTGCTGAGGGACTTCTCATGCTGTGCTTGAGTAACGTGGCTTCTCTCTCTCCGCCCAGGTAAAATCATCTCCATTGACACCAGTTCCCTGAGAGCCGCCGGCAGGACGGGCTGGGAGGATTTGGTGCGGAAATGCATCTACGCTTTCTTCCAGCCTCAGGGCAGAGAGCCATCTTACGCCAAACAGCTCTTTCAAGAAGGTAACCGGCTCCTCTTCCCGGCTGGCGCACTCTCCTGCCGAGCAGCGGGAGCTGCAAGGAGAAGCCGGAGCATGGTCCTCCTTGCTAGATAAATGCTTTCTGGAAAAATAAATCCTGCAATAATAATCACAAGGTGGCAAAGGGAGAGGGGAAAGGGCTGAGTAATGCTGGAGGAGCTCCTCCAGCCAGGAGGTTCCCTCTCAGCCTGCAGGAAGTGTAGAATTGAGACAAATATGAGCTAAATATGATTATTTTGATTTTTTTTTCCTGCGCCATCTGCAAACGCCATCCCCAGTGTCTAAGCAGAAGAAGCGGAAGCTCTTTCGTGAGCATCTTTGCTGTGTTGGCTCTTTGATGAACATCTTTTCTGTGTCGGCAAGGATGCTCACGACAGGGATGTGGGGAAGGCAGAACGTAGGAGCAGGAGGTCGCTGAGCCTCCCGAGAGCTGTAATTCTGCCAGGATTGCAGCGGCAGCATCCTGCTGCACCTTCCCAGCCTGGTTCATCAGGTTGATGAACCTGGGGTTCATCAGCTTGTATGCTGGTGACTGAGTGATTGGCCCTTCAGAAGCTCTGAGTGCTCAAGGACAGTGCTGGATAGATTTAGATTTACCCACTGCAGGACACGGGTTTGGAGCTGGAGAAGCAGCTGGGAGGATTTCTGTGCCACCGTGGTTATTCATAACCCTCTTATTTTCTGGGTCTGTGGGGTTAGCCAACATGCAGCGTGTGGTTTTGTTTGCTGGGAAGGTGGTTGTCCCAGGCAGGTTCTCCCTCTCCTCTGCTCTTTCCATCCTCCTCCTGGTGCTCGTAGGGTGTTGTGGGTTCTGGCTTGAGTTTCTAAGGGGGGTTCTTGTGTTTCTGGTTGTCTCCTTCAGTGATGACACGCGGCACGGCCTTCAGCCCCTCCTATCGATTCACCTTGAGTGACGGGACAGTGCTTAGTGCCCACACCAAGTGTAAGCTCTGCTACCCCTCCAGCCCGGAGATGCAGCCCTTCATCATGGGCATCCACGTCATTGACAGGTACGTCCTCACCCCGCCGCTACCGAGCCGTGCCAAGGCCTGGGTGGGCGATCCAAGAATCAAAGTGCCCGTTCCCTACAGTGGAAGGAGGATCCACTGGTGCTCTATGATGCTGGTTTGGAGGTGTGATCCCTATGAGGAATCTGAGGCTGAAAACCAGCGGGACGGCAGCTCTGTTGCTCTTGATTATTCTTGTTTTGCAAAGAGGTGGCCCCGGGAGTTCAGGTGGAGGTTTATAGACGTGCTTCAGATTTCTGCCTTGCCCTGGAGAACTTAAAATATTTGGGGAGGGAGAGGCTCTGACAAACTGGCAGGACAGGAAAAGGTGAGGCTGTGGACCTGAGCTGTGCTGGAGAAATGCTAGGGGGCTGGGGCGGAGGGGAATGCTGTCGGAGCATGGTCCTCCTCCAGCCACGTGGGAACGTGAGACCCAGAGAAGGTGATGCCTTCGGGGTTTAGCCAGTGAGCGGCCGTGATCCCGAGCAGCGTCGCGTTTCTGGGGAGATACTAAAGCTGCTGCATTCCATCCATGCTACTGAAATGGATCCAGAAACTCTGGTGGAGATGGGAAGGCTGAGACCACCAGGGCTTGCGAGACCACCCCATGCTGCTCTCCAGGCTTCAGAGCTCTGCAGCATGGACGGGGGGCAGGAGCTGCCTGAGTGACACTAAAGCTTTGGGCAAAGCCTCTTGTGACTTTTCCTCTCCTTTTCGTCTCCCGCAGGGATCACGGCATGCTCTCACCCCAGGAGAACACTAACTCCGCGATGTCCCTTCCCCGGGTCAGCCCCTCGCTGAACCCCAGCATCTCCCCAGGGCAAGGCATGGCCCTGCCACCCTCCATCCCTCCCTCCAACGGCAGCATGTTGGCCAGCAACGTGAACCAGCAGCCAGGCGCCGGCCTCCACAACAGCAACTCCAGCACCAGCCAAACCAGTTTTGGATGTTCACCTGGGAACCAGATAGGAGCCAATGTTGCCTTAAGCCAGGGACAAGCCGGTCCCCAGAACAGTAACCACACTTTGAACCTCAATAGCTCCCCCATGAATAGTCCAGGGATTACCCCACCGCAGTTCATGTCTCCGAGGCATCGGGTCAGCCCAGGGCTGGTGCCCAGACCCAGAGTGCCCAGCAATCCCTTCTCACCCACCATGCCCACCATGCACTCCCCCGTGGGCATGGCCAACAGCGGCAGCGGGGGCGGCAGTGGCACCGGTGGCACCAGACCCTTTCCCAGTGCCCCCATAAACTCTATGCAGGGGCTGACCGAAGGTCCCAGCACGCCGGTGGGCTACTCCACGCCACCCCCCGTGCTGAGACAGCTCAGCTCCCAGAGCTCACCTGGCCGCCTCGCCATGCAACCCATGAAAGCGGAGTCGAAGGACAGCAAAGAGATCGCCTCCATCCTGAGCGAGATGATCCAGTCGGATGGCGGTTCGGGGGATGGCAAACCGCTGGACTCGGGCATGCTGCACGCCGGCGACAGGCTCTCGGAGGGGGACAGCAAGTGTTCCCAAGCCACCAGCCATAAGCTGGTCCAGCTCCTGGCCACCACGGCGGAGCAGCAGCTTCGACACGCCGATGCGGACACAAGCTGCAAAGATTCGTTAGCCTGCGCAGGCACCGCTGGCACCTTGGCCTCCGGCAACCCTCCCAGCAGCACCTGCCCTTCCTCCCATAGCTCACTGACTGAGCGACACAAGATTTTGCATAGACTCCTTCAGGAGGGCAGCCCTTCTGATATTACCACTCTGGCCATGGAGCATGAGAAGAAGGAGAACGCCCCAAACCCCGCCACTACCCCGACGGCTCAGAGCCAGCTGCCGGGAACCCCGGACATCAAACTGGAGCCAGACGCGCTGAAGAAAAAAGATGTCAAGGATCACCAGCTCCTGCGCTATCTGCTGGACAAGGATGAGAAGGAGCTTGCTGCAGCCCCGGCGCTGAGCCTGGACGATGTGAAGGTGAAGGTGGAGAAGACGGAGCAGATGGAGCCCTGTAACACAGCCCCAGTGCCGCTCGCCAAACCTCCTGCCACTGAGGAGGTCAAGCTGGAGACGCAGGGCCAGGTGAGTTGACCCGTCTGCATCCATGCTGGTAGGATGCTCTCGACAACTTGTGTTTTGAGGGCAGTTTCCCCCAAACCTGCTGGCGTGCTCCCTCCGCAGCAAGGTGGTGGGGCTGGGAGAAGTGTGGGGAGATGTCCTGTGGCTGCCGCAACCTTCTGCCCTGGTGCCACTTTCTCCAGCGCTGATGCCATCTTCTCCAGTGCTGATGCCACCTTCTGCAGTGATGGTGCCACCTTCTCCAGTGCTGGTGCCGCCTTCTCCAGCACCGGTGCTATCCCCTTTTGTCCAGATGCTTCACATTTTGGCAGCTCAGACCTTCAAGGCGATGGTTCTTCCTTCAAGGGAAGGGAGAAACTTTACCGAGGTGTATACAAGTGAGCAGGAGGTGGGCTTGAGTGAGGAGAAGACCACGTGCATGTTGCCATGCGAAAAGGTTCTTAATTCTGCATCTCTGGGCACATTCAGGGCTCATGTCCCAGGGACTTTTCAATCCCTTGCCTTCTTGTTGGCTGAGATTAGCAATTATACGGGCCTTTTAGTTATCCTAAAAGTATTATTAAATTGAATAATCCAGTGACAGATCTCTGCAATAGAGATTTGGGTGTATAAATATTCATTACATGCAGCTATGAATAGAAGAGATTTCTTATTTTTGAAAGCCAGGGGAGATGGTAACATGGATAAGGCTGCTTAATCCTTTTTAAGCAAAGAGAAGAGAGCGGCTGACATGAAGAGCAGGGCTGATCGCCCGCTTACTGACTGCGGCAAATAAGGCTGCCAGCTTTTGGAGATAGGGGATGAATAACGGAGCGCCCGGAGAGCCTCGTATGACAAATACACACTAAGTCTCTTAATAAGGTTAAGGGCTCAGTTGGCCTGGGAGTCGTGGTTGGTTATCCTATAGGCGAGTGGGAATTGAAATCCTTATCTCTTTCTATAATGTACTTTCCTGGTGTTACCAGCTCGCTGGATGGTACGTCCTCCCCCATCATCTCCCATTTGAGATCCATCATCTAAATTAACGTGCCTCTGGATGAGGAAGACCCAAGTCAAGACGTGCTTATTTTGGGAGGCACGTGGGAGCTCGCAGGTGGGCAGTGAACCTGCCGTAGAGCCAGGTACCCACCCCCATGCTCCAGTGGAAGGCATAACATCCTCCTGGGAGATGCACGGGCTCTTGTCCGGAGCTGCCCCAACCTGCTTTTCGCGAAGCTGGGAGCGTGTCAGGGAGCGCGGTTGTAGCCGAAATTAGACAAAATGCCAGGGCACGGGAAGAGCTTTGCTTGCCTGGTCTCCCAGCCATCCACGTGCAGGATTCGCTCGCTGGCCAGGGATTCAGGCAGGCTCTTTGCTGACCATCGGTGATGGTTGCAGGTATTCCATCCTCCGGAGAGGGCAGAAAGCCCTATTAATTAAATGAGGCTGTGCTAGCTAATTGTGCTCTGCTCGCAAACAGGCACACAGAGCTTGGAGGACTCGAGCCTGGATGTGTTTATAAGCCCCTCTCCTGTGCTGTTGGAAGCAGCTGAGCATTTTTAGGCTCCTTCGTGGCTTTTCGGTTCCAAGTATCCCTCTCCAGGCAGCTGGAGAGCATCAGGATTATATATTGGACCGTACTGAGTGCTTCCAAAGAGTTAATAAAAGAGGCTGGAGAGGGTTTGCAGAGTCTTAAAATGCATTTTCTGAGGAGTGAACAACCCTTCAGTGATCAGCAGCTAAGGACGGAGTTTCATTTCCACATGTTTTCTGTTACAGGCTGCTTTGGTGCGGCGTGGGGAGGGGCAGCTGCCATTTCAAATAAAATCTAGCACTTGCTAGATTTTTGTTTTCATGTGTGATTATTTTAAGAATCGAAATGTGAGTTAGGAGTGATATTAATTGTGGGGCACACTCTGCAGCTCGCCTTCAGCCTTGAAGGAATTATTTCCTTTCTGGATTTATCCTATGGAAACGCCCTGGGTTTGCTCGGAGCCACTTGTTCATGGGGTGAGAACAAAAAATATTTGGGTAGGGCTTGGGAAAGAGCTAATAGGAATTACAAGAGTTAAAAAAAAAATGAAAGGAAAAGAATAAGCAAGGTTTTGGAAGGGCTCTTCATCCTTGTGCTTCAAGGCATGAGCTGAACTTCAGCTAGGTGAAGAGGAAACTTTCCTTCAGGTCACATTATCTTAAACCTACCCTTGAGCGGGCTGCTGGGGAGCGGGCAGCGCTGCCTGCACCTGGGAGCGCTCAGCTCCCTCCACCGTCCACACGCATGGAGGAGGAGTCCAAAGAGAAGTCATGGATGCCCCATCCCTGGAAACATTCAAGATCAGAGTTGAGGGGGGTCTGAGCAACCTGCTCTAGTTGCAGATGTCCCTGCCCACGGCAGGGGGGTTGGACTAGATGGCCTTTAGAGGTCCCCTCCCACCCAAACCATTCTGTGATTCCATGAAAAATAGTTTTACCTTCTTTTTCGTTCGCTTTTTGGTCTGAATCTACATTTCAGCTTGTTTTCACAAGCAGGGCAGAATCCTTTTCTCGAAAAGAAGAAAAGGAGTGATGACAGAGAGCCAGAGATCCTTATGGAAATAGCTGCCTCCAGGAACTGGAGGCTCCACAGAAAATTCAAATGATCTGAAGCTTGCAATAAAACCGTGGGATTATTTAATTTGTGCAAGTATTTCGTTGCCCAAGTGGCTTGGGAGGAGAAGTGCCTCCGCTCCATGTGAAGGTCCAGCCAGGGATGAAGGTTTGCTGGGTGGGTACCACCTGGAAGCATCTCTGACCTCCTCGCCAAGCTGATTTCACGCATGGGGCATCCAACGAGCCGGCTGGGCGAGGGATGAAGGGCAGAGATGAGATGGTGTCCTTTAGTTTGCCTTTTGGTTGGCTCTGGTTTTGGAACCTTGTTTCTGCCGGGAGCCGGAGGTTTGAGGAAGAAGCAGCTGTTCAGAAATATTCAGCCACCCCGTGTCTCCATCCCTCGCACCGTGGATTTTCTCGCCCATCTGGGGACAGAAATAGGTCGTGGAGGTCCAAGCCTTCTCTGAGCAAGACTGGATGGCCTGAGCTGCCCCAGCCCTCCAGCACTGTGTGTTTTCTAGATGTGGAGGAGAAATAAAATACCCATTAAAGTGGGCACAGATTCCAGGTGCAGGTTCAGGTGCTCCAGAAAACAACTTAGAAGCACCCTGCTCCCGCCACGTGTCCTTCATTCCCAATTCTCCATCCTCCAACCTCTTCACATACCCAACAAGCAACGCAAGAACTTCACTGCTCCCGTTTTATCTCCTCTTAACGACTGGTTTGGATGCCCACAGCTCCCTCTGTGCCCTTCTTCTCCCTCTGCCTCCAAAATGACCTCCCTGCAGGAGGAGGTGGAGTTGAGGAGATGTATTTCTGCCGTATCGTGGATGTCTCCCGTTTACTTCAGTTCTCTTTGTTTTGCAAACTTGACCTTTAAAGAAATTCTGCGTGGTCAAGAAATTACATTATTTGGAAGAGTTGACACATGCAGCCTGCTGCAGGAGTTAAATTTGCTGCGTTTAATTCTCTCTGTGAGCCTGGGTTTAGGAGGATATTCTGCTTCTCAGGGCTCTGGGGTTAGGATTTGAGGGAAAGGATACGGGGGAAAAGAAAAAGACCGGTTAGCCCATTATTAATTGTAGTATTGATGCCTGCTGCCCGCGGTGCACTTTTCATCATCGGTGTTGTCTAAACATCATTTAATTCACAACATGCTACTGTAAAGGAGAAGCAAGTGCGTGCCCTGTCACATATATTAAAAATACCAATTTATCTACCCAGGTGCTCGATGGGACTGTAGGTAAGGGAGGAAGAAAGAGCGGTGAAGGTCAAGAAGGAAATCTCTGACACGGTGGGGAGTGTGAGCGGGGTCTCTCAGGTCTCGGATGTTGGACTGGGCTTGTGGTTTCAATGGAGCCACCGTTGTTGGAGGGTCCATCCCAAGGTGGAGCTTCCCGCAGCCGGCCCGGGCTTTGTCCTTGCGTTGCGCTGACCTGTGCATGGTGGAGGTGAAACTGGAAGCAGCTGCAGTGGCGATTGGGATTGCCGCTGGGCTGGTCGATTTTATCTGTGATATGAAATACTTCCAGCTAGGATTTAGGGAGAAACTTTCCATGATTTCTTCTGGCAAGGGGCAAAGCTGTCACCTTAGTGAGAGGTCTTTAACGCTGCTCCGTCAGCCGGGGAAGTGCAGAGGCATCCCAGGGATGCCCAAAGCCAGCGGCCTCCCAGCTATTTATCACGGGCAGGGGCTGTCGGCTGCAGCCTCGCGTCTCGGCTGATGGCAGAGCCTCTTGTCGAAGCCAGGATCCCAATTCCTGCCAGATTTCTCCATCTTCTCCAGACAGGAGCATCATTCCCCCCATCAAACGCAAAGATTTTCCCTAGTGCTATCAAGTTGTCTATTAATTACCCCGTGTTAATGGCCAGGCTTTCCCTAACACCGAGGGGTGGCTCTTCTGGAAGCAGTCTGCCTCCTTAGATTTTAAAGCATTTGGTTTCCCCTGAGATATTTTTTCTTTTTAGCTGAAGCTCATTTATCTCAGCCCCTTTAATCCCAACCTGCTGCTTTACAGCGCCGCTATTACAGCCACTGGTGCAAATCCCTTTCCCAGTAACTTCCCAATTTATTTGAGTCCCCGGGCTAAACATCTACTCTTCCACTCTTAGCCATGATGAAGGCTGGAAAAGCTGAATGGTATTTTACTACCCCATTGAGGGTAATTACATGCCCGAGGCCGGTGTCGGTTTTGGACACTTGTTCCACAAAGTCACTTCTGTTTCTTAGAAAAGACCTTTTTTTTTTTATTATTATTATAATTTCAGCATAAGCATATGTATATTAACAAAGCAAATTATCTCCTGTTTTAAATAGCTTGAGGTTATATATACCATTAATAATTATGCTAATTGCAGCGCGTGAGCATCTCGAAGCTGCCGCCGAGGACCGGGCTCCGGGATGCGGACCCGTGCATGGGGGGGGACAGTCCTTGTCCCCCTCAGGGTCTGCGTCTGGCCAGGCAGAGGGATGCGGGGCTGGTTCTCTATCCCTGTGAGATGCTCAGCATTTCGGCGAGCGAAGGGATGGGGGGAGCAGCGCTGGGGGGCTACGTGCAATGTGAAAACAGCGCTCAGTCTTGCTGATGCTGTGTTTGGGCTGAATCACCCACCTGTGGTTTTTTTTTTTTCCTCCCTTAGTTTGCTGCTGAACTGGAGCAGCTGGACCAGCTCCTGCCCTCGCTGGAGAAGGCGGCTCAGCTGCCCGGCTTGTGCGGACCGGAGAGAAACGAGAGCGGCGTGGCCGGCGTCACCGTCAAACCGGAGATGCTGGCAGCCCCCCTGCAGCCCAGCACCGCTGCCAGAGCCCCCACGGGCGTACGTCGTACGTGTCCACCCCCGGCAAATGCCGGCGCTCGCCCCCGGTCACCGCCACCGCTGCCAGAGCCCCCACGGGACTCAACCGAACGTGTCCGGCAATCGCGGCTTGTGCGGACCGGAGAGAAACGAGAGCGGCGTGGCCGGCGTCACCGTCAAACCGGAGATGCTGGCAGCCCCCCTGCAGCCCAGCACCGCTGCCAGAGCCCCCACGGGACTCAACCGTACGTGTCCACCCCCGGCAAATGCCGGCGCTCGCCCCCAAAACCGGGTCCCTGCTGAGGGGTGGGAGGGGAGGGTCTCCTCCATCATCAGCTCTACTGGGTTACCACCACCCTGGATCCAGCCGCGGTGATGCTCTGGGGGACCTGGGCTTTACAGGCCGGTGCAAGGCTGGTGGTGGTGAGCCCCACGGTCCCCCTGCAAACAGCCGTGACGTGAGTAAGAGGAGAGGGAAGGGATACTGTCCCTCCGAGACGTGTGCGTGGTCGCAAGGGAGCAGGCAGGCTCAGCCAGAGGTGTTTGAGGTTTCAAAGCATTGCTGTTACTTCCAGACAGGGGTTTGAGACTTAATACGCTCAGATGCAGCATCAGGACATTTTTTCTAGGTGTGAAAAAAAAAAAAAAGGACCTGATTTTTCTCCAAAGTGAGTAGTTTTACCAAAGAAAAAATTAGGATTTTTCTCCTGAAGGAGCCTGCAGGCAAATAATAAATTCAGGGTGTTACATAGCAAAAGCGTACGTGGACCCCATGGCTGGGGGCTCAAGCTGGGGCTCCTCGGGGTGGGCTTCCCCAGGCTGGGCGGTAACAGAGGCACAGCCATTCCCAGCAAACCGCCCACATCCACCATGGGGAAAGCAAGCTTTTACCAATTGCAGCATAAATTTGCCCAAATAACTGCACCCAGCGGCTCCTGCTATCGTGGCGTGCTTGGTCAGAGCCCACGCCACACGCTTGCCATAATGGACGTCCCCGTGCCAGCCCCAAGCCCTGCGGCGCGAGGGATGCTCGCCTGTCCCCTTTGGTACCGCGGCATCCCCGGGGCAGCGTGCCGGAGCCGGTCCTGGCCCCGTGGGGCTTTTCCCATCCCACGCTTGATTTTTCATGGATATAATTATCTGTCACATCCCCCGTATCGCTGCCGCTGCAAATCGCGCCGTCTTGAATGCTGAAGTGCAGCTTTCAGAGCAGAGGGAAGGAAGAGCGAGCCGCAGGACAGGGCCCAGTATAAACCAGTTAGCTGCTGGTCCACATCCTACCCAAGGAGGGATGATCGTCCCGTTACTTATTCAGCAAATGGAGATGAGGAGGTTTTGGGTTCCAGCCCAGCAAGAAGCCCGCGAGGCGGCTCTGGCAGGCAGGGCTGGGATATTTTCGGAAGACTCAGATTGCAGAAGTGGAGCCTTTAAAAGGGTAGGAGCATCGTAGCAGAAGGAAAAGCAACGCAGTGGCGTGAGCATGGCCAAGATCGTGCCGTGAAGTGGGGTGAAGCCCACCTGGGAGGCTGGGTTTGCAGTGGGCTCTCGGGGGGGGACCCTCTGAGGGCAGCACAGCATTGCGCCACCGAACAATGGCTTGCAGGTCTCTAACCCCCCCCCAAAAAAAACCCTCTGCGAGCTGCTGGCAGGCTCTGGAGCAAAGTGCTATGGGCTGAAACGTCGCCCTGCCTGCGATAAATCATAGGGGAAGAGTTTGGGGTCTCATAAATTGGAGTATCAGCTAACAGAAGATGTACTGGGTACGGTGTAAGAGATGGATGCTGGAAGGGTGACGAGTGACGGCTGCGTTGAGCCCGGAGGCATCGGGGAGCCGTGCTGTGCCTCCCCTCCATCGGGAAAATGTCTGGGAAGTGAAAAGGAGCTGTCAGCCCCGTAGCTGTAGCCGTGGACCGATTCACCCATCACCTTCGAGTTGAATTCATCATTAGGCTTATTGCTCCAGCCTAATAGTTCCTTGCCAAGGACCCTCTTGTCCCAGGGCTGAGATGGTTGGTACCTTCAGCAGCAGGGACACTCGTAATGCTCCAACATAATTGAGAGCGGGGCTTATTGCCTTCGGAGAAAAGGGAATCCTGCACCCAAGTTAGGGTGGGGAGGAGGGTGAGCACGGTTGCGGCAGGGGCTGCAGTGCGAGCGCTTGAAATGCCAACTGCTGCCCTCCTGGGTTACAGCGTCTAAAATAGCAGTTACCGCCAAGGAGATCCACCACAAGCCTTGCTGTAGGTGCTGCTGTCGGGTTTAACTCGTGCAGGGTGGCAGCGGTGCACCCCTAAGCCGGTCCCCGAGGATTTAGAGGGCTGCTGGCTTGGGAGAGGGGTTGCCAACAGCCCCCGCTTTCCCCCCCCAGCCACGGCTGGTGGCCGCCCGCTTGCAAGGCTGACTCTTACATTCATTTTTCAGTTCAACGTGAGCATTTGAGATGTGCTCCCTGATGGCAAACTGCAGCTGAATTTGCAAAAACTTATCTAAATAAAAATCAGAATAATGCAAGGCCTAATGACATCGTTTTAATTGATTTAAAGCCAGCAGGTGATAGATGAAATCTGCACAGGCAGGAAGCCAGCACGGGCAGCATCGCTGCTGAGGCTCCCCTCTGGCTGCCAGGCGTAAGGGGGGCACGGCTCCTGCGCTGGGGTCACCCCTGGAGGGAGCAGAGCCTGGTTGAGTTGGCTACGTCGAGCGAGAGAGCTGCACTTCAGCTTCTATAATTCACAGTGGTCCTGATACCCTCCTTTTAGCAGTGTCCAGACCCTGTCTATGTACATTAGATGGATGCAACCCCCATCCCCCCTGCCTTTCTTACGTCCAGTTGATCATTTTTAATTTTTATGCCCAGCTGATTATTTTAAGCTCCAGCTACTGGTTTTTGGGTGCCAGCCCGGCTCCTGGATCCCCTTACCTTCACACAGTTAGCTCCAAGCTCCAGCTACTGGTTTTTGGGTGCCAGCCCGGCTCCTGGATCCCCTTAACAGTGTGGCATAGCATGCAGGAGCTGCGGTGCTGCCCCGGCAGGGATGGCTCCCCCAGGGTGGCTGCGGGTGACCAAACCACACATGGGACCAAGCCTTCAGCTTTAGGCAAGGTGACATCCCACCCTGACCCCCTTCTTGCCCTCCAAACTTACCGACACCGGCTCCCTCCCTGGCGGGGCGAAGATTTTGCCGAGCGCCGGTGATCTTGGAACTAGCCTTGGGAAGAGATCTGACTTGTGCTTTTTTTCCTTTTTTTTTTTTTTTTAAATAATTTAATGAATCTCTAGCGATGAACAGCGGGCAGGGCGTGCAGGCTGGTCGGACCCCGTTTGAGTTCTGCGACCCCCTGGAGCCAGCGCAGCTGAGGCCGGTTCCTTGTCCTGCGAGCAACGGCAGCAGCCCGCACGCCCGCGGGCCGTCCCAGCAGGGCAGGGGGACGGTGACCGCACCAAACCCCTTCCCACCCGACACAGGTACGTACAGCCGCAGGCATCCGCTCCTCTCCACCTTCTCCAGGTTACGCTAAGGCTTTCCAGGGAGTCCCGCGGGAGAAAAGACGTTGCAGAGTGGAGCTCGAGCATTGCTGTTCACCACCAGCTTCTCCCAAGCAGCGAGCTTCCAAGCTGTGCTTACTCTTTTCTCTCTTTTCACGTCAGTATAGTTTCGGACAAAAGAAAGGCCTTTCTGTCCCTCCCAGCTCCCAGGGAGGCAGTCAGAGGAGGCTGCATCCCCTCGCCTAAGCGGTGACAGCAGCTCAGGCTCCCCTGGCACTGGTTGAGGTTTAATTTCCACGAGACCCGGAGCATGGGTGGTGTGTCGGGAGAAGAGCTGCAGGAGCAACAGTCTCACCTCAACTTGCCGAAATCGCTGACGGCAAAACACTGCAGACCTCGCCGTGAGCCATTTCGGCAGCCTGGGCTCCGGAGGGTTGTGGATGCTGCTTCTCTGCCCTCCTTTGCTTCCCTTGATGCTTCCCTCACTGAATCATGCGATGTTAAACATGATCTGGAAGAGGGATCTTGCTTGCCATCGTGCACTGGGGCTCTTCAATGGCTTGACTGCAGGTGCAGAAAGCAAATAACCCAGATCTCATCTTCTCATGATGGTAGCAGGGGACTAGAAGAGCTGCTGGATTCATCCGCTCTCCCCTCTCTGACGGTGGCCGGGCTCCAGGAGAGCATCAGCCCTGCATCTCACACACCGTTCGCCTTGGAGCACAGCTCTGGCCCCGCTCGCGGTTTTTTTTTTTTTTTTTTTTTTTTCAGGTACGTACAGCCACAGGCATCCGCTCCTCTCCACCTTCTCCAGGTTACGCTAAGGCTTTCCAGGGAGTCCCGCGGGAGAAAAGACGTTGCAGAGTGGAGCTCGAGCATTGCTGTTCACCACCAGCTTCTCCCAAGCAGCGAGCTTCCAAGCTGTGCTTACTCTTTTCTCTCTTTTCACGTCAGTATAGTTTCGGACAAAAGAAAGGCCTTTCTGTCCCTCCCAGCTCCCAGGGAGGCAGTCAGAGGAGGCTGCATCCCCTCGCCTAAGCGGTGACAGCAGCTCAGGCTCCCCTGGCACTGGTTGAGGTTTAATTTCCACGAGACCCGGAGCATGGGTGGTGTGTCGGGAGAAGAGCTGCAGGAGCAACAGTCTCACCTCAACTTGCCGAAATCGCTGATGGCAAAACACTGCAGACCTCGCCGTGAGCCATTTCGGCAGCCTGGGCTCCGGAGGGTTGTGGATGCTGCTTCTCTGCCCTCCTTTGCTTCCCTTGATGCTTCCCTCACTGAATCATGCGATGTTAAACATGATCTGGAAGAGGGATCTTGCTTGCCATCGTGCACTGGGGCTCTTCAATGGCTTGACTGCAGGTGCAGAAAGCAAATAACCCAGATCTCATCTTCTCATGATGGTAGCAGGGGACTAGAAGAGCTGCTGGATTCATCCGCTCTCCCCTCTCTGACGGTGGCCGGGCTCCAGGAGAGCATCAGCCCTGCATCTCACACACCGTTTGCCTTGGAGCACAGCTCTGGCCCCGCTCGCGGGGTGGGATTGCCACGCTCCCCACCAGCCCACGGATGCAGGATGCGCGTGGCTGGTACTCATTGTAACTCTGGACAGCCCTGCACACAACCAGTCCCTCTGAATCACGTGCAGCTCTTGGTTTGGGCAGCTTCTCGTGAGAAGAGCATCACACGAGAGCTTTCATCCTCCTCCCCTCCAGGAGGGGAGGCAGAGATCAGCGTTGCACGTTGCGACGTCACAGCAGCTTGCAGCTATATAATATTATTATTTTACATCCTGCCCTGATACCTGCTAAGCCACGACCGGGTCCGGCTGCCTCGAGGAGGGTCACCCACGGCCCAGTAAATGAGCCGTCGGTAAATGATGCTCTGCTTGGGAAAATCTGTGATTTTCAGCACTGATGATCCTGGGGACCGTTGTCAGGCGAGTCGAGGAAGGATTGGAGACGGGCTGCATCGCAACTGTGCCACGAGCCTCCCCGGCCCAGCCGGAGCTGCCGCGGCTGCCGCTGGCACTGCCAGGATCCACCTGTTGCCAAGCAACCTTAAGGCTTTTTTTAAGAAATTTCGAGAAATAGAGGAGTGCTTGGCAGGAGCCGCCGTGCCGGTGCGTGCGCTGGGATGCTGAGCATCCCCGAGCTGGACCTTCCTCCCCTCCCTCCCCTTAGGGCTCTTAGTTTCTCTTTTTTGAAACAAACCCCACGGTCCGGGTGGCACGTGAAGCTGGTGGCTCCTTGTGACAACAACGAAGACAGCAGGCACTGCGTAACCACAGACCTTTTCAAGCAAATAACATATTTTATTGGGAAAAGAATCAGCACAGCTGAGCTTGGTTAAAAGAAGAGAGATTTTCATCTTTAGCGACAGCCTTCATCAGCAGTTCTCTTAGAAACTCAGGGTTTTTGACATAGGGGCGGCCACCGACAGCACATCCCGATGTGGCAGAGATGCCACCCCGGCCAGAAATGTGCTCCCCCCTCCGGTTTCCAGCTCCCTGGGTCTCCACGGGCTGGTTCAGCTGAGGTGCTGTTTGATCTTCAATCCCAAATCCTGTTTCAAATGGGATGATGTAAAGTCTCCAGCCTCATAAATCTCTCTGTCCTGGGCTTGGGCTCCAAGTTCTGCTACAACTTAATTTAATTGCATTGGCTCCTTTCCCTGCGCAAATTAACTTTTCTCCAGAAGAGAGGCAGAAGATGCTAATGGGTGTGGGTTACTTTTTAAGCTAAAATCTTCGGTAGTAACAATTTGCCTTCAAGAAGAAACCCTCTAACTTGCCTAAATTTTGAAACTCTTGCTAGAAATATGCTGAAAAGGGAAACTGTTTGATAGCATTTGCACATACTGAGTACACAGGATCATATATTTCTGCTGCGTGTGCAGTATCTGCCTAGATTTTCACCCAGAATTTCATGCTTGTAATTAATGGTTAGGAAACCACACCCGATATCTGTAACTTTGGGTTGAAAAGAGCCGTAACTGGTGATTCTTAGCATCCCTTTTAGGGATGTTTTAGGACACCGTTGGCATCCTGTTGCTCTGAGCTTGCCCCGTCCCCACGGCAGCACCCGAGTCCTGGCCACGCACTAACCTTTCCTCCCCTCATCCTGCTTTTCCCCCCAGGAATGCCTGAGCTGGAGATGGTGCCGGATCACCAGTTTGGACAGCCGGGAATGGGGGAGCAGATCCCGTGGACAGATAACAGCATGGCAGCCATGAATCGAGGCGCGCTGAATAAACCCGAAGAGTAAGTACCACGGGGCTGGCAGCTTCCCAGCCTCTCCCAGGAGAACATTGGGATGTCCTGGCAATAGCTGCCTGGGACAAAGAGACGTGTCCTTGCTTTGCTGCCTGCCTGGAAACCTGGCAAGTGCAGGCTGGGATGAGCACGACTGCCCATCGCCGTACGGCGGCGATGGTTGCTGCTGGGACCATAAAGTGCCGGGACCTGGGAGGTGCAGGGTGCTACGATGCGAGAGATGACGTCTGTTCTCTCTCTAGGGTCAAGCGTGTGAGTAGATGAGGAAGGTGGGTGGGGGGAGACGTCCAGGGTATGTCTGGACCTGAATAATCACATATATCCACGGCAGAGCCAAGGATGCTGCAAGTCCCCACTATCCCTTGCCAGTGCCAATGCTTGGGCTGGTGTTCTCCAGCATCCCTTCTCGCCGGGGGCAGTGGTGGGATCTGGAGAACCATGGGACAGTTTTTTGTTTTCACGTGATCGCAGCTCTTTGCAGTCCCCATGTGCTTGGCTTCAGCTAAAATTATTACAGCTCTAATCCAGGGTCGAATAACCCCCTCCGGTCCTCTAACCACCTTTTTTGGGTCCATGCCCCATGGAGCAGCCATCATCTGCCCAAAGTACAACGTCACTCCTTGGCTATAAACTCTCTTGGAAGAGACTGTAGGTCAGATATTTTGGGACGGGAGGTCAGAAGGGCGGCGAGCCCTGCTGATGGAGCTCGGCGGTTGATGCCCTGCCGGGCAAGGGGCACCCCAAAGTCCTCGCTGAGGCAGCAGCGCTGGCAGCAGCGCTCATGGAGATGGATTTGATGCGGTTGGGAGGTGAATCCTCCCCCTGACCCGGGGAGGGCTTCGGATACCTGGTTTAAGAGCCAGCACTGATGAGCTCTGCACGGATCCTCTTGCCAAAGCCCAGCCCTGCTTTGCGGAGAGGCAGAATTTCCTCTACTAATTAAAGTCTTTAGCAGATGAGCAGTCTCTTTTCCCGTCCTGAAGAAGACATGTGTAAGAGTTGTATTTGAGCAAGCCGGTAGCCAAACATCTTTTTCTAGGGGCTAAATTTGGATTAATTTCTTAAAGCTCTTCGCTCAGCCCAGGAAGAGAGTTGCTTAAGTGGTCTCCACTGCTGCAACTGGATCTCAGACTTCTGCTGGAAGGACTTGGCCTCTTGTTGCTTGAAAGAGCTGGGAGATAAAACAAATCCCTATTTAACTGAGCATTTACACCAGCCCGAGCCCTTGCCACAAGGAAGTAACTTTCCTTTTAAGCCTTGCTGGTGTCATTATTTTGTTGGGTTAAGATCCGTGGGGCATACCTGGCAAAGGGCAGAGCTGCTAGAAAAATCAATCTGTTTTTTAAGCCACGAATGTTCCTTAAAATGCTGCTTATGGGGTAAAAATGACCTTACCTTACTCAGCAGCCTTGTGCTCCAAGCACTGAGTCAGTCTGGCTGGCTGTAGACGTTTTTGTCTCCCCAGCCAGCGCAGCTGGGAGGAAGGGAGGGGGATTTTCTTCTGGCTCACCCTTTGCAGCAGGATTATTGAGTGAGGACCCAGGTTGGCGTGAAAGGCTTGGGACCTGCGCAGGTGTCAAGGAGGGAAGCGTTGGGCAGCAGCATCCCGGGACTCCTCAGGTGGGAAAAACACCTTGGGTGGTTTCAGGGCAGAGTCCTGTGCCAGGAGACAAGGTCGGACCAGTGAAGCGGTGGCATCTGCCTGAAGCCTGGTGAGATGTGGAGGTAACAAATCTCGCACAGTCCCTGCCTTTGGAGAGCGGTGGTTTCAACCCCGCTTTAAAATTGCAGCCTGGTTAGGGTTTTACAGGGTAGTATTTGATTTTCTCGGCATTGAGGGGGGAGAAAGCAAGGTGCGTGGTGGGACTTCCCATGGCGCCGTCAGGTCCCTGCAGCAAGGTCGGGCTCCCCATGCAGTGGAGATGTGGGGGAAGCCCCCAGTAAAGCCAACACATGGACTGGGGCCACGAGATGACAGCAAGATGAGAGGTAGAGGTCTGCTCGTCATGGTGAGCCTCCGTTCCTCCTGAATTAGGGTCTCCAGGCACGGGCTGTTCCTGCTGGAGGTGGTGGGCAGAGGCAACGCTGGAAGAAGCTGGTTCCCAGCTCAGTTCACTCCCGTATCTTCAGTAACCGTAGGTCTGATGGAGCATCATGGGTGAGACCTGCCTTGGCAGCATCTTGGTGGGGTCTAAACACTTCCATCTAGCGGCGTGGTGATCAACTACAAAATCCCACTTCCACTGCAGCCGAGAGGAGAGATTCTGCTGGAGAAAAGCCTCTGGACTTTGGTCCTCAGGACCTGCAGGTGTGCTCCAGCTGTGGAGGACATGCTTGTCCTGGGAGATGCCCACGGTCCCAGCAGCTGTGCATCCACCCGATGGAGACCGCAGTCAGAGAAAGCAGACAGAGCCTTTAGACTGCAGATATTACAGGACCGAGGAATATATTTTAGCTGAGATCAAACTGGCAGAGCTTTTGCTTTGGGGGTTGTAAAGGTTTCCCAGCTGGGAGGTTCGCGTTAGCTGGAGCCGGGCTGAGGTCCTGGCCTTGTTCAAGGAGCTGGTGGTGCCCAGATCTCCCAGCACCGGCTGTCCTGGGGAACAGGAACTTCCTTTTTAAATTCTGTTCCCCAAATCCTCTCCTGCTTTTTGCCTCTTGATAAAGTGGGAGGACTACAACATCCCCTCTCTCGTGTCCCAGGCATAAGTGCTCTTGTGTCTTCTGCAGAAGAGGGACACCTTGGGCCAGGTCCAAGGCTTCTCGAACCAAGTCCAGGCCGCTGTTCTCGCATGCGTTCCTCTAATCCCCCAAGGTCAAACATGCCACCTGGGGCCTGATTCGGTTGCCTCAACGCTGGCACCCAGCGCATCTGAGATGCCTGAGGTTTGTAGGACATCTGTGCAGGGCCGGAGACCTGCACCCTTTCAGAGCAGCGCTTGGAGGCCATGCCAGGGAGATGTTTTACGGGACCTCAAGCAGCATTTGACACCATCTCTGCAAGTAGCTGAATTTCTCCTCACCGCATGCAGAATCAGAGCTTTCGCCTTAGAAAAGCCTGAAGGGTGGATAGAAAACCTTTGCGTCACGAAACCGGTATGACTGGGGACATGATGTACGGGGTCCAGGATCTCCTTTTCCCCTCTGTCACCTGCCCGGAGACTCATCTGAACCCCACCACGGCATGGTGCTGGAGGAGAGGAGGAGTGGGGAAGGCTCCGCAAGCTGGATTGGGCTGCAAAGCAGGACGCGCTGGAGGTTTATTTACTACATAAATGTTGTATTGTCCCCACGATCTCTTTATAAACCAACTTTTGCCGTCCACGCGGAGGTCTGGCATGGGCTGAAGAGACGGTGCCAACCTGAATTTCTCCTCTAGCTGCCTGTTAATGAGGAGAAGAAGCCTGTCCTCCCCTTCCTCTGCAAGAACGATGTCTGCACAGCAAACTTTGTCCTTTGGCCTTGGCACTGAAAAACTGGGTTTGATACAAGCAGCAGGTAGCAGGGACCTTGGTTACGGAGTGAAACTAGCCCTGCTTTTCACCTCTGTCTCCCCGCTTCCCTCTCTGCTCCCGCTCTGCAATTTAAGAAATCCCAAAGCCGAGTATTTCTTTTCCCCGGATTAGGCTGCGTGTGTTGGCTGCAGCGGTCTCGGTCAGATTGGCTTCAGTTCCTTACTGTACATCTGGTCCTCATCTGGAGCTAAAAGGATAAACATGTCTGCTGCTTGGGAACTGCTGGCATGTTCGAGCCCTCGCCTTTGTGCCTCTCTGCGAGCGTGATGTGCCACGGCTCTCTTCATCGTGTCAGACCCGACAAATCCGATTGACTCCAATTAGTCACGTCATTGGAATGTCTCTCCTTACATATTAATCTTATTCCCAAAGAATATTGAGCGAGCTTTGCAGAAATCTTATTTTTGCAGCTCAAAGGTTCCCCTTTGCCTTCAGCTGCTTTGCTTCCAGCTGCTCCGCTTCCAGCTGCTCCGGCTCCATCCACGCCTCCCTGCTTTCGTGCCGGCAGAAGTTTTGCTCTGCCTCCCGCTGTCCTGCCCAAAACGCCTGCGGGAGCAAAGCCTGCAAAAGCACCGAAGTTTTATTCCCAAACCTCACCAAAACGCTGTCCTGGCTTCGTTTCGTGGAGAGGTTCATCCTTACAAGCAGGTTTTGGCCCGGGGCTTGAGCTTGAGCAGGCTCAGCCGGTGTCGGAGCCGGGGGACAAGGCTGCATCCCGTGGGGTTTGCATGATGCAGCGGGGTGGGAGCGAGTCCCCGTGGCTGCAGGGGCTGTGTCGCTCGAGCATTTCCTAGCTCAGCCTCCTTGCTGCTTCATAAACCTTAACGTGCCTCCCCTTGACTTCTTCTCTCTGCAGCCAGTGCATCACCTCGCAGCTGGATGAGCTCCTGTGTCCTCCCACCACGCCGGAGGGTCGGAACGACGAGAAAGCCCTGCTCGAGCAGCTCGTCTCCTTCCTCAGCGGCAAAGACGAGACGGAGCTGGCCGAGCTGGATCGAGCTCTTGGGATCGACAAACTGGTCCAGGTAAAGAGAGAACCACTCATGGGACTTACTGGAGGTCACATACAGGGCCAGATGCTGAGGTGTGACGTGAGCGTGGAGGAGGATTTCCAACATCTGGTAACAGGAGGCCAGATGTGAGTGGGAACACACGAGAGCGTCAGATTCAGAGACGATACTTAACACCACACCGTTCTCTCCCCCCGCCAAAAAAGCTGGAAAACAGCCCCGTGAAATACAATATCTCACTTCTCCGCTTTTCAAACGCGATCCCCCATGAGAACCGGCAGCCTGGCAAAGAGGCGGCCGAGCATTTTCGGCCCTGGGGCGGCTCATGTAACGGGGAGAGCTGGCAGGCTGTGCCGCTTCCCCACCTTACGGGGGGGATTAGGGCACGGAGGAGCCTTCCAGCTGGAATCCCACAGCCTGGGATTCCTGAGCCCGGGTTGTGCTGCCTAATAATATATCTAATGGCCTCGCTGGTATGAAACCGTGCAGCCCTTACTATCAAGATTGGCTTACAGTGCAGCTGCCCTTCTGTCGCGGGCGAGCATTTTCCGCCCTGGGGCGGCTCATGTAACGGGGAGAGCTGGCAGGCTGTGCCGCTTCCCCACCTTACGGGGGGGATTAGGGCACGGAGGAGCCTTCCAGCTGGAATCCCACAGCCTGGGATTCCTGAGCCCGGGTTGTGCTGCCTAATAATATATCTAATGGCCTCGCTGGTATGAAACCGTGCAGCCCTTACTATCAAGATTGGCTTACAGTGCAGCTGCCCTTCTGTCTCGGGTTGAACCGCAGGGGGAAAAAAAAAAAAAGAGGTTTGCTTTTAGTGGTGCTGTCTTACTCGGATAGCGCTGGGGCCCTGGTTTCTGCAGCTGAGCTCCGGTGGAGACTCCCTATTTGCAGATATCCGTGGGGGCAGATGCCTCTGAAGAGTCCAGGGTTTCATAAATAACAGGTATCTCTCTTCTCCGCTTTTCAAACGCGATCCCCCATGAGAACCGGCAGCCTGGCAAAGAGGCGGCCGAGCATTTTCGGCCCTGGGGCGGCTCATGTAACGGGGAGAGCTGGCAGGCTGTGCCGCTTCCCCACCTTACGGGGGGGATTAGGGCACGGAGGAGCCTTCCAGCTGGAATCCCACAGCCTGGGATTCCTGAGCCCGGGTTGTGCTGCCTAATAATATATCTAATGGCCTCGCTGGTATGAAACCGTGCAGCCCTTACTATCAAGATTGGCTTACAGTGCAGCTGCCCTTCTGTCTCGGGTTGAACCACAGGGGGAAAAAAAAAAAAAGAGGTTTGCTTTTAGTGGTGCTGTCTTACTCGGATAGCGCTGGGGCCCTGGTTTCTGCAGCTGAGCTCCGGTGGAGACTCCCTATTTGCAGATATCCGTGGGGGCAGATGCCTCTGAAGAGTCCAGGGTTTCATAAATAACAGGGCATGGCAGGGGGAGAAAGCTGGCTGCCGGGGAGCTAGCAAGGGATGTGGAAAATGAGATGGATCGCTTGGGATTTGTCTTCGAGTGGTTTCTTTTTCCGTGCCCCATAGCGCTCACACGCATGCTTTTTCCAAAACAAGGAACAGAATCGAAAGCCTGTTAATAAATGGGATGTCCTAAGAAAGAAGCTTCTCAGAGCAAATCCCTCTGGCTGCTCTGGGCCTGATCCTCCATCGTTTAAGCCCGGAGGTGGCACATCTCCTTCTGCAGCCCCACCGAGATGACTTGCGCTGTGCTACTGGCAGGGTTTATCTTTTCATCAGCTATTTGGGGAACCTGTCAGTGAATTGATTCCTGCGTCAGGTATTTGCCACGTCCCTTTTCTCAAGGCTGTGCCTCCAAAATCACCACCTGCCTTTTTTTTTTTTTGCAAGTTAGGGGTAGGGAGTTCAGCCTCTCTGGTAGAATGGATCAGAGATGCTCTTGCCAAAGATGCAGCTGCGACAGCTCAGTGTTTTCACAAGGGTTTTGCAGACTCAGCTGGCAGAGCTCCCCAGCAACCCTTTCCTGCACCAGACAGGCTCCAGCAGCATCGGACCGCTGGGTTGAGATGCCCTCGGATGGCACCCGATGCTGCCAAGCATCCCCACGCCGATCCGGCGCTTCCCCTGCCGAAGAGCACCTGGATTGGGGGGGGATTTTCACTCCGACCCAGCTTTGCTCCCATCCAGAGATCATTTTGTTAATGGGAATCTTGGGCTTTTTCCATGGCTTCGGCTGAACCTCAGAAATACTTTGAATAGTTCCATGAAATATTTGCTGGAAATACATCTTTAGAGAAACAACACGTCAGCATAAAGGCATCTTTGGGAAGAAAACGTGTTGATAGTTCCCCTCCAGGATGTGTTATTGGCAGGTAGGGGTTCGCATCCCCTGGGGCAGAGTTTGGGGATTTACTCTGACTCCACCAAACCCACCGTCTTCTCCGTGCTACCAGAGATGGTGGTGGGATGAAGTGCTGGAGATACCTGCACTCAGTTTAATGAGGAGGCAGCTGGAAACTGGGTAGTTTGGAGAGAGAAGAGTAAAAAAGCCTCATTTCAGCAGGTCTGTGGGTTTTGGCCACCGCAGGCTGCTGTTTTATGTCCTGGTATCTAGTCCTTGACCTTATAAACTCCTTCTTCATTTATCTTAAGCAGTTTATTTTTCCCCACCACCATCTTAATTTATCCTAAGCAGTGTATTTTTCCCCACCGCCATTCCCATATCTTCATCCCTGCCTTCAAGCCTCAGTCCTTTGGTGGGCACCGTCTAACCAAATCCCAAAGGCAGTGGGATTTGGGGGAGTTGTATGTGTGGTTTCTCTTAACGCAGCTTTCTCTTAATCCGTGGGACTTGGATTAAGGATTCTGGCTCCAAGGTGTTACTTCTCCGTGGGTTCATAGCTCAAACACCAGATTTCTCTGCCTGAGCCAAGCTAGAGCAGCGCAGAATATTTTACCGTGATTTGCTGGTGTGGAAATCATCCCCCAGCTGTAATAAGGCTCATTTGTATGGGAATGGCTGTGCTATAGACCAAAAGGTCCTCTCTCCCGTGGGTTCCTAGCAAGGGGTGTCCATGAGCAGCGCAGGAATGTAGTCATGCTTCCCCATGAGCTCTCCCAGTCCCAGGGGTCCGTGGCTCTCACCCTTGGACATGGCCTGTGCCTGAGGTGCTTTTGGGGCAGATGGGGACCCAAAACGCCATACCTCCAGCCGAGCCTCCGAGGCTGCATAAAAATAGGAAAGGAGAGAGAGCACAAACTATTTCCCATGTTCAGGTTGATCCTCCAAGCCTTAGGGTCTGTCCAACCGGGTGTGCTGCCATTTGGAGCCCAGATGAGCAGCTCAGTGCTAGCAGACCCTGCGGAAGAAGGCAGAGGAAGGCAGAGGAAGGCAGCGGCACCTCCCGCTACCCCCTGCCGCTTCCCCCCACCAGCCCGGGGAGGTGAGCCCTGAGCCCTTCCAAAAAGCCTGGCCTTGGTCTTTGCTTGCAAGCAAGCCAAAAGAAATCATTTCCCTCCCTCTAAGATCTGAGAAGCCCCGGGGAGCGAGTGTTTAATGCCCTCCTCGACACAGCACTAGTGCCCGCACGGGCTGGAGCCTGGCCCAGGGGATGAGGGTTACAGGCAGCAGCATCCTTACGAGCGAGCTGCCCCACGCCAGGCACGTCCTCCCTCCCCTCTGAGCTATCCCGGGAGAGGTCGGGTGCCGGTGGGGCTCCAAAGTGATATTTTCCTCCCCCTTTGCCTTCGCCAGGGCGGCGGGCTGGAAGCCCTGACGGAGCGGTTCCAGCCCCAACAAGCCACCCCACCGCTCATGATGGAGCAGAAACCCAGCATGTACCCCCAGCCTTACTCCTCCGCCTCTCCCACCACCAACCTCCCCGGCGCCTTCCCCGGCATGGTCAGGCAGAAGCCGTCCTTCGGACCCATGCCGGTGCAGGTACCGCCGCCCCGCGGCGCCTTCCCCACCAGCATGGCCATGCAACCCCGGCAGACGCTCAACAGACCCCCGACGGCCCCCAACCAGCTGCGACTTCAGCTGCAGCAGCGGCTGCAGGGGCAGCAGCAGGTAATTCTTCTCCCTCCGCATCCCAGGGCCACGGGCAGGGGGACGGAGGGACCCTCGGTCCTGCCTGCAGCCCCACGCATCCTAATCGGACGGGATCGGACGGGTGGGAAGCTCCTGCATCGGAGTTTTGAAGGTCTCCCTCGCTTCTTCCCCCCCCCCCCCCCCCCCCCCCCCCCCCCCCCCCCTCTCTCCTCCCCCCCCCCCGCCCCTCCCCCCCTTTCCACCCCCCGGCCGCCATATTCTCGCCTTTGCCGCCTTCCAGCGCCGACTCTTCGGACGGGACGGGTGGGAAGCTCCTGGAGTTTTGAA
>NW_008795712.1:178771-185238 GCF_000699145.1 Aptenodytes forsteri | reverse complement strand
CCCCCCCCCCCCCCGCTTTTTCCCCCCCCCCCCCTCCCCTCCAGCTGATCCATCAAAACCGGCAGGCGATCCTCAACCAGTTTGCAGCCAATTCCCCGGTGGGGATCAACATGCGGGCGGGGATGCAGCAGCAGATCACGCCGCAGGTAAGGGGGATGCGGCACGGTCCTCCAGCTGGGCAAAATCGGGGGTTAATCCCCACGCCCTCCCTGTTAGCACAGCCTGGCTCGCTCCTCTCCGTCATTAACGGGAGAGAAAAATTCTCCCTCGTGTGGAGAGGTGGCTGCAAGATGAGCTGCTGGGGGGGTTTTTTTTTTTGCTTCACCCTTATTCCAGCTCCTCCACCTGCTTAAGGTATAAATGCTTCGTTATTGCTTAGAGAAGAATGTGCTAACGCATTTAATTGAGAAGGATCTTTAGGAAATAGATGCTGTCCTTTAAATACCAGAATCTCTAGTGAATCTTAATGATCCTGCAAATCCCCAGGCCCTGAAGTTCTTGTTTGGCTTCTAATAAAGTGAATAAAACATCTGCTGGGTACAAGGAGAAGTTGGAAAGCGTAGCTGAGTTCTGGTGACTTTATTCCACTTCTCAGAGAAGCCTTTGCCTTTTCGGGAAGCGGCGTAACATCCCTAATGTGCCGTGGGGAGTGTTAGTGATAGGGAAGGGGACCAAACGGTTCCCATCGTAGCTCCAATTTCAGCCGCTGATGGCTTTGTCAGGCTTTTTAAGGTGATTAATTCCAACACATCTGGCTCAGCTATATGGGGAACAAGCCCGTGGTGATGGAAAAGCTCGTGGGATGGATTGGGTTTTTTTAACAGCTCACAGCTGAAAGAGTCGAGGTCGGGGATCCTTGGCTCTGGTGTGTGGGAGCATCCCGGTGAGGGCACAAGAAGTGGGTCCCGTGGAGGAGAGGGGTGGTTGGTGGCAGCCAGGTGACTGAGAGCTTCTTTTCCCGGCTTGGGGGATGCTCCGGCTCCTGGAGCTTTGCCATTCAGCATGTCCAGAGGCCGATCTTCTAATATCACCAACCCTGCTCTGCCCTGCAGTGGCGCAAACGGTCCAATTTACAGCATTTCGGGGGGTTTCCAGCTTTCCTTGCAAACCGAGGACGGGCACCCCGAGCCGGGGAAGGGGAGCACCCACGGCCCTTGCGCCAGGGGGGGCGGCTCTGAGCTGTTTGCCAGAACTGGAGGGTGACAGTGATAATTAGGGCATCCCCCTCCTTCCCTGCAGCCTCCCCTCAACGCCCAGATGCTGGCCCAGCGCCAGCGCGAGCTCTACAGCCAGCAGCACCGGCAGCGGCAGCTCATGCAGCAGCGAGCCATCCTGATGAGACAGCAAAGCTTCGGAAACAACCTCCCTCCCTCCGCCGGGCTGCCGGTACAGATCGGAGCCGCTCGCTTGCCCCAAGCGCCCCCCCAGCAGTTCCCTTACCCACCAAACTACGGTACGACCCCGGGAAACCCTCCCACCTCCACCAGCCCCTTCTCGCCGTTGGCGTCCAACCCCGAGGCCGCGCTGGCTAACCGCAGCAGCATGGTGAACAGGGGGATGATGGGCGGCGTCGGAGGGCAGTTCGGCGCCGGGATGACCCCGCAGATGCAGCAGAACATCTTTCAGTATTCGGGATCAGGTACGTCGAGCAGTTGGTTGCGCTGGAAAGCCGTCCGGCAGTGGGGAGGGAGAGGCGGAGGGCAGAGCTGAGAGCCCCGAGGATGCTGCAGCCCAACCCTGCTCGCCCGTCACCCCGGGCTGCATCCCCAGCCATCTCCCCCAACCTGCGTCCTGGTCTGGTCTCTGGTCTCCACCTCCCAAGGGGACCTTTTCTGGTTGAGTCTCCAAAAAATAAATTTATCATTTGGGCAAATAATTCCTTAATTCCTTCCTTGAAAATCAAACTGCAAGGCAGTCCTCTAAATTGCGCTTCCTTAAATATATACACTCTGAAAAAGGCCAAAGCCTTGCTGAGAAGGCTGAAATGAGCTGCAGGCAGCGTACGCCTCTTGTGTGGGCACCAAGCTCGTATGAGATAGGCGAGCCAGTGCAGAATTGCATGCAGACGAGCACCGTCTCGAAGGGCTTCACGTTCGAGCATCAGTGCAGGGTCTCGGCAAGGTGGACATCACTGATGAGTAGAGAAAACGGCAGTGTGGCTGCAGTAGCCCTGCAGGAACCTCCTTTGGCATCACCTCATCATCACCCTGGCTATTTTCCAGCCAGGTGCGATGCTAAAGAGGAACACCTGCTGATGGAAACCACTTGAGCGGGGGTTCCCTGCTCCTTCATCCCTGAAATACTTAAACATTTGAGCGATACGGCTGCGAAAACCAGAGACCCCGAGACCGAAAGTCAAGGATGATAGTTCTGGTTCGATGCCAGCGGTTGCAAGGGAGGAGGAGGGAACTGGGGCTGCTGGCGGGGGTCTCGGCACCGCTGACGCCGTCTGTCCTTCCCCAGGCATGGGTCAGCAAAGCGAACCCGCCTTTGCCCCGTCGCTCAGCCCCAGCAGCCCCCTGATGTCACCCCAGCTCCCGCCTTCGCAAAGCCCCATGCTGCAGCCGGCTCCGCCGACGCCGGGCTACCAGTCGCCTGACATGAAGACCTGGCAGCAAGGAGCCATGGGGAATAGCAAGTAAGATCATGGTGGGGATAACCTGGAGCACATGGGTGACACAGAGAGAAGGAGGCAAGGTGACACCAAGGTGATGGTCCCCCGGTAGGGTGTTGGCAGGGGCGGCGGTGCCTGTAGGTGACACCTGGCTGAGGACATGTGCTGAGCTCAGGCCATGTCCTCCTACCATGACATCCTCCAGAAGTCACCATCAACCCTATCCTCATCTTGACCTCGGAGGCAGCCAGAAGCCCACAACATTTAAATGAATGAGCGTGTGTGTTAAGTAAGACATGAAGCAGGTCTTTGGCTTGTAATTAAACGAGTGGCTTAATTACATCTCGTGAAAGTGGGCTTAGGAAACATGACAATAAATTGAGTCAAGACCAGCAGTCCCAGGTCACTGCGTGACCCTCTTAAGGTGTGTCCAGCTCTGACGTAGGGGAGCAAATGGGAAGAGTCACCAGACTTGTTGCCTTTTTTTGCATGAGTCAGGTTTGAGCTTCAGATCTCCAGAAATGGGGGGAAAAAAAAAAACCCAACCAAAAGCTCACGTGGGGGATGCCTTGCTTTGTGTCTTGGCTCTGTGCAGGTAGCTCCGCAGGAGCACGGAGCAGGAGGTTACCGGGCTGGGTGGGATGAGATGGGAGCTCAGTTGGAGGTGGGATGCTTCACCTTGCCTTGCGATGGAGAGCTGTCCTCCCACCTGGAGCAGAAGTGGGGATGGTTGGGTGGCGAGGAGGGCACTGGAAGGAGCGTGAAGGGGAAAGCTTGGTGTCACATAGACCAGGGCTTTGCATCTGACTGACCCTTAATCCAGGCCGATGCCCTGTAATGATCCCTCTCTTGGCGCTGGTGTTTCTCCTGCTCTACCCCGTCACACCGAGGAGGCTCCTGCTACAGCAGGAGCGGAGGGCAGATGTCCCTGCAGCGGCCACCTCCCTTTCTCCCAAGCCTCCACGCCGGTTAAGCCTTGCTGCAGGCAGCACCTCTAATGCCTCCCTGTCCCTCCGGCTGTCCCCAGGGACCGGCAGGGCTCCCATCCACTCCACCGGCTCTCTGCCGCGGACAGTCTCGGCGTTCACCGAGAGGCAGGCTGGCTGCTGTCGCGGTTCGGGCCACCCCAGGGGCTCGGCACACACCCTGAGGTGCCTCCCACCACCACGTACGCCTGGGTAATGCTTTTTTTTCTCCCTCCCAGCGTATTCAGCCAAGCGGGGCAGAGCCAGCCGGCGCCTGCTCAGCAGGGCATGTACAACAACATGAGCATCACCGTCTCCATGGCGGGAGGAAACACCAACGTCCAGAACATGAACCCCATGGCCGGACAGATGCAGATGAACTCGCTGCAGATGCCCGGGATGAACTCCATGTGCTCGGAGCAGGTCAGTCCCGGCACTGTCCCTGCTCCTGGGATCGTCAGCCAGCTCCCAGGGGTTCAGCGTTCGCTTCTCTGGCCCTGGGGGTACCGGTGTCCAAAGGGGGAAGCGGCAAAGGTCTGGCTGCCTCCACTGGCATTGCCGCTGTGCTGGAGCCCAAGGCCACTGGTGCCCCGGGATGTCCCGTGTGTCCTTGGGGGGTGCAGGGACATGCCGAGCACCTCTGGCACCTCCGGCACCGTGCAGCCCTCGCAGGGGGCTGGCAGCAGGTCTGTTTGTAGCCGTGCTTCCCAGGGCAGCTGTGAAAGTTGGGGATGGGAAACGGGAAATGGGAACGGTTGGATACGGGACCTTTCTGCAGTCCCAGCCCTTTGACGAATCACAGAATCATAGAATCATTAAGGTTGGAAAAGACCTCTAAGATCATCGAGTCCAACCGTCAACCCAACACCCCCATGCCCACTAAACCATGTCCCTAAGTGCCTCATCTACTCGTCTTTTAAATACCTCCAGGGATGGGGACTCAACCACTTCCCTGGGCAGCCTGGTCCAATGTTTAACCACTCTTTCAGGAAAGACATTTTTCCTCACGTCCAATCTAAACCTCCCCTGGCACAACTTGAGGCCATTTCCTCTCGTCCTATCGCTTGTTCCTTGGGAGAAGAGACCGACCCCCACCTCGCTACAACCTCCTTTCAGGTGGTTGTAGAGAGCGATGAGGTCTCCCCTCAGCCTCCTTTTCTCCAGGCTGAACAACCCCAGTTCCCTCAGCTGCTCCTCATCAGACTTGTTCTCCAGACCCCTCACCAGCCTCGTTGCCCTTCTCTGGACACGCTCCAGCACCTCGACGTCCTTCTTGTAGTGAGGGGCCCAAAACTGAACACAGTATTCGAGGTGCGGCCTCACCAGGGCTGAGTACAGGGGCACGATCACTTCCCTACTCCTGCTGGCCACACCATTTCTGATACAGGCCAGGATGCCATTGGCCTTCTTGGCCGCCTGGGCACACTGCCGGCTCATGTTCAGCCGGCTGGCGACCAGCACCCCCAGGTCCTTTTCCGACAGGCAGCTTTCCAGCCACTCTTCCCCAAGCCTGTAGCGCTGCATGGGGTTGTTGTGGCCGAAGTGCAGGACCCGGCACTTGGCCTTGTTGAACCTCATACAGTTGGCCTCGACGAGATCCTCCCTGGGCCAGACCGAGATGCTTCTAACGTTTTTAGCTGCCGGGGTTTGTCTCGGCACCATTAAGCTCCTGGAGAACACGCTTGGCTCGTTGGTTTTGCATGGGAGCGTTGCGGGCCAGGGATCGCAGCCTCCCTGGGGAAAAGCCGCAGGGCTCGGTGGGGAAGGAGGCTGGTCCCTTTCTTGAGCTGGCCGCGGTGCACGGGCTGAGCCGGTGGCTTTTACCCCTCTCGCTGAGCAGTGGGGTGGCGTTTCATGCTCCCTGGGGGTGAGATGCCCCCAGAGCCGGCAGCAGCCCGAGGCAAAAGTGGGGAGAAAGGCGAAACAGGGTCCCCCGCTGAGCCCCCCCAAAACCCCACAGCCCATGGAGCATGTCAGCGGCGCGGCCCCCCTGCTCTGCCCCATCTGCGGTCCTAGTATCCCCCCCAAACTCAGCTCGAGAGGGCGGCGAGTGCCTCTCCAGCGTCCAGGAGCCCCGGCTGAGCCTGGATCTTGCTTTTGACAGGTAAATGACCCGGCGCTGAGACCCGCGGGCCTTTACTGCAACCAGCTTTCCTCCACTGACCTTTTGAAAACAGAAGCAGATGGGGCGCAGGTCAGTAAGAAACTGCTAAGCACATCTCAGGTACCCCGAGGAGTTTGACGGGTTCCCCCCCCCGGTAAAGGCTGACCGTCCCCGGCCGTACCGGCTCGGCACGCTTGGTTTCCACCGGGGCTGGCCCCAGTTGGCAGGGTTGGGTTGAAGCCACCATGGTCCCGCCAGCGTTGGGTGACGGCCAGCCCGCGGGGACGTCAGTGCCGCTCACAAACCCTCTTTGCATCAAAGCTCGTGCCGCTGCCGTGAGCGTTTTCGGCCTCCTTGCTGGCGCGGAAGAGCGGTGACGCCGCAGCTGGAAAAATAAATGAGTGTTGGTGCTAAACACCCCTCGCCCTGGCTTGCTGTCACCCTGGAGGGTTTCTTTCCTAGGCTCGGCCATCACCGGAGCGGCCCATGGCCCCTGCGCCCCCGCGGGGCAGCCCGGCCACCACGTTAAAGCGCGGCGGAGCGAGGAAATTTGGATGGGGGAGGCTCCAGGGGCGGCGTCCGTCCCTGCAGGCAGCGCTGCTGGACGCTGCCTGTCCCTCTGAGCAGCACCGAGCACCACCAAAGCGCGCCCAGCCGCCCGCCGGCGCTGATGCCTGCGGCTCCCGGGGACGATCCGGTTCATCCCCATCTCATCCAACACCCCCCGGCGTCACGGCGTCGCCTCCCCCTTCCCCGTAGCGCAGCCTTGGTTTCGCAGAGCCCG
>NW_008795712.1:178365-178586 GCF_000699145.1 Aptenodytes forsteri | reverse complement strand
TTTGGGTTTTTTTCCCCCCCCCCCCAAAAATCCATTTTTTTTCCCTTTTTTTTGGATGAGCAACGTTATGAACCTCGCAGAGCCGAATGAGTTGCAGCGGTTTTCTTTTTATAGGACAAGAAGACAGAAGAGTTCTTCTCTGGGGTGGCTCCAGACTAGAGGAAGTCTCTAGTGAGTTTCCCCTTCACGTAGTACCCAGATCCGCCGCCGCCCCTGCCCCG
>NW_008795712.1:174476-177873 GCF_000699145.1 Aptenodytes forsteri | reverse complement strand
GCGGGACAGTCGGTTTCTCGAGCCAAAATTATAGATGATTCTTATTTTTGTAATCATTTTGCTGGCTTCTTAATCTGGAGGAAGGTTTCTCGGGGAGGCGGGGAGGGGGAGAAGGCAGCTGGAGGACTGCGGCGGCGGCAGGAGGAGGAGGAGGAGGAGGAGGAAGAGCAATCTCAGTTTCAGCTGGATCTGTCACTGATCACGTCTCGGCGCGGGGCACGGAAGGGGATCGGCGCTGGACTTCTGCGGGAAAAGCCGGTTTTTTTATTCACGCTTAAACAAACCCCCTTCTCTCCCCTCCGCCCCAGCCCGCTTGTGCGTACAATCAGCTTTTTCTAGCAATCGTGAGTTTGTCGGTTTTAAAGAAAAAAAAAAAAAAACAAAAAAGAGAAAATAAATACAGTGGTTCAAATTGCTTCTGCATCCAATTCAGGCTGAACACGGCTGTTCCTCTTTTGTCACTGCTTGTTCATCAGCGTTTGCTTTAGTATTCCTTGATTTCAACTGTTCCTGCACTGTATTCCCTTTTATTTGGGTGTATTTTCTTCTAGATCAGTCTCTATCATGATTATTTTTAATATCATGATTTTTTTAATGTCTTAATATTAAGAGTCAGATCTCTTTTGACTTCCTCTCTTCAGTCTTCTTTCTCCTCTTCCCTCCCCAACTGTGTTCACACATTTCTTTTGCTGAACACTTCCAATCATTTGCTCTTGTTGCTGAAAATCCAGCTCTTGGTCAGAGATTCTCTAACTGGCCTACGACAACATCATCCTTCCACTGCAAGAGGATCCTTTCTCTTCCATCCTTCCTCACAAGAGGAGAAGCTATTTTTTCATGTGAAACGGAATTGGCAGATGTTGTTACCTTTTCAGTTTATAACAATTGATTTATTTTCTTTATTTTTCCTTGGCTATTTGAGAAGCGGCATCATACTACTATAGTGCAGTAGTGGTGGGTAGGTGTTGTCCTGGACTACTGGGCTGGGTTTGGGGGTTTTGGAGGTGGCTTGGTTTTTTGCTGGGAAGACTTATTTTGGCTCAAGGAAAATATTTTTAAGGAAAAACGCTCTAGCTTACTCAGTAAGTCTTAACGTCTAGTGGGACTTGCAAAATGACGTAAAAATTGCAGTTCTTAACTATCAGCCCCATTTGATTGAGTAAATGTTCTGTGGACAGAGTTGACATGCCTATTTAAAACAGACAGAGGCCCCCAATTCCTTTACTTTTGGTCTTTTTTTTTGGTGACTGAAGAACCTCTACTTGGTCTGCGGTGTAGAGGATAACATCTCAAACCGTTTCTGCCATTTGCAGGTGCAGAGGGGGATTGTGTGCATGTGAACTTAGTTTTTTTTTTTTTTTTTTTTTTTTTTTTTTTTTTTTTTTTTTTTTTTTTTTTTTTTTTTTTTTTGCACCGGGGGGTTTTTTTTTTCTTTTATTGGAGCCGGGGGTCCGGCAGGCTGCGGAAACGGCTTAGGGGCCATTTTAAACCCAGGCCCTTGGCCCGCGGCGTGTCCCGGGGCCGGATCCTGCCCTGCCCCAGCTGGAGCAGCCCCCCGCCCCGCAGCAGGGGCTACGTGGGGTTTCGGTGCTCGTGGGGGACGGGGGGGGGTTGTCCGGCGGCGGGGCTGCCAGCACAGGGTTTGCCGGTGTGCGTTAACACCAAGGTGGAAACGCCGCTCGGGCTGGCTCTGGCAAGAGCAGCGAGAGAAACGGCGCACGGCTCCTGCCTCCAGCCCTGAATTCAAGGCCACGAAGAGCGGCTCCGGGCTCACCTTCAGCTCCGGAAAAGGGGAAACTGGCGGGACAGGGGGTGACAGTGACATTAACAGCACGACCCGGACGGGGAGAGGTGGGGCACAGGCGCTTCTAGCTGACAACGCACTTTTTCTCTTGGTTTGTTTTTTTTTTAAACTAAGTGGCTCATTTCAAACATTTTTACTGTAAATGAGGCCAAAGGCAGCAGGACGAGGTCCGCAGCAAGTCCCGGCTCGCCGGCCGATGCTGCCGTCTGCTGTTTGCCTGGCTCCCGGCAGGGTTTCATCGCACGGTTCAGTGCGAATAAAGCCACGGACAAACTGGCCTCGCTGGTGCGGGAGGAAAAAGCGATCCGGCGTGGCTCCGCAGCCACAGAGCGAGGGGCGGAGGCGGGAGAGGGGCCAGGAGCACAGCCAGGCTGGCGGCGGAACCAGCGCCGGCCGATGCTGCCGTCTGCTGTTTGCCTGGCTCCCGGCAGGGTTTCATCGCACGGTTCAGTGCGAATAAAGCCACGGACAAACTGGCCTCGCTGGTGCGGGAGGAAAAAGCGATCCGGCGTGGCTCCGCAGCCACAGAGCGAGGGGCGGAGGCGGGAGAGGGGCCAGGAGCACAGCCAGGCTGGCGGCGGAACCAGCGCCCGGAGAGGCACGGAGAGGAGCGGAGCCGCCGGACGGCCGTGCCTTCAGCCAGGCCCCGCTTGCGGAGCTCGGAGACGGGGAAAGCAGCCGTTGGGACGGACAGACAGACGGACGGGGAAGCTCAAAGGGCTGCCCAAGGGAAAAAGTCGCCCCTGAAAAGCACCAGAGAGATTTTTTTCAAGTGTGACAGAACCTAAAAGTTTGCCTGCGCTGGCAGTGGGACGACCTACAAGCAGACGGCAGATTAACGCAACACGTAGCCACTTTCTGCACAGAATAACATTTAATCCACCCCGCCAAAGAACCGTTTCACACTCTGTAACTGCCATCGCCACGCAAGGAGGAGGCTACCTGCTGCTGAGCCATTAGCACAGCGCTCCCGAGACACAGCAGCTTTCCTCCCGGCGCCGGTCCGGGGCTGAGCTCGGCTCTGGCCAAGGAGAAAAGCTGTCACCGTCGCGGTCACTTCAGCAATTTAAATTTCTTCAGGTGCTGGTGCACTTGGTCCTTCGGGTAGGGCCTGAGCGCCAGGCAGGTGGCCGTGTTCTCGGGCTGCTCCGTCCACACTTCGTGGTCGATGCTGTGCTGCTTCAGGGTCTCCGCCAGCGCCGTCAGGGCGGCTTCGTCCGGAGCCTGGGGAGAGACAAAGCCTGCCGTGAGGGCTGGGGTGCGAGGCGGTGCTGGGTACCCGGCAAGAGCTGCGGGGAAAGAGGCAAAGCAGGACAGCTCGCACCGACGACGGTGGCCAGGACAGGGAGGCGGCCAGCTGCCCGCACACAGATATTAGGATGGGCAATCCCCATGCTTCCTATCTTACCCAAAAAGCATCTTGTTCTTGCAGGCCCGGACCGCACCGCTGGCCTCTGCGAGCACCGGGGGTAGGAGCCGGGGGTTGTGAACCAACACCGGTTGCAAACCTTCAAAAACGCAGGTTTTTCTCCCCCGGAAAGCTCGCCTGGCGCAGCGTGCCAAGGCAAACAGCTCTGCCCGGCCCCCCGTCCA
>NW_008795712.1:165415-173261 GCF_000699145.1 Aptenodytes forsteri | reverse complement strand
GGCTGGTGTGAAATGGTGGCTTACAGAAAGCGGTGGGTTATAATGTGTCGTTTCAGCCATCGGCCCCTGGGATTGTTCCTGCGAGGGGCCAGCCCGGGTGCTAGACCTGCCCTCGGCGCTTCTCGGAGTCCCGTTGCAGCAGCAGGAGGAAGAGGAAGGTCCCCTGAGGAAGAGCTCTCGCTGCCCCCACGTCGCCGCTTCCCAAGGGACGGAGCCTGGCCAGGGAGGGCTGAGGTCTGCCTTCTCGCTTGCAGGAGAGTGGCGAGGGAAGATGGAGGAAGGGAAAGCGTATTCACCAGATGGTGAGCTGTCTGGGGTGCAGGGTGCGGGACATCCAAGCGCAGAGTGTGTCCTCCTGTAGGAGTGAACCCTAAAATGCTTGGGGCCAGAAGTGACCCCCTGGCTTGCTGAGTCATGTCCTGAGTACCTCTCGGCCAGTTTAGGGTACGGGGGCTTCAGAGAAGCCACTTCGCTGCTCTGTGTGCTGGGTTAGAAGTAAAACTGGGAATTGCAGATCTCTTGGGATCGGGACTGGTGCGTTTGCTAGCTTACTCTGCTTTTCAGGAGCTTAGCTAGCTGGTGTGGGGCACCCCGGTGTTGTTTAGGGTCTGCTGGCACTCAGCCTCGCTGTTTCAAATTCCCAAAAGCCTCTTTGCCAGATGTTTGCCTGTCTTCTGCCCCTTTGAAAAGCTGTTGTAAGTGGTTTCTTTACGTATCTGCACTGGACCTGTTTTGTTTTGGGCACCACAGTGCAGACCACTAATAATCACAGCCTGGATTTTTGAGCGTGTCGTGCTTTTCCTCGCAGGGGTGTTCGCTCACCTGGAAATGCTGGAGGCACGGGCTCATGAGGCAGCCGTGAAGCAAGAGGAAACGGAGCAGCAAGAAGAGAAGCTGGCCAGGCTGAAAGCGAGAGTGCAGGAGCTGAGACTCCAGAGGGATGAGCTGCGGGCTAAAGTGGACCTGCAGCAAAAGGGGGTGAGAAAGGGCCTGCTGCAGAGATCTGGCAGAGGGCTCTGGTGTGCTCATGCTCTCAGGGGGTGGGTTTACTGAGGTTATTCACATAGAGTCAACTATTATTTTTTTATTTTCCCTTTTTAAGTGACATATAGTTCTGGCATCCCCTGTTTTCAGTACCGTGTAGTCCAGGACTGCCGGGTCTACTTGCTTGGAGGTCGTGTGGCCATTTCCGAACTCTCTTCCTGAGTTTTTCTCCCCTCTTCTGCTTCATTTCTCCCCTTTTCTGCTTGAAATGCCATCTCGCTTTTCTCAGAGCCGGGTTATTATTTCTCTGTAGCCTGACTGTGTTCCCTGCGGGTGACGTGTTCGTGTCAGCGATTTCTGACCTCTCTTCTCTTCCGGCTTTTGTAGCAACTTGGGAAAGAAGGAGTCGTGTCGGATCCGGCACAGCCCAGTGCTCGGGCTGTTTTAGAGTGGAAGATAAAAAGCGTTAAGGCCATGCTGCAGGTCTTTTACCTCACAGGTAATGCCTCGAGAGATTTGCGTGTGTTCTGCCAATGGCTGCATTTCTGGGGTGCTAAATTTTGGAACATGAGCCTGGTGTGAAGTGTAACTTCCCCGTTAACGTTGCTGCTGTTGTGCTCAGAGCCTTTAGAGTCTGAAAATGCTGGAAGAGCAGTAACCTTGTAGTTCCCTGCCTTTCACAGGAGGCCTCTGGGATGTTCCAGGAATTATTATTTACTGAATTGTATCATTTAAACTACGGTCTAGATTCTGGAAAACATATAACTACCTTATGAGTGAAATCTTTGGGAATTAGGCAGTTAAACATCCAGTGGGTCTGGGTCTTCCAAGCAAGCTTGTGAGGTCAGCACTCTCTTTTCATCTGCCCCTGAGCTTTTTTTAAAAAACTTTGGTTTCCAGCGAGAGTCACCTTTGCTCTGTGTTCTGGCCAGTGCGAGGATGCGAGTCCTGCTTGATGCAAGTGTGCTGAGCCCCGCCGTGAGCACTCCTGCCGCTCTCCTTGGGGCAGTGAAGCGCTGCCTTCCTCCACCCAGGGCAGCCTGTTCTCCCTGTTGTGCTGGAGCCGGGACCGTGTTTGGAAGTGGCAGCATAACTCAGCTACTGGGAATTTAAGCTACTTCAATTCGTTAGAGGTCCCTTATTAAAAAGTTGCTGTGTTTTATGTCCCTAAACTCTTGCAAGTCTTTAACCCTCTGAGGGAGCTCCCTGAGCTAGCGTAGTAAGAGGACGCAGCCCCTCTCGCAGTCTGTGTTGCCCCAGCAAAGCTGCCTGGCGCTGATGAGTTAGAGCAGCGCTGAGTAAACCCTCTCTCGGGACCCAAGGGATCAGTGGGAAGCTGACCAAGCGGGGAGTCTGTTTCTGCATCAGCACGGCTTACGAGGGCACCTACCTGGATTCCTACCACCTGGACCTGCTCACCAAGGCAGAAGTGCAGATTCACCGCCACTCCGTCCCCATCTTCATCCCCCTGGAGCAGATCGCCAAGAAGTACTTGCAGACGGACATCAGGCGCTTCTTGTCTGTCCTGTCAGACCACCTCAACGCTTACGCGGGGAGGAGGTACCAGGCAGACCAGTTACAGGTACCGCTGGCCGCAGCGATGCTGTTCACCCGTCCTTTTCCCTTTGATGCACCAGGCGTTACGAGTCTCTGAAGCGCTGGGGGGAATCTGGGCAGCTTTCTTTATGTGGAACACTCGCAGTTCTGGTGTTTAGAACTTCACAATTTGTCGTGTGACTATAAACTCAGTTGCCCGTTTCATCGATTGTCACGTACTTGAATGTCTTGCTCATTTAAAATTTACTGCCAAACGCAAAGCTGTCCTCCCCTCCGGAGGTCCCTAAGCTGAAATAGCTGTGATGTTGTAAAAAGCCGCTGGAAGACGTGGCTTAAGGGTGCGCACGAGCATTTCTTTATTTAAGTCTTTCCCACACAAGGCTTGTTCGATGTACAGCCACCCCAGAGCGTACAGGCATGCTGGGCTGGTATGGCGGCTGGGGACACTGCACTGGGCGAGCTCTCAGTCCCACGCTGATGGACTCCCTTCCTAGCTTTCATGTCTTCATCCCTCCAGGACCGCTTTTCAGACCGGATAGAAGGAACCTTGCAGAGGAACTCCTTGTGTAACTTGCTG
Organism: Aptenodytes forsteri; assembly: GCF_000699145.1. Lineage (NCBI taxonomy): Eukaryota > Metazoa > Chordata > Aves > Sphenisciformes > Spheniscidae > Aptenodytes > Aptenodytes forsteri. The sequence goes on along the minus strand of NW_008795712.1, from coordinate 170,143 downwards.
GTCTTTAATTACAACGTGTCAAGTAAAAGCAAGACCTTTCCGTTCAACGTGAGGCTGCTTTACGGAGATCTCTGTTGCAGCCTCCCCACTGAAGTCACCGTTTCCTGCACACGTAAGTGGATGGTGCGGGGGTCTGCCCGGGGGTGTGGGGTGGGCAGGCTGTACTGTGGTTCCGCAGATGGATGGTGTTTCTTTCTAGTTGAGTTTGGGGACTAAAGGGAGCAAGCTGTCATATTTCTGAGGGAGAAAAGATTATAGAAGAGATTGTGTGCAATTGGTGCTGGGTCTTGAAGCAGTTGTAACTCATCCCTGGCACAAGAGCACAGATCTCTTGCAGCACTGGCAAGATGGGGTGGCTGGAGGGAGGGAAATACGATGGGGCTGAGAAAGGAAAGGTGTGAGTGCAAGCTTGGATCGCTTCAGACGGACAGGCTGCTCGTTCCCAGTTTGCAGTTACTCGGAGCGCAGACTCCGGTACGGCCCCAGCAGGATCAGGGTGCTGTTTTCACAAGTCTCACGGATAGAGCCCAGCCTGCGCTAGTGCACTCCGCACGCGTGGGAGTGCCTGGCAAGCAAGTGCAGCCAGAAACTCGGGCGCTGTCAGTCTCAATCGCAGTGATGGTTTGTTCCAGTCGACTTACGGCCTTGGACTCGTTTCCTATCCTTGAAAACCTGGCACCCAGCCCCGTGATCTTTCCGTAGGGTGGGAGTTACTTGTAGGCAAATCAGGCAGGATCTTTTCAGCATCAGGAATTTCTCTCTCTCGGTGCAATTAGATAAATGACTAATTGAGGCCTGGTGTTGGGATGTCTCGCGTCGTGCAGCCAGGCCCCTAACTGCCCCTGCTGCGCTATTAGGTGTGCTGGCATGTGCCGCAGTGCAACAGCAGAGAGAAGAGAGGCAGGAGCAAGGTTTACGACCCCTTTGAAAGGGTCGGGAATACTGTGAAATACTCGTAACAAAGATCTCTGCCCAAAAAATCTTTCCCTGATGCCACCGGCTCCCCCTCCTCTGTATCAGCAGCGCTACCTCCTCCTGGTACAGCAAAGGCTGACCACGATGCCGAGCGTCTTGTGCGGCCCTGACGCTGTGGCACGGCTCGATCCTGGATCTGCACTGTTTTCTGACCGGATACTACAAATGCCAGACTGGGCTGAGGAATCACTTGCCTGTCTGTCTCCCCGCGTTTCCAGCCACGCCGTGTCCCGCTCGCGGCTGGCTGGCTGGGCTGTGGAGCACGTGGACCAACATGCAGCTAGATGGAGCTCTGAACGGGGCATCTGGGACCGACAGTCTCTTCTCTCTGCCCTCAGTTGCCGTCTCAGGCCTGCTTCTGCCAGCTCCTTGGCTGGCGGTTAGGCTGGAGGAGGAGTCGTGTACTGTATCAACGGTTCCCCCTCTCCTTTCCTTGCGGTAGCCATCCCTTTATAGGTGAAGTTCTGCCTTTGCTCACAAACTTCAGTGTCTTCTGAGCTAAGAGAGCAACTAGGTGGCTGAGGCTCCCACGTTACTGTCCTCGCCCTTCAGCAGCGGGTGTTTCTTAAGGCGCTCGTGCTTTCTGCAGCCAACAAATCCCGTGGGGGAGCTGCAGGACACGAAGGGTTAGGAAGGAGAGAGAAGGGTTATGAGAAGAAAAAACATACGGCGAGGGAGAGTGAAAAATTCTCTGGGGACAAGGGAAGAATGAGAAGCAAATAGTTTTATGCTGGCAATATGATTTTTCTTTCCCCACTGATCTGTCCGCTTCTGTCTGCCAGCGGACGCTCCCGCATCTCTAGCAGAGACGGCAGCAGCTCACTCGGACCTGTTTCGCCGCGTGGCCCTGCACAAAGCCTTCCGCTCCTTCAGCAGCGCTGAAGAAAGCGTGGATGGAGCACCGTAAGCCACCCTGGCTCTCCTCAGTAACGCGCCTCCCGGAGCTCCCGCGCCTGCGGGGAGCGATCTCGAAACGCACGTTGTTTTCCGCGGACTGCAGCACTGCTGCTGGGAACCCCCCCGAGGAGCAATTGGCCCAGTTTGAATCCTGAGAGCAATGTTTCCGTGAGGCTTTCGGGTGTCTGTCGCTGCAGGTAATCTTTCCTCAGCGCTGCGCTTCTTGCTTGTTCGGGTGCCGCAGAACTCCACGGTTGCAGGAAACGCCTCCTGCATTGGTTGGAATGAGAAAACTGTATTAAAACTTCAAGATCGCGGTGCTTTGGGGGCAATGCCCCGTGGATCAGCACCGTGCACTTATCCAGTGCACCTCAAAAAGAGGGGAGCAAGCGGAATAATCTGTGCCCTGCTTACTACAGCCGGGAAAGGACCTCTAGAAGCTGGAAGGGGTTGAGGGACAGAGGTGAGGTTTAGTTATTGCCAGCAGCAACCCGTGCCCTCGTGTGGGCTCTGTTAATGCCCCCCCCCAAGCACGAACACTGAACTTTCCAGAAAATTTCACACCAGCAGTGGCTTTACGCGGGCTCTTTCCTTCCCTTCAGGCATGGGGCAGCTTTGCTGGTGTCCCGTCGTTGTGCTTCAAGTCTGGATCAGATCTTTAAAAACTTGCTGTTTTGTAACAGTACTTTAAAAACTTGTTAACAAAAGTTCTACGTTACTGAAATTGTGGTGTTTAAAAAAAATCTTCTGTTGATTTCCTTTAGCCTTATAATGCGGTTTAGTAGAATAGAAAGGGGTTTAAATGACAATATATATAATGTGGTTTGAATGATGGTATTTTCTCCTGTCTCATTTTTATGCCGGTCCCACGTGTGATAAGGCACAGGGAAAGCACTTTGTAATTTTTAAAATTTTTTTCTGTAATCATTAGAGCTCCTCGTCCAGATCGAACTGGACAACCCGTTTAAATGTAACCTCCAGCTTTCGAGCGTCGTAGCTCCAGGTGGCGATTCCTGCCCCTAACATTCAGAGCTGCTCACGAGGCTGACGCCTCCCAGCTGAACCTGCTTTAGAAGAGCTGACAGCCCGTGGGGTGCTTGCGGGGTGAGCATTCACTCGCTCGTGTTTGGAGGGGCCCGGGCTTTTTGAATTATCTGCTCCTGATGCCGGCTGCGCACCATCAAAAGGCGTTTTCATTGTCCCACATCACTTTTAATTCTGTGGTTGTGTTTTCTTCCGTGAAAAGTGTTTGGGAAGTGGAAAAGGCGCTGCTGGGTGCCTCGCCTGTGCCTGAGGGCAGCCATGAGTTTGCAGAGGACAGACTTACGTGTAAGTCCCTGCCCTAACCTTTCACGCCTCTTCCTACCGCTCCCGCGAGGGGAGGCAGAGCCCTGACCTCGCTGTGGGGTGAAGGTCTGGGCCAGGCTTTTGGGGGAAATCCGTGGGAACTGAGGAATCTGAGGGAATCTGCTTGTCGCTGAGGCAGCTGTGGCAAAGCCAGGCTTAAGCCAGGCTTAACCCAGGCCTTGGGCACAATCCCCTATTTGTGGGGGATGGAGGGAGGCAGGTCCAGGCCGTAAGACCCATCACACCTCCGGGCTTGTATCCCAGGGTACAAACACCCTCGAGGGCTGCGTCTGGCAGGGCGGGTGTGGGTTTCTCCCCCTCTCCAGCACCGCTCCGGGTCCCCGTGGGTGCTGCTTGCGCCCGCAGCCAGGCCCTGCGAACGCAGGGACGGAGCAGCGCGGGCTGTGGATGGGGATTTTTATTTCCTTCCGCCTGATGGGGTGGGGATTAAACTCCTGTATCGTCCGTATCACCGTTCCCAGTGGTTAGGTACTCTGCTGCCACAGCCAGCTGAGGCCCAACAGGGGAGAGGAGCGAATGCCGCCGACGGGAGGTGCTCAGCCCTGGCACCAGCCTCCCCTTTGGGGACCCCTCCAAAACCAACATCCCCTCGGCAAGGCCGGCAAGCCCTTCTCGCTGTACCCACAACCCCCAGAACAAAGCGGGCGCAGAATCAGGCTTTGAAATTCAACTGCTTCTATTCAAGAAACTAGCGGCGTAATTACGCTCTGCGGGTGCCTGCCTTCGCCCCGGCCCTGGCAGCATCGGGTTTAACACACCGGTCCCCTCCTCGGCCAGTCCCTGGTCCTCTCTTCCATCAAGCGACAGCAAAGCGAAAGCAGCCGACTGGGCAGCGTCCGGACGAGCGCGAGCCCCGCCGCGGGGAGGGAACGGGCACAGTTAAAAATATATAAATGTCAATCTGTACTCTTATATATATTTATATATCTGAAATACACAATATCAGTTCCTTTTTCTTCTTCCCCGAGTCAAAGGCGGCACTGCGCTCTCCGTCTCCCCGATCTCCTAACTACGGTGGTTTGTGACGAGGATGAACTTGGTACGAACTAACAGCAAACCCCGGATGCTCCCGGTTTGTAGCTACCGCTCCCGGCACGCAGGAGAGACGTGGTGTCTTCCCATCCGGCCCTGAGTTTGGATCTCCTCGTGCCGAGCGCGCGGCGGCCGGGGCCCGTGAGGCTACTTTAATGTCATGCTGTCCCCCGGCGCGGCTGGTGGTGCGGCCGCCTGCCCGGTGAAGCCCGGGACGCCCGGGGAAAGGTAGCGTGTGTCCCCGGCCCCGTGCCTGCCGGGGTGCCCAGGAGCGTGAACGGCCGGAGGAGCCCACCGGGGCGGCCCCGCGTCTCCCTCCTGCTCAGCCGCAGGTGCGATGGAGCAAACCCTCCACCAGAAACCTCCGGCGGGGGCTCGGAAAGGTGTCGTGCGAAGGGGTTGGTTTCTCGAGTTTGGTTTCAGATCTGGACCATGGTGGGATGGATGTCCCCGGCG
>NW_008795712.1:162070-165389 GCF_000699145.1 Aptenodytes forsteri | reverse complement strand
GCGCCCAGAGGGGGTGGCTGTGCTGGCGGGCGGGCGCCGGACCCTCAGGAGCTGTCCACCACCTGATGGGGCAGGGTGACGGAGGAGCCGTTGACGAAGGAGCCCTGCTTCTCCCGGCCCTTGAGGAAGAAGGTGAGCAGCTCCCCTTTGCCCTTGACGTAGATGGCTCCCCGGCGCACGAAGCGGAAGCCGTACTCCTTCAGGATGAGGTGGGTCTCCTCCACCACCTGCGGGGACAAGCAGACGTGGTGGGAGGCCGGAGGGGTCCTTGACACGGCGAGCAGGGACCCCCGTGTGCCACTCGGGCAACAGGTCTACCCACCTGCCCCATTGTCTTGGCGCGCATCACCTTGCCCCATTCCCAGCTCGGAGGAGCCCCTCAGCCAGCCCGAACCCTCCTGCGTGCTCCTGTCAGCGCTTTCCCCCTCCCACCCAAAGCCCGGGGTGCTTTGAGGGCTGCAGCCCCCCACGGGTTGCTGATTTTTGCCCCCCCTCGTCGCCCCACCTGTATGTTCCCCATCACGCCGGTGGACTCCATCCTGCTGGCCACGTTCACCGTGTTGCCCCAGATGCGTGGGGGGGCTGGGGGGCGCCGATGACGCCCGCCAGCACGGCCCCCTTGTTCATGCCTGTGCAAGATGGGGAGTAGAGCTCACCTCCGTGCCTGGTGACACGGACAGGACATCCTGGTCTGCAGGAGAGTCCATCCCAGGGGGTGGGTCGGGACAATGAGGTGTCCTCCTCCCCCCTCCAGCCCTGCTGCCTTCAGCTGCTGAGCTCCAGCTGCTGCCCAGTGTCCCACCACTCGCGGGGAAGGAGGGACAGGGGACGCCGAGGCAGACCCTGCCCCACGCTCATGGACTTGCCTATGCGGAGCATGAAGTTGTTGAAGGACTGGTAGTTGATGTTCATCAGCGTCACCTTCATGGCTAAGGCAAAGTCAGCCAGGTCGGCCAAGTGCTGCCAGCGCTCCTTATCTGAGAGGGTCTCCTTCTGCAAGGGCAGCGCGGGTCAGGCCTGCCCACCCCTTGCCCACTGTCCCCCCCCCACCATGGGGATGCCTCACCTTGGTGCTGTAGCCGTTGGCGTTGGCATCGGGGGTCACTCCAGAAGCGGCCATGTAGGTGCTGCCGATGGTTTTGATTTTGGTGATGCACCGGAATTGGGGTTCATCCAGGAGCTGAGCCGTGGAGACAAGACCTTCAGGCACCCCAGGGCCATGGCAGGTCCTTCTGCCCCCAGATGGGGCAGGAAGGGAAGGTCTGGCCAGGCCCCATACCATCCCTGTGGCCGGCTCCATCCTGACTCACCGCGTCGAAGTCGGAGATGATCTCGTTGAGGAACCGCAGGCACTCAATGCCCCCGTTGTTGATGCTCTCCTCCGTGTAGAAGTCCGCAAAGTTGGGGAGGGAGGCGAACATGACGCCGATCTCGTCGTAGGACTGGCTGTACAGCTCCTGGGGACAGGATGGGACAGTGGCTGTGAGCCGGGGAACGTGCCCACGCATGACACCACCACCTCCGGCAAACCCAAACCCTCCTGTGAAGCCATCTCCTCTTGGCACGTGAAAAAACCCCCCCCCAAACAAATGGGGGCAAATCCCTCCCTCCTGGGTGCCCCTCACCTCGTCCCGCTTCTTGGAGCCCAGGAAGTGCCGGGCCACGTGCTCGGGCAGCATGTTGGTGACAAGGGCCTCGTTCCAGCGCCGCATCTCGTAGACCCGCTCCTTCTGGTCATGGACATCGATCTTCCAGAGGAAGAGGGTCCTGGCCAGCTTCTCCACCTGTGGGTGGGAGGAGATGGCTGCACCCCCAGTTCCCACCCACCAGTGCGTCCCCTCACGGGGGTGAGATGGAGGTGGTCTCTGCACTGATGCGGTCCTGGAGAGAAAGGGCTTCCTTGGGTGGGCTTCCTTGGAGAAGAGCTGATGATGCTGTCCATGGCTGGGGACAGATCCTGCTGCCTTGGAGCTTGCAAAAATAAGGGCAGGGGCCGAGGGTGAAGATGCAGAGGGGAGGGGAGCTTCCCGGGGTGGGGGGGCGAGTCACTCACGTGGCGAGAGAAGTAGTAGAAGCTGAGCATCACGATGAAGATCATCGCCGTCATGGAGTACTTGGAGGGGACCAGCGAGGACCTGCCGGCAGAGGCGGCAAGGCGTAGGTGGGCGGTGGGCACGGCCATGCCCCCCAACCCGTGCCCGCCCCCCTGCCAGCCCTTACGTGCTTTGCTGGCCACGGTGGCGGTCGTACTGGTCGAAGATGTGCTCCCAGGCGTAGATGTTGACGGCGCCGGTGGCCCCGGTGATCAGCACCATGAGGGTCAGCTTGACCATGTGGCTGACCTGCACCAGCATGATGGTGGCCACCAAGGCCAGCAGGGCGATGTAGCTGTAGTACTTGGGCTGATCCCCGCAGCCGCCCGGCCACGGTGGCCCCACCGTCCCGTTGCCCATCCCGCCGTGGTCCTGCCGGCAGCTGAGCTGGGGGCACGAGGGCAGGGTGAGGAGGGGGACACGGGGACGGGATGCACCTCTCCTCGGGCTGCATGGCGCCCAACAGGACTGGGTGCTTTGCGCAGCAGAAGGAGGACACCCGACCTAAAATGCCCCCATCTTCGGTGCAGCCTTGCTAATTGCTTTAATGATCGGCCTTGCAAAATTATGGGCTGCCTGGATGCAGGTTTGAGTAGGCTCAGCCCTGCTGGTGTCTGGGCTGGTGGCTCACCATGTCCACAATGTCGGCCATGGTGACGATGATGATGGCAGCCATGGCCCAGGTGTTGCGCGCCCAGCGGGTCCTGTCGATCCAGGTGGAGAAGGCCACGAGCTTTTTGGGGAAGACCTGTGGGGTGAAGAAGGTGGGGAGGGGTTTGCCCAGGCAGGACATGGCGGTGGGACATCACAGCGTCTATCACCATGAGCGGTGGGCCTGTCCCGTCTCACCCGAGGGAAGATGGCAGCCAACGAGCAGAGGGTGAGGATGAGCAGCAGGATCTCCCCCACCATGAAGGTCACATAGTTGGCCACCAACCTGCCAAAAGGGGATGGGTTTGAAGCCCGGTGGGGCTGAGTGCGTCTTGGGGCTGCCCGTCCCCACCACCTTCCCACCATACCAGGGGTCGATGAAGACCTCCACCAAGGCAGTGAAGAAGAGGACAACGCAGGAGCAGCTGAAGGCAGCCCCGCTCTGCTTCTCCTTCTCCACCGAGTAGCGCGTCTCCATCTCGGGGTCGATGAAGCGCATGGAGAGCCGGAAGGTGCTCTTCCCCTTCAGCCTGCCGGTGACACCGCCCGTCACCGCCCGGCGGCACTGGGGACCT
>NW_008795712.1:160346-160976 GCF_000699145.1 Aptenodytes forsteri | reverse complement strand
ATTTAGCTGCAAAACCCCCCCGCAGTTTCTTCTCCCCCCCCCGCGCCTTTCCCCCCCCCCCTCCCCCCCCGCCCCCCCTGGGGACCTGCCGAGCCGTGCCGGGACGCGCCGCCGGCCGGGGTGACTCACGCCTGGACGGACTCGCGTTCCAGCAAGGCTTCATTGAGCAGCTTGTTGAGCTCCTGCTCATTCTGCGAGGCGTCGATCACCCGCTCAGCCAAGTCCCGCAGCCGCAACCGCCGCCGCGGGTTGGGGAAGGAGGGGTTCACCGCCTGTGCCGGCACAACCAACACATCAGCAAGACCACGTTGGCACCAGGGGGTTCGGCCACCCCGGTGTGGCTATCAGCAGCCCTCCAAACGCAGGCGAGCTGCTGGAAGGGGGATGCTTTGCATGGGCTGTACCTCTCCATCCTCCTCCCCGCTCTCCAGGGCGCCCCTCACCCTGGCGTCGGGCTCCTCGGGCTCCTCGGGGCTGGCGCAGGCCAGGCTGAGGCTGCCGTTGCGCTCCTTGGTGTTGACCAACGGTGGGGAGCCACCATGGGACGAGGTCAGCGACAGCTTCTGCAAGGTGGAAGGCGGTGGGTCGCAGTGGGGTGCTCCCCCACCCTCCCCGGCTCACCGTGGCACC
>NW_008795712.1:159144-159702 GCF_000699145.1 Aptenodytes forsteri | reverse complement strand
GTGCCGTCACACCCAACCCATCAGCAAGACCACGTTGGCACCAGGGGGTTCGGCCACCCCGGTGTGGCTATCAGCAGCCCTCCAAACGCAGGCGAGCTGCTGGAAGGGGGATGCTTTGCATGGGCTGTACCTCTCCATCCTCCTCCCCGCTCTCCAGGGCGCCCCTCACCCTGGCGTCGGGCTCCTCGGGCTCCTCGGGGCTGGCGCAGGCCAGGCTGAGGCTGCCGTTGCGCTCCTTGGTGTTGACCAACGGTGGGGAGCCACCATGGGACGAGGTCAGCGACAGCTTCTGCAAGGTGGAAGGCGGTGGGTCGCAGTGGGGTGCTCCCCCACCCCCCCGGCTCACCGTGGCACCACTGCCGCCACTCACCACCCCATTGATGCCGTTGCGCAGGGGCTGCTTGGGGACCACGACGAGGTAGGTGACGATGCCCTTCTCCTTCAGGTACTCGCAGCGTGAGCCACCTTCACCCGGCTCCTCCTCGAACTCGCCCTTCAGGCAATCCATGGTGCTCTGCGAGATGTGCACCCGCCTGCGAGCACCGGGCGCCAGCGTCA
>NW_008795712.1:157464-157963 GCF_000699145.1 Aptenodytes forsteri | reverse complement strand
GTCCCCCCTTCCCCGTTCTCCTTTTTCAGCGGGGCACCCGCGCCGGAGGAAAGGCTGTTTGGGGACACGGCTGAAAACGATGCTCTGCGAACCACGGCTGGAGCAAAAAGGGGCCCCAAGCCGTGGTCTGGCTGGTGGCCGTGCCCTGTCACCCTTCGCTTTAGCTGCAAACCACCCCCATCTCTCCCTCTTTTCTAGCCAGGACTGCAAAATACACATTTCTGCAAAAAAATTGGAGGTTTTTTTCCCCCCCGTACGGTGAAGGGACGGTCCTACCTGACGTTCTCGTGGCGGTACATGTACATGGTGTTGAACTGCTGCATTTCCTTCTGGCTCGGGTCCTTCTTCATGTCCTTCAGCATCTCATCGGCCACGTGCTTGGGCAGGATGGAGAGCATCAGCCGCTCCTGGGGGACAGGGTGGGGAAAGGAGTTCGCCACGACGCGAAGCCAAGCCCGTGCCACGCGCAGCAACGCATGGTGCAAATACATGGTGCAAA
>NW_008795712.1:155940-157107 GCF_000699145.1 Aptenodytes forsteri | reverse complement strand
GGTCCCCCTTGGTGATGCTCTGCCGGGGATGCCAGCCGCTGCTTTTACCATTTTCCTCCCTATTTTACACGTTCTCATCAAGCTTTTTGCAAGTGGGAATAAATCCCAGCCAGGGGAGGACGGGAGGGTGGCAGTTTTGGGGCACTGCAGCCACCGGTGTCCCTGTCCCCGGAAAGCCGTGGGAAGGAGGGACAGTCCCATATTTGGACACTGGCTGATGAGCTGCAAAATTTGCTTGTGCAACCCAGATCCCTTCTGCAGGCGCGATACGGAGCCCAGCCCCTCGCTGGGGGCTTGAGAATTGGGTTGGCCAAGGTTTTATCAGCTCAGATAAACCTGGGACATGGCGCTGGGAGCGACCTCGGGGTCTGCACCGATGTCCCCCAAGGTCCTTGCGAGCTGCCTCAGGGTGTCCTGCCCCGGGGGGGAGGTCGGGGCTGGGTGTATGGACCTGGGTTAAAGCACGCCGGGGAGGATTTATCAATTTAAAAGCATGGTGGGTACCCCACATCCATGCGTAGGACTCAACCAAAGACCCCCAGGAGGATCAAGCCCACGGGGGGACATCGTACCCATTGCTGTCCCCGCTGGCCCTGCAGCCCCGGAGCCAGAGGAGGGATAGATCTGCCCGGCTGCGCGTGGGGATTTGCACTAAATGTAAGTAACTTGGTTAATGAAGCGAGTTTTCCCCCGGGACGGGGGGGGCTGGTTCTGTGCGCAGCCGTGGCGGGGCTGTTGCTGGAGGGACGGCACCGTGTCCCCGTCCCCGTCCCCATCCCCGGGGGCTGCCGGCGGGGAGGCATGCAGGAGCTCCCCGGCTCCTCTCCAGCATCGCTCCCTGCCCCATGGCCCCCCCCCTGCCCCCAGCCACTCGGCCTGACGCCAGCAGCCTTTCCTGCAAGATCACAGGCTATTTTTAGCTCAATTCCCTAAGGAAACAGAGCTCATGAGATAATAATCCCCATGTCCCTTCCTATACCCCTCCGAACTCACGAGCTGGGGCCTCAAAGGCGCCCACACTCGGAGCATTCCCCCATCCCCAGGATTTGCCCCCATCGCCCAAACCCCTCCTTGGCCCTAACCCCTTATTAGACATCAGAGCATCCACCCACATTTCGCAGCAAAGAGGATGCCGGTGGCGCTGGCCCGGCCCCGCCACGTGTATCT
>NW_008795712.1:149460-155147 GCF_000699145.1 Aptenodytes forsteri | reverse complement strand
GAGCGGTTGTGTGGCCCGGGGTGAGGATGGGGACCTGCTGCGTGGCCACGCTCAGGGATGGGGACCTGCCACGTCGTTCTGCCGGGGGACAGGGACATGTTTCATGGCTGTGCCCAGTGACAGGGACCTGCCATGTGACTGTGCCCAGCGACAGGGACACGCTGCAAGGCCATACCTTGGGACCCGCCACGCGGCCGTGCATGGGGATGGGGATCTGCCACGTGGCTGCGCCTGGGGACCTGCTGCGTGGCTGTGCTCAGGGATGGGGACAGCTTGGTGGTGGCCACGGCAGGAGCTGGGAGGCCCTGGAAGAGGACGGTCACACGGAGAGTCCCCAAATTGGGCACAGGGTGCAAAACTACAAATGCATTTCCCGCCTTGGGTCCTCCTGTCCCCATCACCACCCGCCACGGTCCCTCCGCACCGTGCAGGGTGCAGGCTGCGGGTGCCTTATCCACGTCCCAAAGCCACATCGGTGTCCATCGCTGTCCCCACACTGTCCCCTTGCCCAGCTGTGGCTCCTACCTGCTGCTGGCTCTGCTCCTCCAGGTTGAGCTTGACCTCGAGGGACTGGCGCGCTTCGAGGAAAGCTTTGCGGTGCTTGCGGTCGGCCATGTAGTAGGACATGGTGCCCACCGTGATGGCGCAAAGGTAGATGGCAACGTTGGACAGGATCTTTGGGGACAGAGAAAAGGAGATGGGGGTGAGCGGAGCCGCGGGGAAGCCCGTGCGCACCCCGGGGACGGCACCGCTGTCACCGCAAGTCCCTCTTTGGGCGGCAGAGCCTGATAGATGAGAGTGGAAAAAAATACTCAAATGCTGGAGGACATAAAATACACCCTGGGGATAAATCACCAAGCCATGGCCACTGTTAGCTGCTGGGGGGGAGACTCACTGGGGACTGGGGGGACCGTCACAGTGGCTCTGCAGGAGGGGTCCAGCCAGGGCTCACGCCCCGAGCAGCCCAGGAGACCTCGTGCTCCCCGTGGGCTGACTCCGCTTCATTAAAACTTGCAGAGATGTTTTGGAAAAAGGCAGCAGGCCGGCAGGGGCTGGGTGCAGCCCCGGGGGAAGGCGCTGCTGAAGGCGAGTGGCTCTCAGCGACTCACGTGCCATCCGCTCCCCCCACCCCTGCCACGGGAATTACACCCCTTTGTGCAGAAAAAGTTCATAAAAACACCGTCAAACCCTAAAAAATCACGCGTTTACTCATGTTCCTGCCCCTCTACATCCCTCTCCACGGCCAAAAGTACAGGTGTGAGCCTGCAGCGCTGGAGATGCCCCTGGGTGTTGCTGGCTGTGACAACCCACCCCGTTTTCTTTGGGCTTTCAGGGGAGCATGGCACAGAGGCTCACTGCCTCATCCCGAAGGCTGGACCTGTCCCATCCCTGGGCTGGACCCTGTCCCCGTGGGCAGGACCCTGTCCCATCCCACAGGCTGGACCCACCCCACGGGCTGGATCCCGTCCCTGCAGCCCGGGAGGGGACGGAGCAGGTTTGCAGATGGGAGCAAAGAGCTCTTCGTGGAAAATGTGACTGATGAGGGAAAGTTGAAAGAATTCAGTTTGTTTAGTCTAGAAAGGGGAAGAGCGATGGGGAGGATGTGATAACAGGCTCCAGCTATGCTGAAAGGGCGATGGGGACATGGAGATGTCCTCCCACCCCGCGGGCCATGGGCTGTGTCACAGCCGGTGTGGAGGAGGCAGTGGGAAGAGCACGGAGCCGTCCCCGGGCTTGTCTCCATCAGGGATGTGCTGGCGTGCTCAGCATCCTTCTCCTGATCCCCAACTCCCCGGTACCGACCTTATCCCGCCCCTCGTCCCCGTATCCCATAGCCCAGCTTGGTCGGAGGAAAGCCCTGGCCCCAAAGCCATCCCTGGATGTCCCCGTCCTCGAGGGTTTCATCACTCAACAGCATCGAGGCCCGAGCAGCCCGGTCTCATCGCATGGCGACAGGGAGGAGCTGCCAACCCCTTCCATGCAGGGGGGAAACTGAGGCACGAATGAAACAGGCCACGTGCAGCAATAAATACAGGGCCCTGGCGCTGGGGGTTTGGGTGCTGGCATGGCACCGTGGTTGACAAAACGATTTGCAGCAAGGAAACTTTTTTTGGGGGGGGAGAAAGCATGAGGAGCAGGGGAGAGCGCCTGAGACCCCCAGTTGATGCAGGGCCGGCTCCTGCCCCAGGCCCAGCCGCCACAGCTGGGGGATCCCCGGGGAGCCCCCGCACCTGCGGTGCAGCAGACGGCGAGCGAGGAGCCGTCTGGAGGTGGACACAGAGAAGAAACCCCCAAACTAGCAGCCACTTGTTATTTTTAACCAGCCTCTCAGGTTGTCATGACGACGGGCCACTCTGCCGAGGCTGGATGGGCATGGGGCAGCTCGGCACAGCTCGGCACACCGGCGCCACCGGGCACCGCACACCGCATGGCACAGCCACGCCGAGCATCTCCACGTCCCACGCCGAGCATCTTCTGGCTCCATCCTGCAGCCGTGCAATGGATGCTCGGACCCCAAAAACCTCCCCCGGCGCAGCCCGAGCTGCAAAACACCTCCTGGCACCCCAAACACGGCGGGGAAAGCCCCGACACGGAGGAGACCCCACTCCCGGCACAGTCACCGGTTATTATTTGCACTCAGTAACTTGGGGGCAGCAAGAGCAAGACACATGCAGAAGGAGCGCGCACGGCCGGTGGAACGAGCCTTATCCCTCCTTCCCCATCCAGCCCCATCCGTGTCCCGCAGGAAGGGTCCCGGTGGGATGCGCCGGGGCCATCCAAACCAGGCACAAGGTCATCGGCCGAGCCCGAGGATCCTTCGCAGATGGTTTGAGCACGACCGCAGCAGATAATGGCTTCAAGCGCCGCCGAACCCCGACCCCCTGCCACGATTCAGCCCTCGGGCTCCTCCTCGACAGCCGGCAGCGGGGCAGAAGCTGCCGGCATCTCTCGCGAACCCCCCCCGGGCTGCGCCGGCCCCGCTCAAGCGACATCCTCTGGTTCATCCTATTAATAGCAGTGCCCTCCGGGAGCCACACCGCTGGCTATAATAATAAAGCGTATGATGTTTATTTCTGGACATAATGTTCCTCCTTTTGCAGCAGGCAGAGGCTGAGGCAAGCCGCGTTGCCAAGGTTTTACCGGCCCTGGACTCTCTGTGCCACGGCAATGATTAACGCGGCGGCAGCTCATGCCCGCTGCCGGCCAGGGGGTGCCCGCATGCCCCCTTGCCGCCCGCATCTCGGGGCTGGTGGCAGCGAGAGGTTTCCTTGGCTTCGGATCGGCCACGTGCGGCGTTTGCATCCCAGATAGGGAGCGAAACCTGGAAAAGCCACTGCCGCCCCGGGATTTCTCCCGCCGGCGCGGTGCCGCCGGCCGGGCATCACTGGGAGGGCACCCATGCCGCCGCCCCAGCACCCAGACTGGCACGCTCCAGAAACCATGCCCAAAAAGTGCTTTTCTTTACAAAATCCTGTGTAATGCCAGGAGATAGCCCACGCCAGGGGACCAGCCCCAAACCATACACCCCAGGGGCAGGGAAAAATCCGTATCTTCAGGGTTTTTGGAGAACAGGCTCCATTTTCCAAACTCCTGGTGCGACCATGGGCTCAAGACTCCCAAAAAGCAAATAAATAACCCCCCCTCTCTCTTCCTATTTAGGCTGGGAGCAGCTGGAGGTCTCCCAAGACCTGACCCAGAGCATCCCAAATTCCCGTAGCATCCTCCCACGGAGCGCACACCATTAATGGGGCAGAGCGGATGCTTCCAGCAGGATTTTCCCCGCTGCCGTCAGCAGCCACTGGCACGCAAGTTTTCAGCTCTGGCTTTCCGCCCCACCCTCCACCCCCGGCCATGGAGAGGCTTCCCAGATCGACGGGTGCGTGGCGGGGCCACCCAGCGGGGACATTGGTGGGAGGAAAGGGACTCGGCCAAGCCGTGAAACCTACTGATTTAGGGAATAAAAACAGTCTCTAGCTGCTCCAGGCGGGTATTTCCCAGGAAATGTTAAGAAGCCGATGGGCCAGGGACCGCTCTCCCCCCGCCTGACCCCCATGGCCCCTCCTGTGCTGCGTGCGTGAATGGGTGGCCCGTCCTTGGGGCCACGTTCGGGCTCGGGGACGCTGTTTCCCCGGCTTTGCCGGTGCAGAAAAAGCACCCCAAAGCACCCCCGGGCTTTGCCCCAGGCACGGGGCTGGGTGACGGGCAGCGCCCAGGGACCAAGCTGGGGCCAAGCGGCCGCCCAGCTCCATCCTCCTGGGAAAGCTCCGGTGGCTGTTTGTGAGCCCAGAAGCTGGGTTCCTGCCATGTTTCAGCTAAAAATGGCCATTTTTGGCCATTTTTAGCCATTTTTGCAATTCAAAGGGAAACGGGCACAAGCAAGGCCGCTGGGCAGGGTGGATGGGGGAGCCTGCAGTCCACCGTGCCTCAGTTTCCCCAGCAGCCCAACCACAGCCCATGTGTCCACGCACCTCGGGTGGCTCCTGGGGACGGACGCGTGCTTGCAGGGCCGGGTCTGAGGCCACGTGCCGCAGCACGGGCGGGTGCTCCTGCACTCCCCAGCACCCCACTCCCCATGCGGGTTGATCCCTGGATATGTTTTGGGGAGCCCCCTGCTCCCAGCAAACACCACGATCAGCTCGCAGGGTCCGGATCAAGCACGGCTTTAGGGTCAGGGCATAGGGACGGAGAGGGACCCCACGGTAACTCATGGAATCACCAGATGGGGATGATTTGCCCGTCAGCCCCCCACCACCCCAGGGGACCCCATGCCCCCCTCCCGTACCTGTCTCAGCAGCGCGCCCTCGTCCAGGGCATCCTGCCGCTGCTGGGCGACGGTGACACCGAGCACCAGCGTGTGAATGCTGCAGGAGACGGCGGTGATGAACACGATGGGCGCCAAGCGCAGCGGCAGGGTGATGAAGAAGGAGAAGACGAAGAAAGCCTGCCAGCCCACCGTGTCGCTGGCCTCGGGCGAGCGGGAGAAGTTGAGACCCAGGTAGCAGAAGATCTGGGCCAAGATGAGGACCCAGAGGACGTAGGGCAGGAACCTGCGGGCCACCCGCTCGGGGAGCAGCCTGTACTTGCAGAGGACGAAGAGCAGCATGTGGGCGACCAGCCCAGCCGCCGCCGCCAGCACCGGGGCCAGCTTGTCGGCGGTGTAGACCACGGCGCACATGACGAGGACGTAGCAGTCGAAGAGGGCGGCGAAGACCACCAGCACCAGGAGGGTCTCGTGGCGTTGGCGGCGGAAATAGGTCTGGTAGAGGTTCTCCAGGGACTCGGGAGCAAAGGTGAGGCGCATGAAGCGGGGTAGGCAGAGGCAGGGTCCTGAGCTGCGTACCGTCACCTCGTGGGTCCGACCCACGCCATGCTCGGGGTCCGACGGCAGGCTCACCGAGTAGTCGGCGGAGTACTCGGCCGAGCACTCGGGCTCTGAAAAAGCCCTGTTCCTGGGCATCGCGGCACCTTCCCCTGCTCCGGCCCCGCAGAAATGCCGCGGTCCCCCGCTCCCCGATGCTCACCGGGGCATTGCCCGCAGCATCCCCGTCTCACCGGCCGCCGAGCCGCGAGGCCTTTTCCCTTCTCCTGCAGCCGTAACCCCAAATCCCGCCGTGTGCCGAG
The DNA here is from genome assembly GCF_000699145.1 of Aptenodytes forsteri. Taxonomy (NCBI): domain Eukaryota; kingdom Metazoa; phylum Chordata; class Aves; order Sphenisciformes; family Spheniscidae; genus Aptenodytes; species Aptenodytes forsteri. The sequence goes on along the minus strand of NW_008795712.1, from coordinate 149,525 downwards.
GAGCGGCCGAAGGAGGGAAAGGGGGATAATTATAAATAACCGCCGGCGTGGCGCGGGGAGGCGGG
>NW_008795712.1:136725-148839 GCF_000699145.1 Aptenodytes forsteri | reverse complement strand
CCCCCCCACCCCACTCCGGGCAGCTCACAGACCCCACAGTGCCCAGGGCTGCACCCCATAGGGACCCACGTGTCCTACGGCCTCGCTGGGTGCCAGGGACCCCAATCCCAGGGGATGAGCAGGGTGCCGGGCCATACGCCCCATCGTAACCTGCTGGCCCATCCTCTGCCTGGCTCCGCTCGCCCCATGGCCCTCTCTGGAGTCACAGCCACCTTAGAACATCCCCACTGGGGAGCAGAGAGACCCGAGGCATCCCCACTGCACGCCCCCCCTTCATCTGCCCAAATCACCCCCTTGACCTGACCAAATACCCCACTGAAACCTCTTCAGAAAGTTCCCCCTCCTCTTCCCCACATTTCAGCCGCTGCCTGCTCCCCTCTTGCACCCCTGGATCTGGAAAACCGGCCGCGGTTCAGAGCTGACGGAGATGTGATCACACTGCGAGGAGCCCTCCCCGCTACCCAGGAGAACCCCACTCGGCCCCACCGAGCCGCTGTACGGCCGGAGGCACCGCGCTCCCTTGCGTCCTCGCCCCAGCAGCTCTAACGAGAGGCCATCTCGGCCGCTTTGCCAGGGGAAGTAATTGCTTCTGTGCAGTAATTAATACCAAAATGAGAACGCCAAAGCCACAGCTCCCCGGAGGTTTTGGGCATGCTCGGGGTTATTCCCGTCCCGCTGCAGCTGAAGAGGAGCGCAAGCGCGCAGGGTGCAGGCAGGGGCTTGGGCTGCCTGGCCTTGTCCGTGCCTTGGCCAGCACGGGACAGGGACACGAGCCCTGGCCACCTGCCCCAGGCCATGTCCCGTCAGGCCTGACACAGGGAGCCCAGGCCAACCCATGGCAGGTTGGCCACGGGGCAGGGCACCCTGGATGGGCCCCAGTTGGGAAGGTTAACTGGCCCGAAGGCCAGCAAAACTGGTCTGAAGGCCAGCAAGGGGACCCAGCACTGGTTCGTGGAGCAGGATGAGCGCAGCCTTGTCTCAGGGGAGTGTTCGTTTCCCAGGCCCCGCCTGGAGCAGCAGCAGGGAGCAGACCGTGGCCGTCAGGCACGGGGCCAGAGCAGAAATCCTCACGTTCTGCCCGCTGCCAGCTCCACCGAGCGCTGGGAGGCAGGCAGAGCACAGGCAGGCAGGGCAGCGCCTCTGGGCACGTCGAGGGAAGCTTTCCGTTCCAGAGGTCATCAGAGGTGGCTCCTGGCTGCGTTTCTGGATGCAGAACGGGAAGTCCCTTCGTTTGGGATTCGGATCCCGGCGTCTTCGTTGCAGGACGGACACTTCAGCAGCAGGACTTGCTCTTCGCATGAGGCAGGACGTGGGACTCGCAGGCCAAAGACAGAGCCCAGATGGTGGCAGCCTTGCTGGAGGGATCTGGAGCTTGGGGTCCTGATGGAGATGGCATGGAGGAAGCACGCTGCCCGGCTGTTGGTGCGGAGGTGTGTGTGCATGAAGCACGGACGGAGCTACCCCTCTGCCTCTGGGTCCCCTGACCACAGCCAGGCTCCACCACAGCTGGGTGCATCCCACATCACGTCCCCGTGGGACTCCCAGGGCTGCATTGATCCCTTACCCAGCTCCCACTCCTGCAGAGTTGATTCACAACCTCCATCATCACCCTCGAGGGCAGTTCTTCACCACCAGCCTTGGCCAGACCCGGCTGGGGAGGAGAGAAATGAGTCAAAGGGCAATTAAACATTAACAGCAGGCGGTCGCCGCGGGAGGACAGCTCACAGGGCTTCCTTTGTTCCAAAGGGGGGTTTAATTTATAAAAATAACACAACTTAGAAGGTCACCGGCATCGCTAGACGTGACACGCGTGTGTAATCATCTCCAAACATCCGGTCAGCTCGGTAAACAGACAGGAGAAACCCCAAGACCGGCGGCCAGAGTCACCTGAGGAGCAAACAGGAGGGACCGTGCATGGCACAACAGACCTGGAGAGCCCCTGAGCAGCAGGAACCAAGGAAGCCTTTAAACTACTCCAAGGCACTGAGATCCCACCCTCAAAGCGAAGTGCACCATTCAGCAACAGGATTATTTACCCTCCTCAATGGAAAAAGAATACAGAGAAATAGGTTTCAAGCCAGAATTAAGTGGTTTCCTCCACTAGATAAGTGGGGAGGTTTCCAGTGAACTCCATAGCCTTATAAAACGTGTGGAACAAGACCCCATCAGTGTAACCTGCCACAGCCCCAATGCCTGCCCTGCTGATCTCCCCCGGCCCAGCTTTTTATACATCTGGGAGAGGAAAAAATGGAGCTATTTTAAACATTAACCTCTTGTAGCAACATCTCCCCTTGGTTACTTCTACACCAGAGGAGCAAAAAGTGCTTCCCAGCAGGACAGATTGTTTCTTCTTCTCAGCAACCCAGCACCAGAAACCAGAGCAAGAGCAAAATGATACTGGCTTTAAAGTCCCTTAACGCTTGCTGCCAAAAAGAGGGAGGGATCTACTGTTGATTTATGATATATTTTGAAGGGGAAACACAGAAAAGCTGCCTTGAAGTGAAAAAAAAAAAAATATTGCACTGACCATAGGAGAAAACACTTTCGAACAGGATACCTGTGGGGTGGGGTAAGGATACGTACGCACGCACTCGGTAGCTTTCATTTCATAGCTTGGTGTCCTGACCTTCCCTGCCAAGCTCACAGAGCAGCGAGGAAATAAAACCGGGTCCTGACAAAACCACGGGACCCCGAGGGATCTCCCGTTTGGTCCCCCCTAAGAGCCTGGCAGCCATCACGGCTCTGACTTCCCTCAGGATCACAATGACCAGATCCCAAGGCTCTGCAAGCACTTCTTGGGGTGACCAGCAACGATCGATCCCCTCTAAATCAACAAGACTATTCAAAGACAACAGCAGCTGTGACTTGGAGGGAGTAACCCGCACCCACCTGCTGATCAGCAACCCGTAACACAACCAGCAAAGCAGGGTGATGCATTGCTGCCGTGAGAAAAGAGGGCCGGGGGAGAACACGCCCCCTCCACCGCTCGCCTAACCCGAGAGCGCCGTGGGGCCAAGCGAGCAGGCAGATCGCAGGCACCCACGCAGCTCTGCGGTGCGGGCGAAGCTCGGGAGACGAGGCTGGCCGAGGGGAGGAAGGGCAGAGCTGACAGGCAGCCATGTTGGGGGCCGAATTGCCTCCTCCTTGGGTCAGCACCCTCCTCCTGCCTGTAAATGGCCAGGGCCACCCACAGCCGAGGACAGTCCCCCACAGGGGCTGGTGGCACCTACCCAGAGCTCGCCAGCACGGCGTGAGCAGAGGGCTGGAAGAGGGGGAGCACGTGGCTTGAGGGCCTGCAGCCTTAGGGGCTCTTCCCGACGAGTTGAGCTCAGGGAGATGGAAGGAGGCGGTGGTAGGAGACTGTGCTGTCATGAGGGGGTGGGTGCCAGGGGGGAGACCCCTAGTCCTGCCAAAGGGACTGTCCTTGGCACCGTGACAGCTCAGGGAGGAAGGGGACAGGCCAGGGAAGACTGGGACACTCTTGGAGCCAGTTTCTCTCTGCAGTACCAGAGAGGCTTACTCAAGCAACCCGCCCTTTTCCTCACTGCCAAAAGCAGCATCGCTGGGTGTCAGCTGGAAGAAGCCAGCTTTGACCGAGCAGCTGAACGGCCCCAGTGCTCGGCAGTGCCGGCGCGGCTTTCAGCACGGGCAACCTTGCAGAGGTGGCTCCAGGATAACCCAGAAGGACCGACAACCCACTGCCCCTCCTGGGCATCCTCCACCCACGACACCAATGCTTTCAGGTGCAGCAGCACTCGCTCTGCCCTCACTGCATCCACAGGTTAGGGCCAGGCAAACCCCTCCACGGCTGGTAACTCCCAGGAGGTGTAACACAGCCAGGAAGGTGGGGACCTCACTGCTTTCAGCACTTAACGCCAACCACAACCTGGGGCCACGGATGCAGGGAGGGTTCTGGGGTCCCTCTCCCCTCCTCCGCACTCTGTCTCCTTTCCACCACATCGCAAGCGCAGTACAGTCGGATGCAGTCCTGCTTCCACGGGTGGTGCTGGGAGTGTCTGTGTCCATGCCAGCGGTAAGCGTGAGGAGGAGAAGGGTGCCCCACGGCCGTACGGCTGCCTGGGAGCTAGCTGGGAGGAGGGGAAGGTTTCCAGCTCTGAGTGGTTCTGTTCCCTACTTGATGTTTTTGAGAAGTGCGGTTCGGGCGTTCACCACCGCTTTGAAGGCGTCCTCGCTGCCGGGAGCCACACACTTATCGGGGTGGAGCAGCACGGCCAGCTTCCGATAGGCTTTGTTCACTTCATCCCTAGGAGATACGACAAGAGTGAGGGGACCCACGCCACACAAAGCGTGGCTCAGCTTTGCCCCGGCTGGCAGAGCACAGCAGGGCCAGGAGCTCCCCCTGTGCTAAACACCCCTGTGCAGACACTTCTGAGCCCTTCCCTTGCTGGCACTAGGGACCTCCAGGCTTTGGAGGCGATGCTATGGAGAAAGAGCTGGAGAAAAGCACACAGGGCGCTTCTTGGTGTGGCATGAGCAGAGGAGGGGGAGAACCCCTCTCCTGGGGCAGATACACCCTCTCCCCCACGGGACTGTGCCAGCACGAATGCTCCCATCATGCCAGACACGTGCCTGTGACACATGTCTCGGTGTGCCAAGTCTCTGGCACCAGGAGAGCAGAAAGCTGGGAGACAGCGTGGGGGCACACGCACCCTGACTCAGCTTCGCATCAAACCGCCTACGCGCTCCGGGCGAAGGCATTGCACATCGCTTCAGCCCTTTAAGCCTTGGGTGTCTGGTCCAAGGCAGACATCTTGGCTCCAGCTGCAGGCCGTGGAGAGAAGAGGGCACCTCCTGCGGGAGATGAGTCTGTCCGTGCTGGCAATCACAGCACAAACTGCCCTGCAGAGCTGCTGATCTCTCCCCACGGATGAGAGGGGGCCGGAGGAGGGGTTAGGCTCAACACCTACATTTCAGAGAGCCAACAGGAGAATGTACGAGTCCTGAATGATATATGTTATGCAGAAATCTACTCTCCAGCCCCTCCGCAAGGAGTACACAAGGGTAGACCTTGTGTTTCAGAGAGAAGAAAGCAAGGCATAGCTCTGGGAGCTTGTTTTAGCTGCCCAAGTCATACAGCAGAACTGGGAGATTCAATATCCAACCTCTTATACAGGCAATGACCAATTCCACCTGACTAGAGGTCCTCCGAGGAAGACAAGAGAAAGCTTGTCTTGTGGGAGTACTGTTTCCAGGTGGAAGAACTGTAACATCAACCCCTTTTTGATAAAGTGGGCAGCAGCCTTACAGCAGCTTAAAAGCTTCTCCAGACCTGGAGAGGAAGGAAAGTAAAGCTGGAGCTGCTCCAAACACGTCTGGCAAGTGAGTGACCAAAGACGGCTCAGCCTGGAGGCAGGATGCAGGGCCAGGCAGCTGACAGGGCTGAAGTTCTCATGTTCATCACTCCCCGCCCCTTGCCTCCAGCCTGGCTTGTCTGTTAAAAGGAGAAATTTGGTGCTCAGGACCGAGGGCTTCTTTTGCATTGCCTCAATTTTGTGGCTAGATACAAACTACTTGTGCCCAGCTGCTATATAAACCAAGGTAAGCTTATCAGCAGGCAGGTCACAGATGCAACCAGCCTGCTGGGTCAGAAAGATTAGGGACAGCCAGGCAAATGCTGAAGTCTCCCTCACCTTGTGGCTCCGGGTTTGACCCCCAGCATGTCCCAGCTGTCCTTGCTGTTGCGAATCCTGCGAATGGCATCTGCCTGCTCTTTGGTGAAGCTGACCCCCACGCTGGAGGGGGGACGCTTCCCGCCGTTGTCACACAGGTCGATGATGGCGGAGTAAAAAGTCTGCAGACACAGGGAGGAGTTAGCGGGAAGGAACGGTCCCCAAAGGCGGTGGCAGCGCATAGGAGATCCCACCACCCTTGCTGACTGAGGGCTCATCCTGCGATGCGAGTGGGATCATTTGCACAACGGCTGAATGTTCACTCCCCACTGCCTGGGCCGTGGGGGGGCCGGGATATCCCAGTTGGGGGGATCCGGTCCCTGCAGGGACAATGGGACAGGCTGAGAAGGAGGCCAGGCCCCACATTTATCTCAAACCCACTTCAGTTCAGTACTAGACCTGAAAAGGTGACATGGGCATCTCTGCATCGTGTTCCCAGTGCAGCAAGAGGGATCATCAGCTTTGAGCAACGCAATGCTAGGGCCAGCTCAGGACTAGGAGGACCAATACTGATCCTGACCTAAACAGGTATGGCTTTCTCAGGGTGGCATTTCACTGGGAAGACACCTCTGGAGCAGAGGGCCAACGGGTTTTGTGGGATCCAGGCAGTTCAGGGGATATTCTGCCGTCAAATCTTGGCTTAATGTGGTGTTTGTGCCCTCACCACCTTCATTCCGCCTCACCTGAAACATCTCGTTGATTCCTTCTCCTGTTTGTGCTGATGTCTCAAAGTAAAGAAAGCCCCGGCTCTCTGCCCAGAGCCGCCCCTCGCTTTCATCCACGCTGCGGTGCTTGGTGCAGTCGATCTAGACCGGGAGAAAAGGCAGAGATCAGAGCCCAGGCAGGGTCTGCAATGGCAGCTGGAAGAACAGAGCTCCAAGGCTGATCGTCTAATAGTGGGTAAGGGGCCTGTCTGGTTGGAGAGGCTGTTTGCTTATCCCGAAGGGATGGAGGCAGTGTGGAAAGAAAGCACAGAAAATGCAAGTGAAAAGGTCTTTGAGAGTTCGTCTAGACCAGAGACAGTGTCACCTCTACTTGATCCCCTCCTGACTGATGTGTGGCCACCACATTCTCAAAACCACGTTGAAATACAGTCTCCAGTGCTCCTCACACACACGTCCGGCTCTTAGAAAGTCTTCCCTACAACCTAACAATATTTCCCTTACTACAGCTGGAGCTCAACAGCTTGGGCACAGGCTGGGAACACAACAAGCCCTGAGGGCCGGAGATCAGGACCGCACTGCAGCCTGGCTCCCCACCACAGCCCACCTTGTTCGCACAGACAACGAAGACAATGTTCTCCATGTTCCCGTGCGGGCCCAGCTCCTGCTTCATCTCGGCTAGCCACGCGTCCAGCGCGTCGAAAGACTCCTTTTGTCCGACGTCGTAGACCAGGATGACCCCCTGCGTGTCCTTGTAAAACTCGTTCCTCACCTGTGGGGACAAAGGCAGGGCGCTGGCACCCACGACAGCCAGGCTGAGAGCACACGGCCCGACGGATCTGGGCGATCGCCATTTAGCTGGAACCTATTTGGTTCTGTGATAAAAATCTCAGGTCCACACAAACAGAAGATCACAGAAAAAGGACAGATGGGGGAACCCCAATACTACCCTCACTGTGCTGCCAGAGGAGAGCAATCAGCCCATAAAACACTCACCTCCACACAAAAGAGAAGCACAATGGCAGACAAGGTGTCAGACCAACTCCTGGGGAGACTGGGAGGTCTGGGAGTCGCCCGAGACATCCGTGTGTGTCCCTGTGTGTGAGGCAGCAGGGGAGAGCAAGGATCCAGGGCCAGCCACTGGACGGACTGCATGTCTAAGCCCAGCTACTGGCGGGATCTGCAGGATGTCTGTCTGTGCGTGTGGGTGCATGTAAGGGGGTCTGTACCAGCAGCTGGAGCGGGGTTGCAGCCTCTGGGGCTTGTATGCCCAGTGCCAGCAACTGGGGAGACCGAGGATCCCCAGGACAGCTGCTGGATGAGGGTCTAAGGTCAGCTACAGGACAGATATTGGAATAGACTAGACTATTTCAGTTGGAAGGGACCTACAACGATCATCTAGTCCAACTGCCTGACCAATTCAGGGCTGACCAAAAATTAAAGCATGTTATTAAGGGCATTGCCCAAATGCCTCTTAAACACTGACAGGCCTGGGGCATCGACCACCTCTCCAGGAAGCCTGTTCCAGGGTTTGACCGCCCTCTCGGTAAAGAAATGCTTCCTAACGTCCACTCTAAACCTCCCCTGGCGCAGCTTTGAACCATTCCCATGTGTCTTGTCCCTGGATCCCAGGGAGATCAGCACCTCTCTACGTCCCCTCCTCAGGAAGCTGTAGAGAGGGATGAGGTCGCCTCTCAGCCTCCTTTTCTCCAAACTAGACAAACCCAAAGTCCTCAGCTGCTCCTCAGAGGACACGCCTTCCAGCCCTTCACCAGCTTTGTTGCCCTCCTCTGGATGCATCCGAGGACCTTCACATCCTTCTCAAATGGTGGGGCCCAGAACCGCACACAGTACTTCACGTGAGGCCGCACCAATGCTGAATACAGCGGGACAATCCCCTCTTTTGATCGGCCGGTTATACTGTGTTCAATGCCCCCCAGGCCGCGGTTTGCCCTCCAGGCTGCCAGGGCACACTGCTGGCTCCTACTGAGCCTGCTGCTGACCAGCACCCCCAGACCCCTTTCGGCAGGGCTGCTCTCCAGCCACTCCCCTCCCAATTTATACTTGTGCCTGGCTTTTTTTTTTCCTTCCTTTTTTTTTCCCTCCTGTTTACTTATATTTTAGTATAAAACCAATTACACAGAGACATATGACACATTTACAAGTATTAAATGCTGAAAATACAAAAGCGAACAAAGCAGCAGAGCAGCATCAGTTTTCTGTCTTGTTGCTCTTCGATAAATATTCGCCATGTATTTATTCACCAAACTGACAGTTTAAGCCCATTATACTTTCCAAGGACTCAGAGTCTTTCTCTTCTCCCTTGTCTCATATGGATTAGCTGTGGCATAGCCAGAAAGTCAATACACATGAGCAGCTCATACATCTGCAAGTGATAACAGAGAGACCTCTACTGACCACACCTGCATCAGATGAGAGTCTTTACAGTCTCCTGTCCCTCAATTTCTTTATGCTGTCGGCTCTGTCCCCCAATCTCCCCGCTTCCTGCTGTGTTCCAGGCTATTCTTAATTAATTACACTTCACTGGTTACATGTACTATATCAGGACTTACAACCCCAAGTCAAGACTCGTAGTTCTACACGCGGAGACAAATAACATGGAAATCCTTGTTGTGCCCCAAACTTCAGAGCACGATGCTGAGAACACAAGGGAGGAACGGGAGGCTTATGAGCAACCAGATAAATAACAGCCAATAGCCAGGCAGTCACCTGGCCAGCATAAACCACTACAGTCCTCGTTGTTGTCGTCTCACTCTTTTGCCCTCACTCATTTTCACTTTTTTATGTCACATTAGTATTTATCGTGTTATAAACTACTCTTTCCTAACATTCTATACATTTTTATTAGTCACAGGATGACGCTTTGCCACGCATCAACAGTGTATTTATAATTAAGAATTAGTATGCATTACACTGTTAAAACAATAGGATTATACTGGATAAACATTTAACGTTCCTTTCTTCTGCTTGTGGGCCCGCTTTATTACTTTGTTTATAATTTAAAATAAATGTGATTAGCAGTGAGCACAATCACTCCTTTGTGCCAGCTCTCCAAAACGGATGTCGTAGTCTGTGTGTTCAAATCCTAAAGTTTTATCCTGCAAGCTCCTTTTTGTAAATAGTACTGTTTATTACTTGTATAGCAAATAATTTTAGAATAGAATAGAACAGAACAGAATATTTCAGTTGGAAGGGACCTACAACGATCATCTAGTCCAACTGCAAGTGTTTTACAGCACTTTGGTCATGGATTAGGATGCCAGTATGCTACAACTGCCCAAGGTAAGCTCCAAAGACCTCCCAATCTGAGTAAATTTAACCTCAAGATGGGCAGATTCATAAGCACAATGAGCCACTCTTAAATAGGGCTAGCAACACGAGTGGTAGCACAGCCAAACCTTACACTCGTGGTTTATGAGCAAGTTGTTGGGTTATTCTTTCTATCAGAGTTGTTTGTGGCTTTATAGGTTCCAGTTTTAATATAGTAAATTTGTTTTCCTTCTCCTGATCAGCCAGAGAGACCAGGATGAGGCCGGTGGTGCTGTCTGTGCCAGTGCTGGCCGTTTCTGTCTGTGTTGAGCTGTGCAGCCAGCCATGTGTATACGTGTATATGTCTTGTATGGGTGTGCCTGTGTGTGCCTGCTGGGGATACGTACTCAGCCTCGCTACTTGTTGGGACCTCAGAGTACGGCGCTGTGGCAGCCTCACCTCCGTCAGGCTCCTGGATTCGGCAACCCCTAGCAGCAGGGAGTCACTGCTCACGGAGAGGCAGCGAGGGTTTCCAGTGCTGGCCTGCATTAGGTGTCCGTGGCAGGAAAGAAGGGGGTGTACTGTAGTGAAGAAAGCTCGTAAGAAATGTATTTTCAAGTTTGCCACCCCCCAAACCCAATTTCAGGCAGAGCTGAGGAAAGCTGACGGGCGCCGAATGCTTCTGAGATGGGCTGGCTGAGGGCAGCCCTGCAGCGCGCTGCCCGGAGCCGGGTCTGCCTTACCTCGTAGAAGAACGGGTGCCCCGCCATGTCAAAGATGTTCACCTTCATCTCTCGGTCTCTGACCTGCACTCTGAAAGGAGAGGTGGGAAATGCTTGAGAAGGCTCCAGCTCAGCCCTTGCACAGGCTGTGCCCCCGCAGGAACACCCCTTATCTCTGCCAGCCCTCTGCAGAGAAAGAGCTGGGTGATCAGGGACAGAAAAATCAGGAAGAGGTTCCGAGTGCCGGTGTTTAGTGGCCAGAAAACTGCCCCTAGAGCTGGTCAGACAAGGAGGACAGCAGCAGCTCTGCATGTAACATGATAATGGGGAGCTACGCTACCAGAGGAAGGCTGATCATGCAGATTATCTCATTATTAAAGCAGAAATTCAGATTATGCCGTGGAAACTAAGCAGCCTTGGCAGAGCCAAGCACACCTGGCTCAGGGCAGCGTGGTCACTCAGGAGCAGCGGGAGGTGGGACAGTCCCACTGCACCTCTTCCCTCTGCCCCTGTGGAGACCAGCGCCCCCCGCAGCAGACACCTCGCCCAGGCCCTGGCAGACCCCACGCCTGCCATCTGCGACCACGCGGCTCATCCCACTCTCCCGGCACTTGCGGCTCCTCACCGCAAAGGTACTTACTTTGTGACGCCGTAGTCGATACCAATAGTCGCCAGGTATTTGGGAACGAACCTCTTCTCACAATAACGCTTTATAATGCAGCTCTGGGAGAAAGGAAAAGGGAGTCTCAGCAGGATGGTACTCTACACCATAATATTCACATTCATACGGAATTTGCTGACAGCCCCCAGCCAGCTGGACGGCTGCAAAGACATCAGCTCTGCCCTAAGTCCCTAAATGAACTAATTGACCCACAACCAAAGCACCAATCTCTACCAGGAGCAGTTTTCTTTCTGCAAAAAAGAAGGAAAAGCCACTGGGTGTCAGTTATTCCTTACCTGTGTGGGGGTTGGAGCGCCAAGAAACTCTGATTTATTCCCCTACGGAAAATATCCAGCCTGGAGGATCTGTGTGTTCGGGGGCCTGGGGGCAGTCAGCTCCCCAAAAGCCAGAGAGAACATTTGGGCAGCCGGAGCGGGCAGCCCGAGAAGCGCATTCGGGGTCACACCAGGTCCCTCCAGCCCCGCTTCTGCCCCTGACTGGCAGAGATAGTTTGGGGAGAGCAGAGGAGTCAGCTGCTATCGGCCGTCGAGAGAGAAACGCCATAAGGATAAATGCCACCTCCTTGCCCGCTCACTCCGTCCTGTAAGATCCTTCTGGATCTTCTTTGCCATCAGCGAGGCGTTTGTCTGCCCCGAGGGAGTCCTCGCGCTGTCAGCGGCTTAACGGGACATTTATTTAGCAAACAAAAAAGGGCAGCGCTTCAGAACGGAGCCTGGCTGGGAGAAGAAGTAACAACACCCCGGAGAAGAGCGGGGCCGTTCACCACAGCAGGAGGAAGGGGAGCTCCTGAGGAAACCCTGACTAAAGCCAAACCGGGGAGGGGGTGGGATTCCCCCCCTCCCCCCGCAACCTCCCGAGTGCCCTCGGGGAAGGCACTAAGGGCTGGATCCACGCTTTCTGCCCTCAGGCGCTGCACTACGGCATCTGTGGCTGGAGCACGGTCGTGCGGGCTCCCTCTGAAGGAGGTGGACGCGGGTACGCAGGAGCCCGGGCACGGAGGAGACCGTTGACCCACGGGCGCCGCCACGACACCCACTCCCCGCTGCGCGCCGAGGCACGCGGCCCCGCCCCTCCCCGCAGATTCCCCC
>NW_008795712.1:135193-135478 GCF_000699145.1 Aptenodytes forsteri | reverse complement strand
ACCTCCGGCAGGGCCTGCCCTCTGGCCCTGCTTTCAGCAGGACGTCCCCTGCCCCGTCCCAGCATCTCCAGGGGCTCGAAAGCAGCACCACATAGCGTCGCCTTGTCCTGCCCGGTCCTGGGTGCTCCTGGGCCATCCCGCTGTCCCTGCGGGCCGAGCTGTGAGGGTTTGTGTGGCCCTGGAGAGCTCCAGGTAGAGCGGTTGGGGGTTAACATCTCCTGTTCCCCGTGACTTGCTGCATGGCCATGGGGAGGTGGTTCCCCCCCCCACCAGCCCGGGAGCCCG
>NW_008795712.1:131027-134594 GCF_000699145.1 Aptenodytes forsteri | reverse complement strand
AGGGGTTTCCCTCGTTGAGATCCCCCAACATAGAGGCTCCGTGTGCCCCCCCCCCCCCCCCCCAACCACGTCCTGCTGGGAGCATGTGTCTGGCTGGCGAAAGGCCCGGTCTGGAAGTGGGGGCGGCAGAAGCGGGTGCTGGGGGTGTGGTGGGGGTCACCAGTGTGTGCTATGGACTAGGGACGTTGGCTCTTGAGTCCTCAACACCCCTCCTGGCTTCCTCCTGACTGGCAATGAGAAGCTGCTTTTTGACAGGTCTGTTATGGGCTGTTTGGGATCTTCTGGTCTCATAAATCTTTACCAAAAGAGTCCTGCCATTATCCGTCTCTGGGTGTTTTATGGCTCCAGCTCTGTTCTTCATCTTCATGTCACCTTCTCTTTAGCTGTGTTCTTTGTCATCTTCGGTTTGTTCTTCATCTCCCCGCTGTCTGGCCGTTTGATGAAACCAGGCACACGTCTCTGTGCCAATTTAAGCCAATTCCTTTAACCCTTCCTCCGCTGGTCCTCTGCATCCATGTACAGACTTTTCTGGCCATATGGGTGTTACTGTTTCTTACAAATCTGTCTGGCAGCTGATTTGGCGAATTCAGCCCTTCCTCCCTGAGATGCCAGTGGGGACATCTCTGGGCAGCTCCTCGCCTTGGCCCAGGGCGCTGTCCCCCTTCCCGAGCCATGAGGGATCCTACCTGCTCAGTAGCAGCGTAGGAATGGGCTTATAATTCCCACTGCCATGCAGGAGGCAAGCGCTGCCCTGCCCCGATCCCAGCGGCACGAGAGAGATGGGGTTGAGATTTTCTTCGGGCATTTCATCCTGGGCCAAGCGTGTCCTTTAGTTTGTTTGGAAAAGAGGAGAAAGAAAGAAGGTAGGTTTTTTCCTCTCTGTTTTGCTACCAGATATAAAGCCCTCTGTGGGGTTTTCTCTGGGTTGGGAGGAACAGAGCCCCTCTGTGCCTGGACAGGAGGACGAGGGAAAAAGCTTAGCGCCGTGCCAACTTCTTCACCGAGTTTGGGCAGCGTAAAGGCTTACAGCAGCCCTGCCGACTTACAGGTTCAGGATACGGTAACAGACACCAGACCAGCAGCTTTAGGGATAAACAATTTATCTCTAAATAACAGTACAGTAATAAATACAGATCAGTAGTGCAATTATCCAGGTCATAATGACAGCAAATCCAGTAATTCACTAATACGGGGCTAGACTTAATATCCGGGAGTGCAAAGACTTACACGACCGTGGCTATCGGGCAGGCAGGAAGCAGAGCATGGCTTCTTCTCCGGATGAGTGACTTGGACTGGCCGACCAGGCTTGGGGGAATCCCAGATTCCCTGATGGGACCGTTCTTTTTAATTGTTGCGTCGCGGAAGCACCGTTTGGGCTTGTTAACCCATTGTCACGTCGCTCCTCTGTTCCCTTTCTGTGCTGGTTCTGCCCTTGGCACGCACGGGGCCTGGAAATAACGCGTGAGGCAATGCTAGCCTTGCATTTCATCCCTTGTTTGGTGAGGGAAAGGGTGGTCATCTTGTCGTGGCGGCGTAAGGCCAAGACCAATGTCGATGCCTCCCACCCTGGGGTGTCAGGCATGGAGGGGAGTTTGGTCACGGAGTGATGAAGGGTCACGTTGAGTCAATACAGCGGTGCGTCGCGAAACCATCAGAACGGTGCGGGCCGAAAACCCAGCACAAATATATGAAGAGTTGATTAAAAGAAGTAAGAAGCTGCTCAAAATAAGGATAACAACTGAGGGATGAAGTAATATACCCGTAGCGGGGGGGGAGACCACCCTAAAAGGGATTCCCACCAGCCACATTTGACTGCTTTTTTGGGCGCGTTCCAGGATTTGTGTGATCTGTGACGCCGCGGTGGACAGGTATTAATGTTTGTCGTGCCTGCTCCCTCCCCTGCTTCAATAGTCGATGTAAGGCTGCGTGCTGCAAAAAATCTTCCAGTAGAGATTAGGAGTAGGGGGTATAGTTAGTTGACAGTGCTTGACAAGCAATAATTGGGGCAGTATAGTTAAAATCACATCCAGGTAGGGTAGTAAAGTTACAGATACACAGATAAACTAACGTAGATAAAGTATGGTTATACGTAGCGTCAATATCTACAAAAGAATATGAAGATCGTGAAGGTACACAGCCGTTCCTGCTGCACACGAGTGTTGTCTCAGCGCGTTTATCGGGTGCGTTAGGAAATGATAGGCTCCCCAGGGGGGATTAAGGCACGTATCAGAGGCTTTAAAGGGATTTCCTTCCCACACGAACCCCAGTCCCGGCTCAGGGACGCAAGCTTCGGTGCCTCCTGATCACCAGCCTTTCGTTCCCTGCTGACACTCCCTTAGGTCACCCCTACGGCATTTGGTAACAACAGGTGGTCACCATGATTTAGATGTTCCCATCCGTGTCTGTGCTGAGCCCGGGTTGCTCGTGTGGGTGTAGCCAACGTTTCTGGCTGGCAGAGGCTGGATTTTTTGCCTCCGTGGCCGAACTGGCCCTGCCACTGTCACCCTGCTGTGTTTGATGATCCGGAGCATGAGGTGTACACGTAAAGCTGTGGTGGTGACAACCTTGCACACGTCCCCTGAGTGTTCCTGTGGCCCGCACAGCTTTGCTGGGCTTGGAGAAAGAGCCAGTGGAGTTTGGGCATGAGAGGCAGAGCGTGACTCAGTTTCCCCATCCCCGAGCCAGGGTGTTGGTGTGCTGTGTTGGTGGTGTGGGAGGTGGGGTGGTGCAGGGCATAGCACTGTCCCCGGACTTTGTGTTGGGGCAGAATAACCGCGGTTCTCATCTGTGGATGTCTGGGCCCCGGGAGGCGTTGGGGACGGTCCTGTAGCCCTTGTAGCCCCCAGCACAAGTGTAGGGCCTCCCTGAAGGTCTGCAGCACTGCGAGGGCCATCACTGGGGAGATGGGGCAGGGTGCCATCGGCAGGAGCTAGCCCCAGGTCAGGCCAGAGCATCGGGGAGATGTGGCTCAGGCTCAGGTGACCTGTTGATTTGCTCGCAGCATCTTCTGGAGCTGGGGCAGCTCAGGCTGATAGCCCTGGAAACACCAGTGCTCCCAGCAGAGACGCCCGCAGGTGCGCCCCTTGCAGCCGGAGGGAGGGCAGCGCCTGGCTTTTCGGCAGAGATCCTCCTCCGTGTGCTGCTGCAAGCGATCCACGCGCGGGCAGCATCGCCTCGCACTGTGACAGTGTCCTTTCTCCCCAGTCCTTGTCCCTCCTGTGCCACACACGTGCAAGAAATGGATCCCCGTGCAAGAAATAACGCGGAGACATGTGAGAGGTGGCACGCTGCACGTGAGAACCGTCAGGGCACGGGAAGAGCCCGTCCCCAGGCGTCGTGCAAGCGACGTGGCGAGTGTTGGTGCCAGAACGGACGCGGGTGTGCGCGAGCCGGTGCAAACACCCCCGGGGCCCGGCTCTGTCCCGGGTGCGTGGCCGGGGAAGGGATGCACGGCTCGGTGCCAGAGACCCTGCTGCGGTTGCTGCAGCAGCTCTGTGGCCATGGAAACAGCTGCGGGAGAGCCGGGGGGGGGGGGTGTGGGGGAGGGGGGGGCAGACGGACCGGGGA
>NW_008795712.1:127576-130838 GCF_000699145.1 Aptenodytes forsteri | reverse complement strand
GCTGGCGCTGTGTGGGCGTGGGGGCCGGCGGGGGGGGGGCGGGGGGGGGGGATGTGAGGAAGGAGGGAGCAGACGGACCGGGGATGGACGTGTCTGACAAAGGAGGTGCCTGGGGCGAGCAGCTCCTCGCCGTCCTCCCGGCATGACTGTCGCAGCTCCGGCTGCCTCCGGGTTGCTGCCTTCCCCCAGCGCCCGCCGGCCAATTCCCTCTGAGCCATCCCGGAGAGGGATCCCGAGGCTCGGGGCACAGCGATCCGTCTCGGTGTCCCACATGCCCACCCCGCCCGCCATGCTGAGCTCTGCACAGCGTTTCTGAGCCCTAGGCGGGAACACGGCCGCGTGTCCTGAGAGCATCCCAGGCCCCAAGTGATTTGGCATCCCCCCTCGCCTGCTGGAGAGGTGAGGGGGACCGTGCTGTGCCGGAGAGACGCGCTTGGATCCCTCTGGGCAAGGCTGGAGCGTGTTGGGGTCCCCGTTGTGGCGATGACAGGTAGGGGCTGAGGGGCAGCGCTGGCGGCGGGTAGGGTTTAACTCGTCTGCCCTTGTCTTGCACCATGAATCAGGAGGAGCCACGTGCCGGAGGTGGCCTGGACCCCTGCCCCAACCTCCGCGGATCCATCCCGGCCCTGGGCAGGGATGCTCGTGTCCGTCCTTGCTCTTTGAGGGCAGAGATTCTGCCAGGCTTTTCCAGTGGCAACAACTTTTACGGTTCAAACCAGCCCTACGTGTTTTGGGTGTGGGCTGGGGGGGCCTCAGGGCTTGTCGATGGTGGTGGGGGTTGGCGCTGGCAGCTGAGTGGGGGCTGTCCCCAGGTCCCCAAGATGGCTGGGGGGGACTCATTTCCTTGGCCGCCCTGCAGCGCTGTCCCAATGACCACCGTGTCCCTTCGTGGCAAGCCGATGGCCTCGCAAATCCCCGTGAGCAAAGGGATGAGGGTTCCTGGGCTGGGGGGATTCGCTACGTCTGCTTCAGGCTCTTCCCTCATCGTCAGGTTTTACTCTGAGGCTTTTAATTCACAATAAGAAGGACTTCGTGACTGCTTCTGGGGCTGGGCCTGTCCAGGGAGGCTCAGGAGCCCCGTCCCTCAGCCTGTGATTGCTGCCATGCCCCCCGTGAAAGCCCTCCAGTCCCCTGAGAACACGGCTCTTCATGCAGCTGCTCCGCCACCCGGGGAATCGGCAACACAGATTAACTCCCAAAATGTTTTAATTAAAACATAATTTTCCTGTGAGGAGGATCGTGAGGCACCAGCTATTGCCTAATTAGATGATCCAACCCGGGGGCTTTGCCGTGTGGGAAGAGACGCAGCAAAAAGCTCGGGGAGAGGGAGATCTGCGGCAGCCCGGTGCCAGCACCTCCCTGGTCCCCTGGCCCTCCTCAGCTAAGGTGCCCTGTCACCTCGAGCCTTGTCCTTGTCCCCAGCCGAGGTCCGGGGCAGCATATTTGCTTTGCTGGGTCACCCGTGCTTGTGACAGGGTCTGGCACAGGGAGGGCTCGGGCTTTGCTGGTGGGTCGGTCTTGCCGTGCGTGGGACACGCCGTGGCTGCGGGGCGGCCGTGGGAGGTGTGTGGGGCCCCAGGGCACGAGGGGCTCCGGCACAAAGTCCCCTATGTCGGCCTGGCCAGCTGGGAAAAGAGGCGGAATGGGTCCAAACAATGGGAAAAAGGTAAATGTAAAGGAGAAAAGATGGTGCTGCGCAGTGCCACGCGGTGTTGTGCCGTGCAGTGCCATGCTGTGCAGCGCTGTGGTGTGTTGTGCATGCCAAACCACACCACACTTTCCTGTGCCAGGCTGTGCCGTGCCGAACCGGGCTGTGCCGTGATGGGCTGTGCCATGAAGTGCCGTGCTGTGCTACGCCGTGTTGAACCAGGTTGTGCCATGCTGCGCTGTGCAGGCTGTGCCGTGCCGAACCGGGCTGTGCCGTGATGGGCTGTGCCATGAAGTGCCGTGCTGTGCTACGCCGTGTTGAACCAGGTTGTGCCATGCTGCGCCGTGCCATGCTGCGCCGTGCCATGCTGCGCCATGCCGTGCTGCGCCGTGCCATGCTGTACACGCTATACCCTTCTTCATGCCTTTCTGTGGCCTCGTGCCCTGACACCTCCTCACATCCCGGCCCTGCCTGGCATGCCGGGCGCTCCTGTGCCCTGGGGATGTGGCAAGCCTTTCGTGCCACCCTCCTCCGGCTCCTCCTCGAGTGGAGCCCAAAGACTGGGGGCTGCGGCAGCGACCGAGGTGGGAATGCCATTGCCTCCGCACGCTGGCTCGTGGCTCCTGCTCTCTCCTCCCTGCCTGGGGTGTCGGGCAAGCCGGGACCCACATTCCCGTTTGTGGTGCCGAGCGGGAGTTGTGGTTTTTGGGAGGTGACAACAGCAACTGCATGGCCGGATGAAGCGTGGGAGACGATCAGCACTCACGTCCGTGACCTGCGGCTGGGCACTGGTGCGTCGGGAGCACCAGTGCAGTGCCCGCAGCACGTGTGGCCAGGACCACTGGTGATGCCGGAACCTGGACGGGGCGGCTCCCTGCCTCAGTTTCCCCTTTGGCAGCAGGGTGTGGCTGCATTGCTTCAGTTCTGCTAAAGGCACTGCAGCAGTAATGCAAAGTAAAAGCACCCCGGGGAGATATCTTCCTCATTCCTCACCCCCTCCAAGCGCTCTCAGCCCTTTCCCTGGCGTCCCTGTCTCCCCAGGGCAATCCAAGCACCCCCTGTCTTGCTCTCCAGGACTTTCTAGAAGCAGCCGAGCCAACCTGGATCTGCCTGCATTTCCTGCGCCATCCCCCTGCAGCCCTCGCTGCCGGCAGCAGCACACCTCCCTGTTTCGGGAGCCTGGTGCAGCTCCCACCTGGCCAGGCTGCAACGGCTGGTGCAGGGAAAGGCCGCGGTGTTCATGGTTGCCACTCGGGCGGCTGCAGGTGCCAGGGCCGGTGCTCCGTGGGGCTGGCAGCGGGATGGGGGGAGCACACGCGGTATCTCCTCCCCATGGGGGAAAGCGGCTGGTTGTAACACTCCGGGGTGCTTATTCCCGGGGCGAGCGATGCGAGCAGTGAGCACGGGGCACTGCAAGCTCTCGAAGGAAACCTCTCTGCTGGGGTTTGGGGTCCTCAGACAGGACTCGGGGCCGTCCGACCCATGGAGGAAGGATGCTCGGGGGCTCACCGGTGTGTTACGGGGGGAACCGAGTGGATCCCGGCTCGCTGGCGGACCCCAAATGCGCAGGGCAGAGCCAGGGGACCCGTGGCTTTGTCCCCTGCCAGGCTTGCG
>NW_008795712.1:126999-127530 GCF_000699145.1 Aptenodytes forsteri | reverse complement strand
GAACCGGGACGGGGCGGCTCCCTGCCTCAGTTTCCCCTTTGGCAGCAGGGTGTGGCTGCATTGCTTCAGTTCTGCTAAAGGCACTGCAGCAGTAATGCAAAGTAAAAGCACCCCGGGGAGATATCTTCCTCATTCCTCACCCCCTCCAAGCGCTCTCAGCCCTTTCCCTGGCGTCCCTGTCTCCCCAGGGCAATCCAAGCACCCCCTGTCTTGCTCTCCAGGACTTCTAGTAGCAGGCCGAGCCAACCTGGATCTGCCTGCATTTCCTGCGCCATCCCCCTGCAGCCCTCGCTGCCGGCAGCAGCACACCTCCCTGTTTCGGGAGCCTGGTGCAGCTCCCACCTGGCCAGGCTGCAACGGCTGGTGCAGGGAAAGGCCGTGGTGTTCATGGTTGCCACTCGGGCGGCCGCAGGTGCCAGGGCCGGTGCTCCGTGGGGCTGGCAGCGGGATGGGGGGAGCACATGCAGTATCTCCTCCCCATGGGGGAAAGCGGCTGGGTGTAACACTCCCGGGGGCGTCTTCCCGGGGCGA
>NW_008795712.1:126534-126818 GCF_000699145.1 Aptenodytes forsteri | reverse complement strand
GGCTGGCGTCGGGATGGGGGGGGCACACGCGGTATCTCCTCCCCATGGGGGAAAGCGGCTGGTTGTAACACTCCGGGGTGCTTATTCCCGGGGCGAGCGATGCGAGCAGTGAGCACGGGGCACTGCAAGCTCTCGAAGGAAACCTCTCTGCTGGGGTTTGGGGTCCTCAGACAGGACTCGGGGCCGTCCGACCCATGGAGGAAGGATGCTCGGGGGCTCACCGGTGTGTTACGGGGGGAACCGAGTGGATCCCGGCTCGCTGGCGGACCCCCAAAGCGCAGGGC
>NW_008795712.1:125187-125883 GCF_000699145.1 Aptenodytes forsteri | reverse complement strand
GAGCTCGTCCGCGCCCCGGGGCAGGGCTGTGCATCCACCGGACCCGGTTAGGGGCTCACCCCTTCCAGAGTCGGGGAACCTCGTTCTTTATAGAGCTGTGCACCCCCCAGTTACTGGGGGGGTATCCCCTCTTTGGGGTGGGTGGGACCTCTGTCCTGTATGGAGCTGTGCACCCCCCGTTTACTGGGGGGTGACCCCTCTTTGGGGTTGAGGGGACCTTGGTCTTTTGCAGGGCAGTGCACCCCCTAAGTTACTGGGAGTTTGGGGGGACCTTGGTCCTATGTAGAGCTGTGCATCTCCCTAGTTACTGGGGGTGACCCCTCTTTGGGTTTTGGGGTGACCTTGCTCTTTTACAGGGCTGTGCATCCCCCCAGTTTCTGGAGGGTGTCCCCTCTTTGGGGCTGGGGGACACACTGTGGTCCCATAAAGGGCTGTAAATGCCCCCTCTATCACTGGGGCATTGCCCTCTTCCTGGGGCACCACAGGCTGTTGACCACCCCCCCACCCCCCCCCAACCCGGATTCCTGGGGTCACCTGCTCCCCAGGGCTGGGAGGACCTTGCTTCTCTATAGGACCAATGACCCCCATACTGCTGGGGGATTATCCAGTCCTTGGGGTGGGGAAGCCATGGGTGCTATTACCGGGCTCTTCAGCTCTACCTGGTTACCTGGGGGGGGGGAGGGGGGAAGTGTCAAA
>NW_008795712.1:124316-125017 GCF_000699145.1 Aptenodytes forsteri | reverse complement strand
CCCCCCCCCCCCCCCCCCCCCCCCCCCCCCCCCCCCGCGCTAAGCCGCTGGGAGCTTTTGGGAAGGGACGGGGAGGGGGGGTGGCCGGGTGGCTCTTAAATCCTCGCTGCCCAAGCATCCTTCCACGGGCTGTCAGCGCAGGGCGAGCGCCACGGAGGAGGGAGCCCCTGACCGCTGCCCTTCCTCGGGGGCTCCCAGCCCACCCCGAGGGCTGCGGGGTCGCTTTGGTGCTGTTGGCCGAGCCCCCTCTCTGTGAGGCGCTCCGGTGCCAGGGGTGAGTGAATGCACGGTGGGATGCGGCAGGAGGGAGATGGGTGGGCAGGGTGCTGGCCCCCTGCCCCGGGTGGTGGGGTGCTCATTTTGGGGCTCAGTGGGGTGCACACAGACGGGAGGTCCTGAGATGTGTTGGGATGCAGCACCTGCCTCCTGTGGGGAAAGGAGTGGAGCCGGTGGGCTTGGGGAGTGGGTTTCTACCTAGTGGGACCAGGGGGAAGGAAGCTGAAGCAGGACGCGCAGGTTCCGTTCCTTTCCTCTCCTCGTCACAGTGCTGACTCCTCCGTGGCCTCCGTTGAGTCATTCAGGTCTCCCAGCTGGTATTTTTCCGCCCACAAAATGACGGGGATGCTTCTCTCCCCTCCTTGACTGTGGCAGCCTGCGGTGATGGCTGCCGTGTGCCCCGGGGACGCGGCCCCTCTGCAGCC
>NW_008795712.1:106771-124280 GCF_000699145.1 Aptenodytes forsteri | reverse complement strand
CCCGGGATTCCCTCACCTGCTCCAACCGCAGGACCCGTCTGTCTGGCGTGGGGTGGCAGTGATGCTCTCATTGCAGGACAGCTGTCCCCGATGCCGAAACGTTCCTGCCAGTGCCTTTTCCATCTGAGCTCCCCACCTTGCTCAGGGCTTTTGCATCCACATTGGGGCTTGGGCTGATTTTTTTGGGTTTGTTTTTTTTTTTTTTGGTAATTTGTGCTGCTGGCACGCAGGAGTTTGTAGGGAGCTGTTGTCGTCATCCGAGCAATTTGCAGCAGCCCGGAGCACGTAATAACCGTCTCTGCCAGGGAACTGCAGGGGACACCCCCCTCTCCCCCCCTCTCTGGGGGAGAGCTGAGCCGTGGGTCCCCAAGAGCCTCGCCAGCCCCCCTGGTGTCAGTTTAGTCATCTGGCCCGAGGGGTGTGACATGTTCTGGTTGTCCCCTGGGATCCTGGCTCGGTGGCCAGCCTATCCTGCCCACGGGGAATGGCAGCGCCACATCGGGCCGCAGCTCCTCTTACCCACGGGTTACGCCCCTGCTAGCATCTTGGGGAAGCCCCTGCTCCAAAATGCCGGGGCTTTCCTTAGGGTGAGGAAGGGCAGAGCATCTCTGGGGACCTGAATGTGACTTCGAGGACAAGAGCCAGGCTGGTCCCTTCCCTGGTAGCGCTCATGGCCAGGCGTTGCTGCAGCTCGTGGCCCTGGAAAGCATCCAGGAACTGGTAAGCTCTGTGGGATACTTTGGATGAAAGGTGCATTAGCAATGCACAGGATTATTGGTATCTTTTTAATCTCTCTTTCAACTGTCTCTTGGCCTGGGGGAAGGGTTAGGTGGGCGACTGGGGATGTTTGGTTTTTTTTGTTCCGTGGACGGGATGAAGTGGTGCAGGACACTTGCTCCGTTATGGAGGAGATGTGCTGCCTCCCTGGGAGGCGGTCAGAGGGACAGCACGGGGGGCACAGGCCACCCTTTGCATCCCCCCTAAGCCCGCAGCGCTGGCACCTTGTGCTGAGCTGGTGTTTGCGTGTGCGAGGCGAGAGCAGCGTGCTCGGCATGGCTGTGCCTGGCACCCGTGGCTCGTGGTGTGGGGCCGTGGCGGTGGCCATGCACGCGGAGCAGGGCTGCTGGGGATCTGCGCCCGTTTTCAGCCCGGGTTCGGTTTCCTTTTGCATCACCGGTGAAAACGGGAGAGCTAAGCTTCGACCGCGGCTGTGCCGGCCTGGATGGCTGGTGTCACGCGAACCGCAGTTTTGTGAGCTGAACCTTCAGGCTGGTGTCCCTGTTTTCGGTGGGAGCTCGCTGTCCTGAGCCTGGCTTGGGGATTAGCTGCTCCACGGGAGATTTCACGCTGCAGGAGCTGGGGTGCTGCTATCAGGCTTCGGCTGGCAAAAAAAGCGTGGTTACCCCACACCGGGGGGCTGTGCGATGGCCCCGGCTGCAGGGGAAGCCCGGCACTTTGTGTACCGAGCCACCAGCAACTTTCCTGCTTCACTGCCGTCTCTAGGAGGCAGGGCTTTAATTCAGAAATATGTGCAAAAGGCAGAGTGAGCTCGTTGGGCTGAAAGCGCTCCAGGAACAGGGACACGGCTGTAGGGAGAGCTGAGAGCAAGGGAGCTGCGGAGACAGGATGGGGTTAACATTTCCATGGGGGGTTCCCAGTGGGGCTTGTCTGTAAGACACCCCCCCACACACACACACTTTTGGCAGCTTCTGAGAAGGCAGCGTGTGTCGGAGCTGCAAGCAGCAAGCCTTTGGGAGCCGTATCCCAACCGTCCGGCCCCGCAGCCGCTCGCCGCGGTTTGTTTCCTCCACGCTCCCTCGCTTTGCTTTCTGGTCGCCGGCACGAGCTGCCTCCTCCCACGCCAGCAGAGCTGGAAATAGAGAATTTTCAGGTTCCCCTTTTTTTTTTTTTTTTTTTCTTGCTTCGGCAGCAGCTGGAGCAGGGGAAATGAGGTTTTTCGGTTACCCGGGGAGGAGGCGTTGCCGGCGGTGGGCGCCAACAAGGTCCCTGCGAGCCGTCTGGGGCTGCCAGCGTGCCACTGAGTCACAGCCAGCAGCCGCGCAAGCGGATGGGTTTTGCGCTAAATAAATAGCGCTCGGTGGGACTGGATGGCTCAGCAGGGGAATGTGGAAGGCAATTAAGGTGGTTTTTTTTGGCTTTTGTTTTTTGTTTTCTTCTATGCTATTTAACTAAATGATCTGCAAATTAATTCAGTGCTCGTAGAGGAAAAGGGGCTGTTTGTGGTGCCAGCAGTGCTGGGGGCTTTCCTGAGCCGCCCGGTCACGGCTCTCGTAAGGGTTTGCATTAAACCTCGATGGCTGTGGCCGAGTCCAGGGCTTTTTTCCTGGTGCGTTTCCAGACGGCATTGCCGTGTCGGGGCAGGATTTGACCCCTGCAATGAAGATGGGGGCTCCTCTGCCTGGAGCAAACGCTAGAGGGGATTGTGCCAGGCCAGGAGCTGCCGTTGCTCACCTCGAACCTCGTCAAGCCCGACCACTTATAGGCTCTGGTAATTGCTTGCGCAATCAGTAACTGCACAAGAAAATGCACTTCCAGAGATGCTCCGCTCCCGGCTGAACCCTTTGCAGCGCTGTAGCTCCGTGGCAGGTCGCTCTGCCTTGGGGATTGGAGTTGCTCCCCCTCCGCAGAGACTGCAGACAACCCAGAAAGGCTGGAGAGGAAGCGTGGCCGTGGCCGGTCCCATCACGTTTCTGCCTCTCTGTAAATGAGGGTGTTCGCTCAAGTTTTCTGCCAGAAACTAAAACTGGCTGTGGGCTTTGATGTAGCCTATCTTGGGGAAATAGGAAACCGCAGAAACGTGCGTGGTCAGCGTCTCACAAAGATCCTTACTGTGTTTTTTGTTAAACATGCAAAACGGGGGGCAGGGGGTGGGTGTGCATATTTTTTTTTTCTCTAAAAACCTTTCAAACTTGCAAGCCTTCCCGTGTCCTTGGCCATTCCGTCGCGTCCGGCTCTGCTTTGCGCGGGGCAAGGCCCTGGGCTTGCAAAATGACCCTGGCTCTTAATTAAGCAGTTTTCGGAGGCCGGCTCTGATGCTGGGTGGATGGCTGCCTCCGTCAGAGCTTCCCCACCTACGTGGTCCGGACCAGGCACACCACGTCCACCTGACAACTGGTGAACGTCTCGCGTCGAGGCCAGAGTTTGAGTGAATTTCCTGCTATTTAAGCTTTTTCTTCTCCCCAGCTTTCCCTCTGCCTTGTGTTGTATAATGAAACCAGGCACCCATTAAGGAACTTAACTCCCCTTTTCCTCCCCTCGAATCGGCGCTGCCGGAGTGCCAGGTACGTAATGCAAACCTCCCGGCGCGCAGCTCTGCCCTTAATGGGTGGTTTCCCCCGCGTGCAAAAGAGCTGGTGTGGTCTTAATGCCTGAGTCTAATCACCGCTGTGAAATATTAATTAATCTGGCCGCTGTTGAAGCTTTGCGCGCGCGCGCTGCGGTGTCAGAGTGGCGGCCGGCTGGGGGCAGTGAAGTGTAAATAACGGAGGGCCGAATCCGTTGCCGGTGTAAGCTGGCAGCGGGGCTGATTTATGTCCCACCGCTCACCACGGAGTTGTTAAAGCTGGATTTGATGCCTGCGTGCCTCGAGCTGTCGGCATTTGGAAGGGGGGAGATGGGAGGGAGCGTGTTTGGGCAAATCCAGGTGGGATTCAGATATGCTGGCACCAGCGTGGATTCGGCCTCTGGAGCAACTCCCATTTGGGGGGTCCCTGCACGGGATCGCGCGCGCGCTGCGGTGTCAGAGGGGCAGGCTCGGCTGGGCAGTGAAGTGTAAATAACGAAGGGCCGAATCCGTTGCCGGTGTAAGCTGGCAGCGGGGCTGATTTATGTCCCACCGCTCACCACGGAGTTGTTAAAGCTGGATTTGATGCCTGCGTGCCTCGAGCTGTCGGCATTTGGAAGGGGGGAGATGGGAGGGAGCGTGTTTGGGCAAATCCAGGTGGGATTCAGATATGCTGGCACCAGCGTGGATTCGGCCTCTGGAGCAACTCCCATTTGGGGGGTCCCTGCACGGGCTGGGGGGAGTCCCGGCACAGAGCTGCGCGCTGGGGCTCTGCGTGGAGCCGCTTCGCTCCCCCCGGCCGCGGTGTCTGCCCCGGTGAGCCCCGGCTGCGTCGGTGGAAGCGAGGTGAGAGCGGCACGTGGAGGAGTGCCAGGGGGAAGCTGCGAATTTAATTGCTGAGCTAAAAGGCTTTGTGCCGATGGCTCCGAGCGGGCTGCGGGTGACGTCTGGGAGAGCGTTTCCCTCTCCAGCATGCTCCTGTCCATCCCGCCCAGTGACATGAGAAATACGTCCTGGCAGCGGCAGCCTTGGCTCACCAGTCCTGGGCGTCTCTGCCCTGCCTTTGCTGTCGGTGCCTCGAAATATTTCGCTGTCCCTTCATGCCGGCATCAAGAGACGCGGCTCCCTGTGACCAGCGCTGGCTTGTGCTGCCCTTGGAGGTTTGGGTCTTCTGCAACGTCCTCGAAAGCATCTCTGCTTACAGATGAGCTGTCAGCTTTTCTAACACCCCCTTTGCAGATGCTGACTCTTACCGAAGGACACTTGGATGAGCAGTGATTAATGAGCGGGGAAGGGAACAAGCCGCCGCCGTGCAGCCCGAACTGTTCAGGAAGGTCAGGAACTATTAATTAACATCAGGACCTTGCTCCAAATTACGGAGCTGCGGGGGCGAGCTGGGTTCGGCCCCCTCCCCAGCTCTGCCTCCCCCACTAAAGTTGGTAGAGGTTTAACGCAACCACCCAGGGTCCCCCATCTTTTCATGGCTGCCCTTTTCCAACAGCTCTTCTTTGCACTGGGCTGATCTGAACTGCTCGATCCGGCTCCCCTCCCGGCTTGGGGGCTGCCGTTGCCTCCCCCTGCCAGGGCACGGAGCACCTTGCTGTCCTCGCCCCGTTCCTGGCACAGCATGCTGCGAGGAGGGCATTGGGCCGCGGTTTTAATTAGTGCCCAGTGCCTTTGGCTCTTAAACGCAATTAGAGAGAGATTTGTTGGCTTGCTTTGCAGCTCTGCTGGCCCGTGGGGTCGTGCTGATTTACATTGGGATCTATCCTGGCTCTGTGGGGGTGTGGAGGCAAATGGAGGCTGGCTGGTGCAGAAGCTGGGTTTTAATGTAGGTTTTCCTGCCTCTTAAATTGGTGGCAGAAGCTCAGAGGAGCACCTGAGCGGGGCTTTCCCTCGGGGGAGCTCCCAGCCACGCTTGCTTATGGCTCCAGGCTTTCCCCTGGGAACGGCTTTCGGGGAGGAGTGGGATCTGCAAGTTGTGCCCTACATCACTTCCATCCCTCGTGGCACCGAGTCCGTCCCTGCTCCCTGCCAGCACCACTTGTTTCTTGCCTTCCCTGATATTTTCCCCTCGCTTCACATGGGCTGGGCCTCCTTGCTCCATCCCTCTGCCCACCCTGGGGTGGGTGGAAAATAGGACTAATGGGTCTCTGGGCCAACTTGAATATTGCTCAGTGACATTTCCAATGCATAGCAGGGAGATTTCATCCTTTTCCTTGGGCAGGCTCACCCACCGGGTGCCAAGTGCTGAGGGAGTCAGAGGATGGGTCCAAAGGAGACTCTCACATCAGCTGCATAAATGAATTTTGCTAAGCAGATTAGGGAAAGGTCTCTGGTTCGGTGCGGGGCGCGGGGGAAGACCATGCTGGGCTGGCGGTATTTTCCAATGCATAGCAGGGAGATTTCATCCTTTTCCTTGGGCAGGCTCACCCACCGGGTGCCAAGTGCTGAGGGAGTCAGAGGATGGGTCCAAAGGAGACTCTCACATCAGCTGCATAAATGAATTTTGCTAAGCAGATTAGGGAAAGGTCTCTGGTTCGGTGCGGGGCGCGGGGGAAGACCATGCTGGGCTGGCGGTACACCCCCTACCTTCGGGATGGTGTTTTTGCTTGGGGTTAAGAGAGCGACCTTCATGGGATGTTAGGTTTAATGAGGGATTTTGCGTGCTTTAATTAAGATTTATTTGCAATCAGTTGGAGTGCCCTTATTAAGTAAAATCCAGGCCTCAAATAATATGGCCATAAGGTTTTCCAGCCGTGCTTATTGCCAGGATGCCATTAAAATGGGGGCAGGGGTGGGGATTAACGAGGAAAGGCTTAAGGTCAGAGCACTGGTGGGAGAGTGCATGGTCGTTTCAGGAGGTGAGTCCTGTTCTCAGCTGGCCGTACTCGATCCCAAAAACCCCAGTTACAGCTGGTACCAGTGAACCCCCCTCCTGGAAACGCGTGCAACGAGTTTATCCGAAAGCCTCGGGGCTCATGCCGGCGTTGGAGCAGCTAAGTGGGGGTTATGCTAGCAAGCCACAGTCGCTGGGACTGAAAGACTGTAATTATCCCCAATTAGATCGACTTTCTCGGAGCTGAGCTATCAAAGCAAAAGGCCCTTTTGGCTCGCTTTGCCCCCCGGCGAGAGCGCAGATGTGACCTGCCGCGGTGGAGAGCCTGATAAATGCCACTGGGTGGGTGCAAGACGGAGGTGACACACGTATCTGCGTGCTAGCTGCGGGAGCTGATGCTGCTCCGGGGTTTTCCACCTTACTCCCTCCATAGGGAGAGGGTCGAGTCACGTTTCTCCATGCCTCGATTTACCTGATCTTTAAGAAAATCCATGTCCTTGGTTCCCACAGCAGTGGGCTGCCAGCAGGAGGAGAGCGTGACGCACCGCGCGGGTCTGTGCTCGTGTGTCTGTCGCATCCCTGGATGCTGTTTCGGGGTCAGCTCCGACCTGCTGAGCCTTCCCCCTTGTTAGCGCTGCCCGCAAATGTGCGATGCTTCGTGTGCTGAACGGGAGAGCTTTGGGCTCAAGGGACCTTGAAAAACCGCCCCCGTCCCCCGCCTCCGGGGCCCTCCGAAATGCCCAACTTCCCCGGCCGCCCCCGCGTACCGGTGCAGACGCTGGCAGAGCAAAGCCAGCGCTGTTCCCAGCTGCCATCGGAGCCGCCTCGGTGACTCAGCAGCCGTGCTGAAAGCTCCCTTATTTATTTAAACGGCTGCTCCTGCTCGGCTGAGCATCCCCTGCAGTGATGCTGCCGCTGGGCCGGCCCCGGCCGCCGCTCGGCGAGGAGGAGAGCGATACCCGGCACCCCGAGCTCCCCGGTTTGCTCCGGACGCGATGGCTTTGACTACCTGGGCTCTCGGCCCTGCGCTGCGGCTCTGTGCCGCCGGCCCTGCCGGCTCCTGGGAGATGCTGCACGTGGCCGGAGCAGGTACCTTCTCCCCGCTTTGCTTTTCCTCGGGGTGCTGGGTAAGATCTCCTGGGAGGGGGAAGCCGCTCTGGCTGCCAGTGACCTTCAGTGTCGTCTTTCTATTTTTTAAATACCTTGTGCCAGCCTGGGCCGGAGGAATGTTGCGTTGCGGCTGGGGGGGTTTTGAGGGGGGGGGATGCCGCCGATCGGTTGCTCGGGCCTGCCTTGCTCGGAGCCGGAGCTGTGGCTTCGGGGTTGGTGCAAGGGCCCAAGGTGCACGGGGTCAGCGTGGTGGGTGCTAAAGGAAACCGGTGTCTGGAAGAAGAAATGTCTGTCTGAGGCCCTTGTCGGGTAGCCTGGCTGGGGGGGGTTGTCGCTAGCCCCAGCGTTAGGGTTTGGTGCTGTGAGGGTCTGGGTGGGTCCCATATAGACCAAGCACAGGGCTGATTTCAGCCCTGGCATCAGGACCAGACTTGGGTTTGTTGCTCTCTGGAGAGCCCTTGGCGGGGGGGGGAAATAAAACAAGGGGAAAAAATCTTCCTCTTTCCTCAAGGTCTGTGTCATTTTTTTACTCTGCTTTTTTAAGCATTTCTGGTCTCCCTGTCTGTGCCTGTGCATGTCCAGGCTGGGCAAAACCGAGAGAAGGCAGGGGTTGGAGGAAGGAAACTTTCTCTTGGTTTCATGCAAGCAGAGTAAGCGAGACCCTTTCAGTGCCCTGCTGCAGGGAGCTCAGCCCTCTTACTAGACATCAGAGAGTCTCATCTGGAGGCAGTGCTCTGTAGGAAGCCCTGTCCTGCTGGGCCATGGTGGGATCCTGCCCACCGGTGGCCCGACGTGGCTTTGGGTTGAGCAACGTTCCTGCTTTCCTTGTCTGGACTGTGTTTGGCCTCCCGCACCGTGGGACCGACGGGTCACCCAGGTCCCCTCTCCTGGCAGGCGCCTCGGGTCTTTGTCTCTCTCCCGCTGCTGCTTTCTTTAGGTGAGGCCTTAAAAATCTCCTACTTCTGGAAAAAGAGGTCGTGTTAGGTGAGGGGGAAGGCATTAGATTTAATTATGCAATTATTATTGATGGGATCCGTGCTGTGTCTGCTCTTCAGCTTCATTCATCAGGATGAGGGTGGTCGATTGGGAACGCGGCTGGGCTCTTTGCTCCTCTCCCAGGGCTAGGAATGTGCGTTAATCCTGAAAATGCTCTAAAGTCACATTTCTGGAGGTGAGATAATTACTGAGGAGGCTGCGGGAGGTGGAGGGGACCTGGCTCCTTGGCTCATGGGATCGCTTACGGGGAAACTCTCCAGCTATTTTGCAGGGAGAGCTCGTGGCCCGTGCTGAGATGCCGGCAGGGACGCATGGCCCGGCGAGGTGAGATAAGTCACACTGCCTCGGCCATCCCGGGCGAAGGGAATTTATTAAGAGGATTCAGGAGATCTTCAGACGCTCGTTTGTGTGAATGGCAAGCGAGAATTTATTAAGAGGGCAGATTAAAGGTACTTTGGAAAAAGAGCAAAATCGATCAAAGGCAGCTGAGAAAGGAGGAGGGAGAGCAGCAGATAAGAGTCTTCGAAATCAAATACTGGATAGTGGGAAGGTGCGGAGGGGTTGGCAGGGAGAGCACGAGAGGTGGAAGGAGCTCTTTGCCACCGCAGCGTTGCTGGCAGCACCGGGCCTGGGGACCCCGAAGGGCACCCCGAAGCAAGCGGCAGCCTCCCCAACGCGAGCGCCCGCCGTCGGAGGCGACGCGCTCAGGAAGCGAGCGAGCACATTGCAGGAAGCGAGCGGTGCCAGCGCCGGGAGCTGGCACGAGCAGGCGTGAGCTCATGTGTTCCAGCGGGAGCGGTCGCCGGCTCCCACCGGCGCAGCCTTTGTCCCCCCAGCTTCTGCTTCTTGGCGGCAGTTGCCAAAAAGCAGCCCCGAATTACTCACGCTTCCCCGGGCTTGCAAAGGCCGGTGCTTTGGGGTGGTTGACACCAGTCTCCTCTGCGGGGTGCAGCATCCGAGTAACGCCAGGTCCCGGGGAAAAAATGCATTGTGCTGGAGCAGGGGGATCCTGGTGTGCAAAGCCCTCGGAGCGGCGCTGGGGAGGGTAGCGCGTTCAGCAATCTCTTTTTTTTTCTTTTCCTTTTTTTTCTTCCCCCCCCCCCCTTTTTTTTATAAAAAAAAGGGGGGGGGGGGAAGAAAAAAAAGGAAAAGAAAAAAATTTTTTTTAAAAAAAATTTTTTTCTTTTCCTTTTTTTTCTTCCCCCCCCCCCCTTTTTTTTATAAAAAAAAGGGGGGGGGGGGAAGAAAAAAAAGGAAAAGAAAAAAATTTTTTTTAAAAAAAATTTTTTTCTTTTCCTTTTTTTTCTTCCCCCCCCCCCCTTTTTTTTATAAAAAAAAGGGGGGGGGGGGAAGAAAAAAAAGGAAAAGAAAAAAATTTTTTTTAAAAAAAATTTTTTTCTTTTCCTTTTTTTTCTTCCCCCCCCCCCCTTTTTTAAATAAACAAACTCTGCAGATACTCATCTGCGGCCGGGAGGCAGGGCAGTGCTGGTACAGCTTTACGCAGGGGGATGTATCGGGGTGGCGGTGCCCACGGATGCTGAACTCTCTGGTGCGTGTGGAAGGACGATGGATGCTCGAGAGCCCGCCTGGACCGCCGGCCGTCCCCGAGCCGAAGATAGGGGGATCCCTGGCTGCTGCGGAGGGTGCGCTGCGGCCCTGAGAAACAGGATATGGCACAGGGAGAAATATCCAGGTTGCAAACGATCCCTTCCTCCCTCGGCAGCTCCCCAAAAGCGGAGCAGGGGATCGCAGCCGCGTTTGGGATATTTGGCGGCTGGGGCTAATTGCTTTGCTCTGAGTTGGGAGGAGGCTGATGCCCGCTGTTCACTGGCCTGCGGAGTCGCTGCTGCGAGCGGTTTTGGCCCTCGGAAAGGCTGCGTGGGGCACGGCTTGTGCATCAGGGACAAGCTGCTGCCATGTCTGAGACCCCTCAAAAAGAGGGGCTGGGTATGGTTGTGTCACTGTCCTGCGAAACACAGGTCACTTGGTGCCCCTTGGTGCCCCCCTCGGGGGAGAGGGACCGCGGTCCGGCAGCCCAAAGGTAGGGGGGCAATCAAAGGTGTTTGGTGTTTCTCAACAGCTCAGCTTTGGAGCTGCAAACAGGAAGAGGCATTTTCCTTTCATAGCCTTCGTAAGATGCTCTCTCTTCTTTTTCTGTCTTGCTGTCTCCAGCAGCCTGTGCTCTCTTTATCGCTGCTGGCTCCGTGGGGAGCGTGGGGCAGGGCGTGAGTAGTGCGTCCTCGGGTGAGTGGTTGGAGGAAAGAGCTCTTGGTCTGAGGACTTGCAAAAGAGGATCTTGCGAAATAGAGAGGCACAGGTTTAGGGGAACTTCAGACATCTTGGTCTCTGGGGGCTGCTTTCTTGGGTGAGAAAAGCAGATAACCCTGCTATTTGTCCTACGTCAAATGATGCTGGTCACCAGCCAATTCCCTGCCTCTCAGCTGCAGTTTTCTTCCCTTGTTTTTTCTGGCTGCAAAACTCTGGGATGTCGTCAGCTTGGTGCCCTGTCCTCTTCCCGGGCTTCCCTACTGAATCCGAGGATATGTTTTCCACCAAAGGCACCTCCACACAGGGGTTTGCCCTGGAGCTGAGGATTTTGTCCCTGCTGACAGGCTCTGTCTCCTCTTTTCCAGGTGTGTGCGGCTGCTGCGGCGCCCTGCGTCCCCGCTACAAAAGGCTTGTCGACAACATCTTCCCTGAGGACCCAGAGGTAAACGAGGCGCTGCTTCACGCGCCCAAGCTCCGGTGCTTCACACACCGAAGCTCTGGTGCTCGGGTTGCAGGGACGCGGTGTGACCCACCCAGAAACAGCTCCTGGGAGGCGGGCGATGCTTTGACTCCGTAAGACCATGCCTGGAGGGTTGGATTTTCCTTTAAAGCCTGTTTGTGAGCAGAAATACGGAAGCAGCTCCTCCAGCCACATTGGCCTGGAGGGACAGGCTTCCTTTCCCAAAGGTGCCGGGCAGATGCACCATCCAAGGACGGATGGATGGGAGGATGGGGGATGGACCTGAAGGCGTACGTCCTTCTCTTTGCAGGATAAGGAAAGCAGCTTCTAAGAGTGGGGGTCTCTTGGGGCCTCAGCCAGGCTTTCGAGCTCAAAAGCTGCTTATGCTTCCAGGATGCGGGGAAGCTGGTGCCCTGCTTGGTGCCTTGCCGAATTGGAGATGGGGGATGCCCTGCCAGCTGCGCCTGGAGCATCCCAAATCTGGCCTCTTTGTCTCCTTTTCACAGCCAAGAGGCGAAGGCAGTGGAAGAGGAGCTCCCGGCTGGGGGTAGCGGGGCTGGGATTACCCGGGGAGGTGGTGAGCGCCTGTTTTGTCATGGCACTGGCAGCAAAGCTGAACAAGAGAGGAGGCTGCTGCCGAGCCATGCGGAGAGGAGGAAGCACTGCAGTTTTGCACGCTGCGGGGAATTGGGGCTGGCAGCTCGGCACACTTGTGTCGTTTGGCCTCAGCAGCCTGGAGGTGTTGATGTCCCTGTCTGCCCCTTGGTGCCGGGGCATTGCTAGGGGCTGGCAAACGGTTCTCGTTGTATTTACAGTGTGGGGTGCTCGATGGAGACTTGCACTGGGGTCACCCACGGCTGTGGTGCATCAAAGAGCCCTCAGCTGAGGCTAAATGCAATCCTCATTTGCCTTCCCTGGTGTACAAGGTGTGGGGAAGTGCTGAGACGGGACTGGCGTGCTCCAGACCCCTGGCATCGCTGCCAAGGTTTGCTGCAGAGATGCTCCTGATGTTTGCTGGGTCTGGGCGTGAGGCTGTGACCCCCTGCGCTGCTCTCTTTCAGGATGGGCTGGTGAAGACCAACATGGAGAAGCTGACATTTTATGCCCTGTCTGCCCCGGAGAAGCTGGATCGCATCGGTGCCTACCTCTCCGAGCGGCTCATCCGAGACGTAAGCCGGCACCGATACGGGTAAGCGCTGTGAGGCTGTTTCAGCCACCCCAGTGACTGGCATAACGATGGGCCACTAGATAGTAGAGGGGGCTCAGGCAAGGGGGAGGATGTGTGGGGTATGCAGCTCCTGCGTGCTCCGTGGTGTCCTGAAGCTACGAGCACGCTGCAGAGAGACCTGAGCATGTTCTGCCTCCGAAAGTGAGACACGGGAGCACGCAGCAATGTGCATACTCCTTGCAAAGTTGCAAGGGACCAGGCAAGCTGGGAGCCATGTAGTGTTTCCCTGGCATCGTGCTGCCCGTGCCTGAGGAGTCTGCGTGCGTATGGTGTTTGTCCCCAGCAGCAAGACTGCTATCAACTCTCTGGGCCATCATCAGGAGCCTGTGGCACCCTCCTGGCCTTTAAAAGCCCACGGTGGCTCTTCCAGAGCCAGATGGAAGTCTGGCTAGGTGTGGGCAAGCAGCTAAACAGGGTGGCCCTGGCTGCAGCTTTCTGGGGGTTATTCAGGACAAGCTTGGGTGTGTTGCACCCCATGCACATCTCTATTGAGCTATGGTGATGTGGCACAAGTGGGAGTGAGGATGAGGGGCAGCGTGCTGACGCTTTTCCAGAGAGCACGTGATGGGGATGCCTTGGGCTGGATGGGGATTGCTGTGTTTGCTCTGTCCGACTCACCTGCGTGGTCCTGGCTGGGCCCCGTTCCCTTCGTCTTCCCTCCCCGCATTGCTTCCAGCAAGGCTTTGCCGTGTTTACTGCAAAGAGAGCAGCGCCCGGCCTGGAAATAGCTGACTGCCCTGATTAGAAATGCTGGGGGAGCACGGGAGGGCTCCTTCCCTTTGAAATAGCTCCTGGATTGATTCTTGTTGTCTCCTGAACAAAGCCGTGGCAGACAAACACAGCTCAGCTTCGTGGTGCGAACTTCAGCCTGCCTTTTATCCTGGGGGAAGAGAAGCCAGCAGCCCGCCTAAGAAGTGTTAGAGTTGGAAAACCTTCAAAGCCTCGTCTGCATCACCCGTCATCGGGAGTGACAGGACATTCAAAGCTCTGCCTGATGTTTTGTGGTTAAGCGGCTGTTAACAGGCTCTGCTTGCGATGTTGGGAAAAGAAAGGCTTTCAAAGATTTTTGACATCTAATGACAAGCCTCGGTGGGTGAAGGGGGGAATACATTCCTTCCTCCGCCGCCTGTGCGTATAGGCACGTAATTGGGTTGGAGCACTAGCTAATTTTCAAAGTCTAACTTTGAAATGCCTGAAATGGGTTTGGATCAACCTTTCGTTTGTAGGTCGGTGTTGGCTGGAGCAGCAGGGCTTGCCCCGCTGCAGACACCGCAGCCGGGCTTTGAAAGAGCAGCCGAGCACGTGGGTGCCTCTCCTGCGCGTAAGATGAAGGTAGCCTTGATTTCAGGCCCGTTGGGTGTCATCTTTTTGTTAACTTTATTGCTAAAAGGGGAAAGTGTTCTTGTTTGAGTTTGCAGCAATGCAACCCACCATCTGTAAGAGGATGGTTGGGGTAGGTCAGAGGTGACAACTCCACAAGTGTCCCTTTTCCCTCTTGGTAGCCTGTGTCCAGTTGTCCCCAAAAGACAATTGCTGTTGCAATAATATTGGGCACAGAATGTTGTTTTCAGCCTTGTTTCCTACGAGAAAGGAGCTTGATGCTTCATGCTGGTCGTCAGTCACCTCTTCATACCTTTTTTTCCCTCTGGGCCAGTTTTAACCCAGTTTGACAGATGGGTAGGAGCCTCACAGATCCAGGAATAGCTGGCTGCTTATTTTCACAGTATCTGGAAGAGCTGTAATGGTGTCTGAAGGACAGGCTGCAGTATGAGCTCAACCATGCTACAAGGCACCAGAGAATCTACTCAAGACCGGAGCCAGATTTCAACAGTTCTGGGGCCTCAGGAGAAGGGATCGGTCTTGCTGTGTTTTACCAGCTGGAACCTGGAAGTCCAGGGTTTATCAGACACCTCCCTTTCCCTGAGAGGGCAGTTTGCCTCCCCAGCTGCCCTTTAATGCGCAGGCAGGGCTGGCGCAAGTAGATGGGCAGCTCCTGCCCGCCTCGCTGCTGGCGAGCTCGGTGCTTTCGGGTTTCCTTCTTGCAGCACAAGCTGGTGGCTGCTGCATGCCACCCAGGCTGCAAATCCAGCCGGGCAAGGAGCCGGCTCGAAAAATGGAGGTTAAAGGAGGAATTGTGCCCGCTATAAAGAGATCTGTGCTTGCCACCTCCTGCTTTCTTGGCCGTGGCAGATCTGGGCTTGATGTGAGCTGCCATGGTACAAAGATTCACAGCTGCACAGAGAGCAGGAGTCAAAGGGAGGTGGTAAGGAGCTGTAAAGTTTGTTTTTACTCCCAGTGTCCTGGTACCGGGTCCCTGTCAGATGTTTGGGTACCTCAGAGGTCCTGCAAGAAGAGCTGGAGCTGTGAGACTCGGTGCAGTCACCGTTTGGGTTTTTTCTGTGTTTTGGGCAACTCCAGCTGGAATAAATGTCTGCTCAGAGCGGTCAGAGGCTGGGGTTTGCTTCTTCGCTGGGCTTTACACACACAGCGGGCGACCAGCAACTGGAGGTCAGCGTGGTCATTGCACAAGCAGCCCATCCAGGGGCTCCAGCCACCGCGTTGGTAATGAACCGGACTCTGTTGGTGCAGAAAGCATCGCAGGACCAGCCTGCAAACAGGCTTCGTCAGAGCCACGTCGAGCAACTGGTCCAATTTGTCTTGGAAACGCGAAGCAACACCTGAGAAATTCTGCAATTGCAGTATGCGCATCTGGCCACCTCTGTAACGGGCACCTGATCGAGATTCATCGCTGAGCACGAGGTCTTCCAGCTTCCTCTCAGAGGCAGGAGCACTGCAGGACTGGTTTAATAAATAGCCTGGAAGATGCGCCATAGCAGCTTGCAGCAAAGCCGGCTGCCAGAGGGTGGTCTGTGGGTGAGCTCAGCCTGGTCGGGAGGGATGGTGAAGGGATGTGCTGTGCTCAGGGAGGCTCCCTGCGTGGCCCAAGGACCTGTCGCGGATGCGTCCCGTCTTGCTGCTGTATTTGAACCATGTTCTGGGCTTCCCCCGTCCCCGTTCAGCACGCGGAGCCAAGACTGAGTGATTGAGCCCCATCCCCGGAGGAGGGACGGGGACCAAAGTAATCCTGGTGTGGGCAATGCTGCGTCCTGGTCTGTGCACTGCTGGAGGAAACCCTGCTCACCCCGGGAACTTCTGGGGAGATGTGAATATGCTCTGCAGGGTTGCTCTATTGTGTATTTAAGCACAGCTTTTCTGGAGCACAGCAGTCTAATTCTG
Source organism: Aptenodytes forsteri (assembly GCF_000699145.1). NCBI lineage: Eukaryota > Metazoa > Chordata > Aves > Sphenisciformes > Spheniscidae > Aptenodytes > Aptenodytes forsteri. The sequence goes on along the minus strand of NW_008795712.1, from coordinate 108,838 downwards.
CGTTCTCGTCCTGTCCCTCCTCCCTGGCCAGGATCAGCTCGGGCTGTGACAAAGGCTGCGTTTGACACTGAGCCCACCCTGTACGAAGCCCAGCGCTCCCTCACGGGATATAAAGACCAGTTCAGGGCAAGGGAAGCCCACGAGCAGCGTGGGGGGAGATGCAAGGTGTTTGCTGGCAGGCTTGGTCCTGGGGCAGCTGGGTCTTCGCTAGGAGGAACGGTGCTGGGAGCAGCCAACACCGTCTAAAAATATCCCAAGGGTATTTTGGGTGTAAAATTTTTCTCCTTGGGTTGGCCAGGGCAGGAGGTTGCTGTTTTGCTGGTGGGCACCCAGGCGGTTTGGGAGAGGGGAGGAGGAGGAGGGATGGCCGCGGGCCCGTGCTGCTGTCGGGGAGTGACCCTGGCCTCTGCCTGCTCCCAGGTATGTGTGCATTGCCATGGAGGCCCTAGACCAGCTCCTCATGGCCTGCCACTGCCAGAGCATCAACCTCTTCGTGGAGAGCTTCCTGAAGATGGTGGCAAAGCTGCTGGAGTCGGAGAAGCCCAACCTGCAGATCCTGGGGACCAACTCGGTGAGTAGGAGTGCAGCGGGAGGTGGCAGCACCCTGCTGACCCTGTCCTTGGCTTTCCACCCTGCCTGTCAGCCCCACACCTCTGCACAGTGCCAGGGCAGGAAACCTCGCTGGGAAAGGATGGGGAGCGGCTGCAGGGGAGGATTTATGGTGTCCCCTCTCATGTGTCCTGCCACGCATGAGGTTTCTGAGAGCCCAGCGGTGCTGCCCGTGCGCTGTCCCTGCTGTTTGACTTGTTGGTGACTTGTCCGTCACCAGTCGCTGGTCTCTGATCTCTGCTGCCGTGCCTTCCTTCTCTTGAATTCAGCTTCTCCTAAACGAGCCCGAGGACACAGGGACTGTCAGCGATTTCAGACAATAGACCAACTTAGGAGGTGATCCCCATGGATTTTGGGAGCTCTTTGTGCTCAGAAAAGGGCTGGCTTAAACAGAGCTGCTGCTTGCAATAAATGGCTGAGCTGGACTGGGGACGTGTCCGTCACAGACATAAAATGAGGGGAAAGGAGAAGCAGGGATGAACAAAGGTGATGTCCTCCCAGCATCCGAACGGCTGATCCTGGCTGGCAGCCAGCAGCCACTTGTGCATGGCCTTTCTGCTGGTTTTTACTGGGAACACTGGGGGTACCTGACACCTGGGCTTGTGAGGGCTCTTGCCAGTGCCCGGTAGCTTGGCTTGGACAAGCAGCATCTGTCCTTGCTGCTTTTTAAGAGGGGGTTTAGGTGGAGCTGATCATCCTGTGGGCAGGAGGGTGGACTGGGTAGATGCTCTCTCGAGTGCCTGGGAAACGCGTAAGACAGCTCAGCCCTAAGCTTTAATTCTCTGCCATGTGTGATGGGGAGAGGGACGGTATTAATGTTTCTGCTGACGCCTCCCGGACTGCGCCCCCTGATGCTTCTCTCCTCCAGGAGCTGGCACGGTCCTGGACGCGGGGTTGTAAATGCCTCCACTGAGGCAGGGGCAGCTGAGCGGAGACCTTTCTCGCCCCCATTCTCCCTCGCAACTAATCGCTCCCAGCTGAAAGCAGTGTGAGCTGCCCATCAGCAAACCTATTAATCCCACAGCCCTTGAAGAAGCGGGAGGATTGATCCCTCGGCTGAAACCCACTGCCAACAGCAGCTTACCGTGGCGTTTCAGTGCGGTGATGCCACCGTAAGCCCTGGGTATGCTGCAGGGGCTGCCTGGGAAAGCCCCTTGCAATGGGAGCAGGATCTCTGGGCGGCACCCACATCCCTCTGCCCAAGGGCGGCCCAAGCTCCGTGGGAGACCGGAGAGGTGCCGTTTGCTGTCCAAACCTCTTGAGATGTGCCGGAGCTGCCTGGATCCGTCCCAGTGGCAAGCAGCTGGGTCTCTTGCTAAGAAAACATCCTATGTTGCAGTGCAGCCCTGCCTGCAAACGCATGCAATATCCCCTTAGAATCATAGAATCGTAGAATCATTGAGGTTGGAAAAGACCTCTAAGATCATCGAGTCCAACCGTCGACCCAACACCCCCATG
>NW_008795712.1:81343-105197 GCF_000699145.1 Aptenodytes forsteri | reverse complement strand
GACTTGTTCTCCAGACCCTTCACCAGCCTCGTTGCCCTTGCCCAGCCCCTGAGCTGTTTGGGAAATGCAGGGCTTGTCCCAGGGTCCAGAGGGACCTGGGGTAGAGGTAGGGTTTAAAGCTCAACTCAGCCAGCACCTCCCTCTCCGTGCTGCTCTCTGGACACTCCCTCAGGTCCTTGGATGGTGCCCAAGCAGAGCCCTGCATCAGAGGGGCCACCGGCACGTGGCACGGAGCTGAACCTCAACGGGAGCTGCTGGCGTGGAGCCGGGGAGGGGACAGCCCTCACGGCAGGGGCTCACGATGCCACGGCAGAGGCTTCAGCGAACCGGCCCCAACACAGGGGCCTCAAGCAGGAGGCATTGGGTCAAGGCAAGACGGAGCCCTGCCTTGTGTTTCCTGCCCGTGCGGAGCAAACCTCCCGTGTTCAGGCACCCACGGAGAGGAGAGATGGTCCTGGACCACGGATAGGTGTTTCCTTAGGGCTGCTGTCACTGCGGTCAGGAATCAGTAGCGGGTGTTTTAATGAGGAGTCCAGATCAGGAATGATGATTTAGTGATTTTTTTTTTTTTTTCTTTTGGCCTTCTCAAGCGTGGCGGCATTCAGAGGGCAAAGAGCACACAAAACTTGTGGGCTTTTATAGAAAAGTGAGTAATGATAATGAGACGCTTCTTCCCATATCTGCTAATGCAGAATGTGCCTCAGGCTCGTGCTTAATTAGAGGGTGCTGTCTCAAGCAATCTTCACAATAACGGAGCTGATGGCAAAGGCGGGAGGAGGTTGTTTATAGAAACCTGCTCCAAGTGAGTCATTCTCCGCGGCATGAAATCTCGCCTGAGACACGTCTCCCTCCTCGCGCAGAGCCAAGGTGTTGCGCTGTGGAGGGGCTGAGCCCGGGGACCAGCCTGCCGGGCTCCATGGCCGCAGCGCTGGAGCCCGCAGCGAAAATCCAGCATCCCATGATCACTATAACCCCATCCTATAATCCCCGGGATGAACGTATGGAGCTGCAGCTTAAATCCACTTTGGTTCCTCATCCTCATTAGGAGGCTTCTGGGCAACCTCCCTGCTTTGGGTAGGAACCATCTAATTCCCAGCTCGATGTCATTCCCGTTTTATTTTTCTTCGAACCAACATTGATCTTTCATTTAAACATCTCTTCCCCCACCTTGATGTTCCTCTTCTGATGTATTTATGTCTGATGTATTTATAGGTGGCAGTGTTATCCCTTCCCAGACGTTGTTTTGCTTCTCCAAGGCAGCCGTGTTCCTCGCATTTCCCCTGCGCTTGCTCCCTGCTCGTCCCAGCCGTGTTTCAGTTGGAGCTTGTCGGCTTCAAGCATGGGAGCCCTAAGCTGCCCAGCCCCGCACCCCTTCGAACCGCAGCAGAAATAGTGTTGCATTTCCATGTTTTAAACTGTTTTCACAGCGGAAATACGGCATGAAGCTGCAGAGCAGCTTTTCGGCTGGGATGCGGTGCCCGTTAGTGAAAATAAGTCGCTTTCCCTGAAGGTTTGATGCCTCTTTTCCTGCCGGCCCAGCTCTCGCTGGGTCATTTCCATGTGTCCTGGTGCTGCTTTTTGCCACTGGGCAGTGGGACCAGGGTGGGCATCTCCCGCAATTGCTGCATGGTACAGCACCCTTGTAGAGGCAGCCAAGTCTTGGAAAAATGCAACAGTCTATGAGCAAGTGGCAGAGTCCTAAAAATGTGCCGTTGACAGAGCAAGGAAGCTTCGAGGCTGATTTTTCTCTGTTCTTGGCTGCTTTTTACAAGTTCTGGCCCTGCCAGAGGCTGCAGGCTGAAAATGGATGCAGAGGGGGCAGCTGCCTCCAGCTGTTGGCAGATATGAACGCTGTGCCGCATCCAGTGTCACCGGGCGTAGTGGCACCGTGGGGGGATGTCTGTCCCCCGAGGACAGAGGCGAGCAGGGCTCGCTGTGCCTGGCAGCCGGCCGGGGAAGCTGCCCTCGGGGCAGGGAGCTGAACCACGGGCACTGCTGGCGTAGATGGGCGGGCTGGCAATCCCCGGGGCCTTGATAGCTTCGGAATAAGGAGCGCTGGTGAGGTGGTCCTGTTTGGTTGCCTGGTGGCACGAAACGAGCTGCCGTCCTCCGCGTGGGCGTGGGGTTGATACCTGCAGATACTGGCTGCAGAGAAGCCATTTCCTTCCTTTATTTCACGACGCTTCTTGGCCACGGGACGCTTGGGACGGCTCTCCCGGAGCTGCCGTAGGGAGCCCTTGTTACTGCTCCTCACTCTGCATCCTGCCCTTGCCTCCGGTTGCACGTGGAGTTGCCATGAGCTTAAAAAAACCCCACTTTGTGAGCTGCCTGGTACAGAGGTTTCTTATGTAACAGCCCTGCATTTTTCTGGTGAGTAAGAGGAGTTTATCAGTTGGAGCTAGTCCCTGCACTCTGGGAACAGTTCCTGGCAGGGTTGAGCCGGCTCCTTTGCTTGCGCAGAGCCAGCCTTTGCAGCTGACATTATTAATAGCCCGGCACAGTGGGTGCATGCTAATCAGCGGCTTGTGTGGTGCTCTGGGACGGGCGGGCTGGCTTTGCCAGCTGTGGAGGGGCACCGGTGGGCCGTTTGCCTGCCGCTTTCCTGGCGGGGCTGGATGCCAGCAAATGCAGAAAGCAAGAAGTGAGAAAAGCCTGTGGGTAGGGTTGGGTTAAAGAAGGAGCTCTCGTGCAGCATGGCGTCCCCAGAGGGTGCTGAGCACCCGAAGAAATGCCGGGTGGACGGGTAACCCTTTGGAGGTGGGTTAGGTCCTCCCAGCTGGAAGAGGAACCCAGCAATCCTGATGCCTTGGCCCAGGACACCTTGCCCGAGTGATGTGGGATTGCTGGGTGCGACCGCAGAGCTTCGTGCCGTGCTGTCGTAAGCAGTGGGGCTGCACCGGCATTGGCACTGCACCGTTGCTCTCCCAGTGCTGTTGGGCAGCAGTTAACAGCTGGGGTGGTTTTGGGGATTGCTTGGACAGGATTGCCTCTCCCTTCATCCCAAGCCCATGCAAACGGCCTCAAGCTTTCCCAGCGTGCTGAAGCAGGTGCAGCACGGGAGCACAAAAGCAGCCAGCAGATTCCCCCTGCCTAAAATCTTGGCAAGCGGCTGCTTACGCCCTTGCTCTGAGTGGGAGGTTAAAGAACGGGGACTTGGTGGCACGATGCTTGTCCCAGGCCAAGGATAAACCTCGTCCATTCGCAGCACCAGGCGCTGTTGGGTGGATACAGGCTGAATGCTCTGTATGTTCCAGCCAGGAGCCGATGCCTTGGATTTTGTGGCAGCTCTTGTACTATTGAGGTTTTCTTTATTTTTCCTTTTTTAAAGCTACCCCTGTCAGCATGACTGGATGAGTTGAGGTTCCCCCTTCCTGCCCGACCCTTTTTTCCCCATCTTTTCATGAATAAGTTTCAGAATTCAGAGGAAAGCTTGAAAACATGTTTAGCCTTTCTTCCTCCTTAATTCTCTCCCTGAAAGCTTGAAAGCCAGATCTGTTGGTCAGCTGGCATTTCTGGCAAGCTCCGCACCTGCTGGCGCAGCCAAGCTGGAAGGGAGCGATGGGACCTCATGCTGCCGGGTGCTGCGGGCGAGATCTGGGATGTGGTTAAGAACCTGCTTGCAGTTGGTTTCTCCACTGGCATTTCCGAGGCTGTTTTCATCCCTGCAGCAGCGTTTGGGAAATGTTCGCCAGGTTTTGTGCCGTCTGGGAGGATGGAAGGAAGCTGGGGACAAATTTATCTCCTGTTACTAGTGTGTGCTGCATATTAGGGATCCCTAGCTCAGAGCCTCGTGGCACCTCTAAATGCCCTTTACAGGGGCCACTGGGGCTTGTGGTGAGGTTTGTAGCATCTGCAGCGGGGCCTGGGCGCTGCTGGAGCTCGGTGGGACGGTACGATGGCACGTTCCCGCTTGGGCACCCTGTGTCCTGGGTGCAGCCGGGCAGCCTGACTTGTCATCCCGAGCGCATGCCAAGCTGCTGTAGTGAAGAGCCCTGTGTTACACTGCTGAAGCCCACAAATGTTTGCTGGTTTGGAGAGGAATTTTAAGAATATTTTTGTTGTCGTGCCCTCTGGGCTGACCCCCTCTTTCTTCTCTCCCAGTTCGTGAAGTTTGCCAACATCGAAGAGGACACCCCATCTTATCACCGCAGCTACGACTTCTTTGTCTCCCGCTTCAGTGAGATGTGCCACTCCAGCCACGACGACCTGGACATCCGGACGAAGTGAGTGCCGCGAGCAGGGTGTCCCTGGCCCCGCTGGCTCTGCGAATGCCTCCTGGGGGGGCTTCCCTGCGCCCCCAGCCTCTGTCTTTCCTGGAGAAGCACCTGCTTTTGGGGGCAGGTTGGATGCAGGCTGCGCGTGGATTGATTTCTTTGTGCTGTGACGGAGACGCACAGTGATTCCCCAGAGCTGGCTGCACTCAGGCTGCTGTTCTCTACCCTCCCTTATTTTCCAAGCATTAAACCCCGCTGACTATATGGGAGGATGAAACAGGAGCCTAGAAAACACAGCGCGGCACAGATCCAGCCTCTGTCGCTGTGTGGGATATTGCATGCAGTATTACACGTGTGTGAGAGAAGTTGGTTTGCATTTGCTGTCCTGAGAGCAGGGCCAGCTGTGCTCAGGCATCGGCTCGCTCTGACCATGGCCGATGGCAGGACAAGGAACATAATGCGCCCTCAGGCTTCCGATTTCTTTTCTTCGGGCAAAATGTGAGCAGGTAACGCCCACAGTCTGCCCGTCACAGGGCTGCCTCAGTGCATCTTTAAGCATTTCTCACCTTTGCTCCAGGGCCACGGCCTGCAGACAGCTGGAGCTCAGAGGCAAGGAAGTGATCCTGGCCCCAAAAGGAAGGACGATGATGATGGGAAGAGGCCCCCCACTCTTAGCAGCGTGAATGTTCACTCAAAAACTGCCTCCTGCAGCCGTGCGGTCTGTTATTTTCCACGTTTAAAGGCGGTTACATTTCTCTAGCATCGAGGACTGACGTGCTTTGCTGTGATGGGAAACGTACCCCAGGGGGATTAATTACGACTAAAGCAGACAGATTAATGTTGTTTACTGCTGCCAAGGCCAGGCCTGACGGTGGTGTATTTAAAAAGACCCGGCGCTTGAAATGGCCCGGTGAGGCACCGGTGGCGTGGCACCGGTGGCGTGGCACCGGTGGCTCTCGCCGGGAAGCTCTGGGCAGGAGGCCACTGCTGCCGGAGACAAGTTTTAAGTAGAGCCCAGATGTCAGGAGGCATTTCAGCACATCGTGTTGGTGCCGTTCCCGGAGCTGCTGTACCAGGCACCAGTTGCCTTGCAGAGGGGCGAACCCCTGAGGTTCGCCACTCCTAGCAGAGGCTTGTCTCTGAGGACCAGGCTCACCTCCTTTTACTGCTGCAGACTCACAGGTGGGTTTTTTTTTTTTTTCCCCCCCTTAATAAAGAAATAATGCAGAAGGCTCATTATTTCCACTTGACCTTCAGGGCACCGGTGACGCTGGCTAAATTACACCGGAGACTGGAAGAGAGAAATTCGGCAGCTCCTGTAATTAAAAAGGAGCACGCTGTTTTCCTCGGGCCTTGGTCCTGCTCAGTGCTCCTCCCTCAAGAACTGTGTCTCGGTCGGCTTATTGCCTTGATTAGATCTGCAAAATGTGTTAGGGAGACCTCAGAGCAGGTTATTTAATGCATTTACTTCTGCAGATAAGTACGTGCTACCTTTCTCGGGCATGAGCCGTAGGTGTTGAGGGGCTGGTTTCAGACCTGGGAATCCTGCTGCGTAGGGAGATTTTTACTGATGACTTTATCATTGACTAGAGCAGAGTCAGGATCTTTGGTCCCAGAAAGGACACAGGTGTCAAAAAGCACCTAGGTTTCCCTAGCATCTAGTATCCCCATGGGCACAGCACGGCTCTGCAGCTGCTGGGGACGGGGGAAATGGGAAAACCCTCCATGCATGTAGTAGCTGGAGAGCAGAGACCTCCCAGGTCCAAAACCAATCCTTCGGAGAGGCCAAGCTCGCTGGTGCCACCTCTCCATCTCCGGTAGCGCGTGCCGTGGAGACGGGTGGCTGCTGCTCGCCTGGGGGCCTCCTGGGATAGGCAGTGGATGGGAGCTGGCTGCTGCTGCCAGGATGATTTTAGCTGGTTCAGAGCCTTTCCCGCTCGCGTCTGGCGGGCTGCAGGAAGCCATGTCTCTCGGGGATACGAGGCCGAAGGATTACCCCGGGGTATACCAAGCCCGGAGCTTGGAACCGGGGCATCGCCTGCATGAACCCCTCCAGCAGCGCAGAAATCGGTGTCTTCTCTCCAACTTCTTGCACAGTTTCACCCGTGTGTATATGTGTATGTAAATGTAAAATAACGTATGCTATATAGATATGTAGCATTTTGGTGTCAATTTGTTCCCCAGGATCCGGATGTCCGGCATTAAAGGCCTGCAAGGAGTGGTGAGGAAGACAGTGAACGATGAACTCCAAGCCAACATCTGGGACCCACAGCACATGGACAAAATCGTGCCCTCGCTGCTCTTCAACTTACAGCACGTGGAGGAGGCCGAAAGGTGAGTGCTCGCTGCTGCCGTGACCCACCTGCTCCACCAGCGGCTTCGGGGCCCCGGGGCTGCTTTTGGCAAGGTTTTGCAGGGCAGAAGCGTTGCAGGCTGATTTGTGTCTGCAGCTCGTGAAAAATGCGGCGAGTGGCCAGAGGGGAGACCCTGTTGAAGGATGCCGCAGGTGGCAGGAGCTCTGCCCGTCACCCGGTGCCGTGAAGGTTATTGCTGTCTTGGCCACTGCAGGGCACCGTGACTCCCGTGGAGCAGAGCTCTCTGCGCTGTCCCTGCAGTTAAAGCACGCTGTTTGCAAAGGCTCTGAGCTGCCTGTTCAGCGGGTTGACCTCTGTGAGGGATTCCTGCTTAAATGCTACCAAAGAAGTTGTTTTAAAGCCAGGCGAGAGGAATCTCAGGAACTGAAATACAGCTTTTGCTCGCTGTCCCCCCGTTCTTCCGGCGTAACCCCCCCGCCGGCTGCGTGCTTGCCACCAGCTGGGTGTTTGAAGGGGAGATGCTTAGCTGAGAAGCGCAGAGCAGAGAAGCAGGCATGAGTTCCTCCTGGGATTTTCCTTTTGAAGGTTGAGAGAGATGTATCAGCCCTGGGAAGTTGGCTTCTGGCCAGATGCCTTTTCCCTTTTTCTTGTAAACTGAAGCATCGAGGTGGAAAAAGCATTCATGGTGTTTGTGTGATGCCAAACAGCCCGAGTGCGGAGAAAGGGGCTGGATCTCCTCTGGGGTGTGCATGTTCAGGGTGACTTGTGCCAAACCGTGACTGCTTTGCTCTTCCTCCCCCGGGAGGCTGTGTCCACCCTGGGAGGACGTTATGTCCTGCATCGTCAGCGGTAAGATCCTTCCCCCTCCAACACTGAGTACCGGGATCCTCCTCCCGGTCCCAGGGACGCGGGGGCTGCCCCTGCTGCCTGGCACAGCCTGGCACTGCAAGCGGGGCCGTCCTGGCACGTCCCCCTCCTCTGCAATCCGTGCACCCGTGCTGCTCTCTGATCTGGCTCAACTCCAGCAGCGCTTTATCACTGGGCTCTGCGGGGATGGAGCTGCCCCGTCTGCCTGGCAGGGTGACATTTGGCTGCCGCGGGGTGGCTGTGGGCTGTGCGAGGGGTAGCCCGCAGCCCTGTGCAGCACGGGGTGTGGGCAGATGCCACGACCGTTTTGCTCCAACCCTCCCTGGCCGGGCTCCGTGCTTCTTCTCCCCCACTGCTGCTGCACAGTCAGCGCTGCTCTCATCGCCCTCCTCTGCTTTCGCAGCCGCTCCCCCTCCCCGCTGCAAGCCACCGAGAAGGAGAAGGAGAGTCCTACGGAGCTGGCGGAGAGGTGTCTGCGGGAGCTGCTGGGCCGAGCGGCGTACGGCAACATCAAGAACGCCATCAAACCCGTCCTCATGTAAGTCGTGCATCCCTCATTTTTGGCACAAGGGAAACTGAGGCACGGGGAAACAGCCAATGCGGGCCAGAGCTGGGGTGAAGGCATGGGCTCCTCTGGCTCCCCTCGGCACAGTACTGGAGATGGGGACTGGGTTTCAGGCTGAGCTCTCATTTTTGGATGCAATGAGGAAATGGCGTGGGATAGATACCTGTCGCTGAGAAGAGTCACCCCAGAGAGGAGTTTGTGTCCCTGCCCTCGCCTGCAGCGTTTGCTCCCTGCTGCTTCTGGCCATCCCTGGTGCTTGGTGCTGCTTTGCACCCCTGCAGGGCTTGGGGGACTGACAGTTACTTTCCCCTCCATTTCCATCTCTTCCCCAGCCATCTGGATAACCACTCGCTCTGGGAGCCGAAGATCTTTGCCACCTGCTGCTTCAGGATCATCATGTACTCGATCCAGGTGGGGAGCCGGCGGGACTCTGGCTGGCGGCACCAGTTGGGGACGCACGTGCACGCTTGGGAGCACCCGCGTCTGCCTCCACGGCTGGGCTGAGTCAGAGCCGCCGCTGCATTGCCGCATCCCGGCAGTGCCGAGTACGAACGCTCGCGATGAGCTCGGCCACCAAGCGTGCCCCAAAATGGGCTGGAGACAGGCACAGTCCAGGTGTACGGCAGTGTGAGCTGGGGGCCCGGCGGGTGTGCGGGGAGATGGCCGACAGGCATGCGTTAGCCTGGCTGCGTGCCAGCCACGCGTGTTTTAGGATGCTGCTCACGGAGCTTCTGTCTCAGTCCCGGGAGTGATTCCCTCCCTCTCAGTGGAAAGCAAAGCCCTGCTGAATCAGACGGACTAGCGGCGTGCTGTGAAACGCTCTAAAGGAAGCAGTTGGGCTCCTATGGAAAGCTGCCTCTTTCCAGATCGCTGCTGTGTAAATCATCCCTGCCAAAAAGGAGAGGGGCTGTCTGGAGTGAAACGTGCTCCGGGCAAACTGGGCGTCATGACGGTGCCTGCAGCCCATCCTTAGACACGGGGATGCTCAGAGACAGACCCTGCCAGGTTCTTCCCTTCTCGCTGGGGGCCATGGAAATGCAGTTTAGGTAAATCCCAGAGTGATGGGAAAAGGTCCGTCCTTTCTTTTTCCATGTGGATCTCAATGAAACTCTGTTCGGATGGGTCCCTGCATGCTGTTGGGCATGGTGCTGCCTTCCCACCCTGCTCCCACTCTGCTGGGGCTGTCCCAGACCTGCTGCCCCACTTCACCCCTTTGGGAGTTTGCTTCGCTTTTGGACTCGGCCAAGCCATGGCTCTGCTTGGAGAACTCTTACAGTGAAAAGCAGATTCCGCCCCGTGCTCTCGTTTCTTGTTTTGGGCGGTTCACAGGATTAAAAACCCTTTACAGCGCCACTAGATTTTATAAAATCCTGTTAATGCATGTTGGAAGTGTAAGGTCACAATAACTCAGCAGGACCCTTTTGAAGTATAGATGTGTTTGGGAAACCCTGGCAAAAATCAAATCCCTTCTCCCTGAAATCCCCAGGCTTAATTGTCACCATTTCCTTAGATCTGTACAGCTCTTTAGATTGTTTTTCCCATGCAAATTGCTCCAAGCTCTTGCTCAGTCATGTAAAACAGGCTTCCTCCAGGTGCCCCCTCTCATTTTGCATCCGGAGCTGCCTTGGAAAGAGCCGGGCAGGGACTCGGTGCAAGCTGGGTGCGTGTGCAGGATTTGTCCTCGGTAGCCGTGTGGGTTACAGAAACAGGCTGTCACCTCATGCATGCAGCACCCGTGCTGATGTTCATGCTCTCTTTCCAGCCACAGCACTCCCATCTCGTGATCCAGCAGCTCCTGGGGCACCTGGATGCCAATAGCAAGAGCGCGGCCACCGTGCGCGCGGGCATCGTGGAGGTCCTCTCGGAGGCAGCGGTGATCGCAGCCTCCGGATCTGTTGGTAAGTGGATAAATTTATCCTCTCCATCCATCTCTTCACCCTTTTGTTGGGGTGGGAGAGGTGCTGGAGGTTTGGGCTGGCCTCTGGCGTGTGCCCAGGTGTGAGCTGGCGACGGGGGATCTGGTCTGGAGCATCCAGGGGTGCTGGGGATCCGTTCTGTGCCATTTCAGTGCTCCCGAGCTCAACAGCTATGCCCACGTGCAGCGACCTACACCTGGAGGGCTGAATGCAATGCATGCCTTTGCCTTCGTGGCAGGGGGGAAAGGGATTTTCAGGGGCTTGCTGTGAATACGCTGAGCTGACGGTGCTCCTGGAAGGACATTTCTCTCCTGTCTCGACTGGGGGAGTTGGTGGGGGTTAAAAGTCACTGTGTGTCTGGCCAAACTGTTTGTTCAACCTGTTCACGGGGTGGTGGGAGGTATAAACCACACTGACCTGGGGGGAAACTACAGCCTCCATCTCCACGGGGAAAACTGCCGCTCTCCTCCGGCGATGCTCCACCGTCTCTCCCGTCTCGCCACCCCAGGCCCCACGGTGCTGGAGGTGTTTAACACCCTGCTGAGGCAGCTGCGGCTCAGCATTGACTACGCGCTGACGGGGAGCTACGACTGCGTTGCCGGCGTCAGCACCAAGATCATCAAGGAGCACGAGGAGAGGATGTTCCAGGAGGCCGTCATTAAAACCATAGGTGGGGTGTCCCGCCGTGCCCGGCGCAGGTGCGGGCTGTGCTGGCGGGTAGCCCCCTGCGCCGTGGGTGTCTGCCTTGTGCGTCTGCGGGATTATCCAGGGCGAAACAAAGTCGCCCTCATCCTAAAAGCAGCGATGGGGAATGAAATTTATCTGTTGCGGCGCGCTGCAAGCGTGGTGGCGGGTTATCGGCAGGTGGCATTGCAACCCCAGCCATCCCCGGCAGAGCTGCTGTGCGCAGGCAGAGTCGTGTTTCTCCCTGGGTGGGAGACCCCGAGGAAGGGGAGGACAGAAAGAGGGCGGGTGTGAGCCTGCTGCAGCCGCTGAGGATGGGGATGCACCAGCCGCAAAAAGAAGGAAGGGGTAGAAGCAGGGCTTGGCATCTCTCAGCCTCACCCTGCCTGGGCTGGGGGCTGCCCTGCCTGGGAGGTGTTTTGATGGGTCTTGAATCACCCTGAAGGTAAAGCTGCCTGCGGGTACTGGATCCAGGTGGGCCTTGTCCTATCCCAGCCTGGCTATGGGGGTCCGGCAGCTGGCTTGGAGCGGCGCAGCGGGCAGACCCCACGGCACTGGGCACTTCTGGGGGCGGTGGGCTGCGCCTCGCACGCTGCCAGCGCACTTTTGTCTCCGCAGGGTCCTTCGCCAGCACGCTGCCCACCTACCAGCAGTCTGAGGTGATGGTCTTCATCATGAACAAGGTGCCGCTACCCTCCTTGCAGCAGTCCATCGAGGCTGGCAAAGCCGGGTGAGAACGGATGCCTTCTTCCCTCCTCTTGCTCCCCCCCTACCCTGTTCTCCCTGCCGCTGTCCCGTGTGTGTGGGTGTAACGCTTTGGACACGGAGCTGAAAGTGCTGGGAAGCTCCCGAAACCGTTCCCGCCTTGAGGTGACCTTTGGGGACAGAGTGGGCCGTGGGCACATTATTGGAAAGGCTGAGCATCGAGAGCTTCCACCGAAGAGCAAGGGAAGCTGAGCAACGTGCGATCCTTGTTTAAAATGCTTTGCTGTCTGCTGCAAATGTGATGACAAGGGCTCCTTGAAACACCGGCGCATCGAGGAGGAAAGGTGTTTACAGGCAGCGGTGCTGCAGTTGAACTCCGCATTTCTTCGGGTACCTGCTGAGAGATTCAGCTGTCAGGAGCTCGGTCCTGGGGTGTCATCCAAAAGTAGCCAGGAACTAAAATTAATACTCAGGGGAGTGACCTGGGATGTCTCAGGGCAGCGAGGTGGCCGCTGGTGAGCGAGGGCTGCCTGTGGCTTTTGAGAAGCTCGTGTATGGCTTCGTGGGACTGGCTGGTCAATTCCCCCCCCCCCCCCCGCTGGCGCGTGGCCCCTCTGAGCTGCCTCTGAGCTTTTATTAACACTGAGCGGGAGGTGGTATTTATACCCGGCGGTGGAGGGCGTGTAGGGTTTGGTGGGACTGGCTGCTCATTGCTGCCTCCCCCCCCCGCTGGCGCGTGGCCCCTCTGAGCTGCCTCTGAGCTTTTATTAACACTGAGCGGGAGGTGGTATTTATACCCGGCGGTGGAGGACGAGAAGGAAGGGAAAACACCCAAACAACATAATTGCTTAAGAAGTGTGGGAACAGACCATGAGAGCTATTTGGAGCGAGGGTATCAGCGCTGAAACATGTAGGTAAGGAGCAAACAGATTTTCATGCTATATTTATCTTCAAAGTACGGTCAGGCTCTTCCCACTCGTCTCTGATGGGAGAGAGACTTTGCCGGCTGATAGGAGACACGCTCTGCTCCTCGCTCACATGGAGGTAATTCCTGACGCCTGCGTTCAATCCCAATTCACACGGTGGGAGGCACGCTGGGTGCTGGGTGCCGTTCAGCCAGGGCAGCTTTCCTTGCTGCAGGAGCAGAATCGGGCTCGTAGCCCCAGGATGGCAGTCACTTCTCAGCGCTAGGCTGGCTGTGCCAGGCTGTTTGTCACTGCTCCTTTATCAGCTCATGAGCTTCCTCCGGGAGAGTTTTAAAATCCCATCTGACGCTGCGTGAAGGATGGTGCTCGCTCTGGGTGCGTAGGTGAACCAGGAGTTTGCAGAGGAGCTGCGGCCTGCGGTTTGGCTTATGGGGATGCTGCCATTTGCGGTGTAGCTCAGTCCCTGGGCAGAGGTAGGCAGCACAGGCAGCGTGTCATGGGTGATGGGACAGCCTGGAAATCCCTGTGTCCCCTTCCAGTACAGGGCTAGGAAAGACTGAGTTCAGACAGTAGAGAATTCAAGATTTCCTTTTTTGCATAAAACCCCCCCTCACATCGCTGAAGTGGAAGTGTGGTTCATGGTGGCTTTGCAGGGAGTGAGATGGGAGTGAGGAGCAAGGGTACCTTCGCGGACAGGAGGGCTTGGGCTTCTTCTCGCCCATTTTCAGCTGCTTAAAAGTGAGGAGCCTGTTCAGAGCTGGTGCCTGGTGTCCCTTGAGAGTCACTGTGGGATGGGCACGTCCAGAGGGTGGTTCATTTCAGAGGGTCCTGAGCGCAGCTTGCGCCTGCCTGGAGGTGTGAGTGCTGCCTTGTTTCTGGTGCCTTTGGTGGGATGTATGCTTTGATAGTCACCGTTCCTTTAGCAGCCTTTTTGCTGGCTGCTAAATCTGGAGCTCATTTGCTGGAGACCTTTACAGCGTGGCTGTATGTGGTGGTGACTCTCAGGAAACCGGTCCTGCCCTTTCTGAGGCTTTTCCATCCTTCGGGTGTGGAAGGAGGGTTGTTTTGTTTTCACTCAGATTTTAGCACTTGTTTCTTCTCTCCACGGCAGGGAGAACCGGAATCGGCTGACACAGATAATGCTCCTGAAGTCCCTCCTCCAGGTATGAGTTGTGTCGCCATCCCCGCAGGAGCATCCAACCTCCACGAGACCTGGGAGGTCCCCAGCTGCTGGCATGGGGGAACTGAGCTTGGAGACCCTCTCCCCTGGGGTGGTTTAGGAAGAGCTCAAACTGTACTTAGTCTTCTCTGCCTGCATCCCCTCTTTCTCGGTGTGTTTTAACCCCTCTCAAGTGACACTGTCATGATGCCTCCCTTTTTCTTTGATGCTTGCAGGTTTCTGTGGGCTTCCAGTGCAGTAACATGCTCACGGCACTGCCCAGCGCCTTCCTGGACAGGCTGCTCTCCGCAGCCCTCATGGAGGATGCCGAGATCCGCCTCTTTGTCCTCGAGATCCTCATCAGCTTCATCGATCGCCATGGGAACCGACAGAAATTCTCCACCATCAGGTATGTCCTGGGGGTTCCCCAACAGGGCTGGGACCTGCAGACCCTGCAGAGCTGGCTTGGGAGGGGAGATTTGCCAGGCTGGGAGTGCCTGCAGGATTGGGGGCTGCTGGAAGGATTAAATAATAAATCTGGTAGAAGTTCTGGGGTGGTTTAATGCTGCAGATCGATGGTCTGCTAAGAGCCAGATGGGTGGGGGAGTCTCTCTGAGAGGCTGTGCCCGGAGGGACGTGGGACCATGCTGCTGAAAGTAACCGTGGTTAGACAGTGGTCCCAGGAGGATGCGCAGGAGCCATAACCTCCTCCAGTGGGTTCATCGACTGCATTGCATCCCCATGGATAGGCCTGCCGGGCACTCGCGTTGTCCATGCTGTGTTACCTTGGAAGAAGGTGACTGTAATCCTAGATGGAAACATCTCCATGGGTTTTGCTGTGGTCCTGCTAATCCACTTTGCTTGCACGCCTCTTTGTCAACTTGCTTTTGTGTTCCTGAGCGCCACGGCCTTGAAATCCTGTAGTGATTTGGCTCAGTACTCTTGAATATCTGAATCGCTCAGATTTAAAAGCCACCTTTAGCTTCCCCCCTCGGTTCCTCCCAGACGGCTCGTTCCTGGCCAGCAGCTCTGCAGGCGTGTGGGAACCGTGCCTCCTCCCTCCGGTGTCTGAGGTTTCCCTTCTCCTTGGCCTTTCCTTGCAGCACCATCAGTGACATCTCGGTCCTGAAGCTGAAAGTGGACAAATGCTCGCGCCAGGATACTGTCTTCATGAAGAAGGTAATGGTGGGGTCTGGGTCAAGCTGTCCTCGTGCAGACCGGTGTAAGGACTGTGCGTCTGTTTCCCCAAGTCACACTGAGCCACGGGGGAGTCCTGTGATGCCTCTAAACCTGGGGATGTCCCTGGGAAAAGCCAGTGGGATTCAGACTCCATCAGCGCTTCATGCGTGGGCCTCTCTAGGCTCCTAAATCTGCTCTTTGCCCGAAGGAATGAGTACCCCAGGATGTGCGGTATCCCAAAAACTATTTATCAAGTGGCTTTTGAAGTTGCCTGATTAATTAATTATTTATTTATTTTTATATCCCCTCCTCCCCCCCCCTTAAAACATTTTTGGGGGTGGTGCAAAGCCCTCTGGAGCTAACTTGAGGCCAAGAGAGGATCAGTTTATTACCTTGCGCACACCAAGGAGCAGCCATGCAGCCCCTCAACTGACAACCACGGCAGAGCTGTGTTTCCCTTGCGCCAGCGTGTGCCCTGCTCTGTCCCATGCCTCGCTGTCGAGCAATGTGTCTCAGGGCTTTATTTCTTTGTTGTGGTCTGAGCCGTGATTTCTATAATGCTTCTGCAACGGAGGCGTCCTTTCCCTGGGCTCGGTGCTGCGAGTGTTGTTTGCCTGCCCCTGGGCTCTGCTCTTGGACCTGCCGGTGCCTCTTCCCCGTCAGGGTCCAGCATCGAATGGTGAAACGCCACCTGATCGTCACAGCTCCCTCTCCCTGGGGCTTTCTTCGTTTGCTTGGTGACCGGAGGAGCTCTGCTCCCCCCTGCGTGGATGGAGGCCCCTTTGCTGGGCCCTGCTGCTTTTCTTTCTCTGCGTTGACGGCAGCGTTGCTCGCAGGGGATGCTCAGGAGGTGACCACGTCCTTCCGTGTCCCCACAGCATGGCCAGCAGCTCTACCGGCACATCTACCTGATATGTAAGGAGGAGAGCAACGTGCAGGCTCACTATGAGGCTCTCTACAGCATGCTGATGCTCATCAGCATCGAGTTGGCTAATGAGGAGGTCGTGGTGGACCTCATCCGCCTGGTGCTGGCAGTGCAGGTAGGCGGGGGGGGAGCTGGGTGTGCGGGCTGAGATGCGATGGGAAGGAGCCTCTGGGAGGGGGGTTGTTTTGGAGTTGGGGTCTCTGAGGAAGGGGGATGCAAGTGCTTCACTTGCTCTGAGCTTCTCCCACCGGAGTGGGATCAGACCAACACGCTGGGGAGAGACCCCAGTCGCCTGGTCAGCCTCTGAAGTGCTGCAAACCCAAGCTCCAAAAGCTGGGATGTTTGGAGGGCAGGTCATGCCACGAGGTGGATGGAGACCACGCTGGGGCCTTGTCCACCCTCGTCTCATGGGGCTGTGTCTCTGTTGCAGGAGATAGCCCAGATCAACGAGGATAACTTGACGGCGTACAACCGCTGCGCGCTCTTCGCCCTCGGTGCAGCTTACCTGAACCTCATCAGCCAGCTCACCACCGTGCCCACCTTCTGCCAGCACATCCACGAGGTGCGAGGGAGGGTCTGGGGCCAGGGCTGGAGCCTTATCTGCGGAAGCTCTGGCATCAGCTCTCCTGGCCACCCATGGGGTTTGAGCTTGGCTCCTTGCTTGTCTTCTGCAGGTCATCCAGATGCGACAGAAGGAAGCTCCCTATCTGCTCCCTGAAGATGTGTTTGTGGAGAGACCCAGGTAAGAGCCTGGAAAATACCTTCTTCCCCACTCCCTGCTCCTGAGGGATTGGCATCCATAAGATCGTGAGCGATAATGGGTTTATCAGCCCTTCGCTTGCCTGTGCTTGTCTCCTTTCCCATCTGGGGATGGCACAGTGGGAAGGGTATCAAGTGGTTTTCAACCTGTTTAGAATCCGAGGAGGGTCCCATGCAGCCAGGGAAGGGGGTGGCCACCACGGCTTGCGCTCACAGCCAGCCAAATGCCGGGATCGGCTCTGCAGGCTGATCCCTCCCCTTGTCTGACAGCAGGATGGGTGTAGATCTGGTATGTCATCCCGCTGCTCTGCCGTGCCACTGGCTCGAGGATGCCTGCTGCGTGCTGAGCATCCCCAGGCCAAGGCTGGCTGGGCTGTCCCATTCCTGTTGGCACACTCGGCATGGGTCACATTTGGTGGTGAGGTCCCTTAACGGAGACGCTGCCCTCAGTGAGTGCCACTGCTCTCTTGAGACATTCCCTAGGTCAGGGCGGTCCTTCCTGAGCGCATCCGTATCCTTTGTGATGGGTCAAGAGCTCTTCTGGGACTCTGGCTTTGTGCCGGTGTGTGCAGAAATAGCGTGATGTATCCGGCTGTGCTGCAGCTAAGCAAAGCCACGAGAGCGTTCTGTTTCTGACGCAAAGGGACGGGAAACCCTGCTGACACGGTTCCCCTGGCAGGAGAGACGCTGACATCTCCGTTGTTTTTTCTCCACCCCCATAGGTTGAGCAAGAGCCTTGACCGCCTGGGCCCAGAGGTCTTCTTCTGGCAGAGCAAGATCAGCGAGGTGCTGGGCGGCAGCGGCTACAACTCGGACCGGCTCAGCACACCCTACATCCCCCAGCTGACGGGTACGCAGCACCCTGGGGCATCCCGGAGAACTGGGAGGGGAGGGAACTGGTCCCTCACTCTGCACAGTTACGGGGGTGTGAAGTTCTTGTGCTATGCGTGGGTGCGTTCTTTTCCTGCCCTCCTTTAGAGATGTAGCCTTGGGGAAACTGAGGCAGAAAGCGGTGACTCGGAAGCTTCACAGGGTTGCCACGTGCATGGCTGGCTGGCTGGCTGGAAGGAGCAATGAAGCCCGCTGGGCTTGGCTCAGTCCTCAGTCCTGCTGGGTTGGATGAATTTGGGTGAATGGCTGAGCAGAGGGGCTGCTACCCTGGGGATGGGACGCGAGGCCATGTTCCCTGGGAGCTGCCTGTGCTCACCCCGCTGCCCCCGGGGTGGCTGCGATTAGCCCTTCTGCCCTTTCTCTTCCTCCCCAGACGAAGATCGCTTGTCCAAGAGGAAGAGCATAGGCGAGACCATTTCCCTGCAGGTTGAGGTGGAGTCGAGAAACAGTCCTGAGCGAGAGCAGGTACTGTCTTACACCAGAGCTGCAGAGGCTGTGTCATCCCTTCCGCGCCGCGTGCTTTTAGCAGCCTGACAGCGTGCAGCTAAGCCCTCTTTAATCGTTAATTTGGCTGCACGCATAATTGCTCCGCTGGCTGCAAGCGCAGGGGCCCATAACAGCCCCGGTGTGTCTGGCGGTGAGCGGGGTCAGAAAGACCCCGACTCCCCCTGATGCTCCCCTCCAGGTGCTGACAGGTCCCAGCCTGCAAGGGGAGCCACGCGGCAGGAGGGGTCTCCCGGTGCCGTTTGGGTGGCAAATCTTTATTTTCCCTGTATGCGTATTTCTTAGCAATGGGAGCCTTGGGTGAGGTATAAGGCCTGGCTAGTCCAGCCTGAAAAAAAAACATTTTAAAAGTGCAGGTTGCCAGGAAAGATATCCCTGATCTTTAAGGACAGACTATGTTTTGGTGCAAGAATACAGTCTGGGACACCGGCTCTGGGTTGCTGTGATCCCAGAACGGTGTCCTGTGCTGTGCGTTGAGCCTCCTCTGCTTTTCCCTTTCCTTTAGAGAGCACCAGCGGAAGAGATCACGTACGAGACGCTGAAGAAGGCGATAGGTAAGCGAGGGAGCCGGCCATGGTAGGGAGAGGTGGAGGCTGGCGTGGTGTGTATGTATGGGTACTGTCGCCCCTGTGTCTGTGTGTGCACACCACAGATGGATGGATCCCCAGCGCCTCGCCGTAGCGGCATTGCACTCAAGTCACAGGGTGGCCGGGCAGCTTCATAGCTCTGCCTGGCCCTGGGGGTGTCCCTGGGGGGCTGGTCCCAAAGCCAGAGGCTGGAGACCTTCTCCTTGGCTTTCTAGTGATGCCCAAATCCATGCTGTCTCCTGGGGAGGTGGGGGATGCAGCGCGGGGTGGTCTCTGCGGGTGGGGAGCAGCTGAGAGCCATCTCCCCTCTGCTTCAGTAGACAGCGTCGCCGTGGAGGAGCAGGAACGAGAGCGGAGGCGGCAAGTGGTGGAGAAATTTCAGAAAGCCCCGTTCGAGGAGATCGCTGCCCACTGCGGTGCCCGGGTGAGTCGGGGCTGTGGCGCTCTAAATCCCCGTGGCCGCTCTGCTGGGGGGAGGCGGACGGTGACGACGTGGCTCTGAATTTTGCCAGGCCACCCTCCCCCTGCTCTGGTGACCGGGGAAGGCCAAGAGGGTGTTTGTCCCATTTGTACTGTTGTGGTCCTCAGGGCGCAGCCGCGCTAATACAGCCGCTGTGTCTGTGTTACAGGCGACGCTGCTGCAGAGCAAGCTCAACCAGATCTTCGAGATCACCATACGGTGAGTTGGGGCCACAGCCAAGCACAGTTTGTCAAGCCACCCGAAAACCTGCTGCCGGAGCGTGGGGTGCCTGACCACAAGGCCAGCGCTGGCTTTGGGGCAATGGGAGCCACATGCGTTCCCCCGTCAAGGAGGTTCGTGCGCTGGGGGTGGGTGCCAGCCTGGGGTTGGGGCCTTTGCGATGGCAAGAGGGGACAAGCATTGCTGGGAGCAGCCTCTGGTTTGTTTGCCCCAGTTCTCCTCTGCTATGGTGGCACTGGGGAGACCTGCAACGGTGCAGGAATGCATGTTTTCTGCACCAGGCTTTGCTTCCTCACCAAACCTCTCTGTAAACCGCCTCCTTCCATCTCTTGTGTTTCAGGCCACCGCCAAGCCCCTCCGGCACCATCACAGCTGCCTACGGCCAGCCCCAAAACCACTCCATCCCGGTGTACGAGATGAAGTTCCCAGACCTGTGCGTGTACTGAGGGCGGCCGTGCTGGTAGGGCAGAGCCACCGCTGCACAGCTCGCACCAAGGGACCTCTTGGGGAGAGACTGCTGACCCTGCGGGGAGCACATCCTTGTGCAGGACGGGTGGGGACACGGACACCGAGGCCACCCCAAGATTCGTTGGCACCACAAACCCGTCTCCCGTACTTTACTTTGTGACTCTCTGCCTCTGCAGCCACGTTTTGCGGTTGGTGGTGCGAGGAGGCTCGGGGCACAGCGGTGCGGGGAGGCGGGTAGTTGCTCTGACCTCCCTCTCCAGTTCCGTTTTTCAGGAAGGGGAGAGGAAATGCTCTGGCCTCCGGGCAGAGCACGTTGGGCATGTACATCTTCCCGGCATAAAGCAAACCCGTTCCCTGGGGAATCCCTCCCCGCATCGTTTGTCGGCCACGTTGAGAGCCCCCGGCAAGGGGCAGGGCTGAAGCTGGAGGGTGTGAGGCTGTAAAAGGCAGGAGGGGGGTCTGGGGTGCGGCGTGCTGGAGCCTGGGGCAGCGGCATAACCAAATCGAGCTGGTGCTTGAGGCAGGTTGCTGGAGGGGGGTACGGTCCCCGCGTCCCACTCCCGGCCTGTGAGCCTGCATCTTCCCGTAGCCCCCTCGGCACGTGGCTCGTTCCCCTGGGCGCTTCAAGCTGCCCTGATGCCCTGCATGGAGGGCTTGCCCGGTGCAGCCTGAGGGTGGCAATCGTCCCATCCCAGCGCGGGGGCACACAGCAGCCTGGCTGGTTCCAGGTCACTTGAAAACACGATTTCTTTGGGAAAACCCACTTTTTTGGGGGGGGAAAACCCACAAGAGCCGTGCCTCTCGCCTGGGTCGTGAGCGGGCTGCTCGCGGGGGGCTGCTGCGACTGAGCCCACAGGCAGCGCACGTGGGCATGCAGTGGGATGCCTGGAGCAGTGACGTGAGGCACGAGCAACCATCGTGCTGGGGAATATTAACACATTAACCCACTCTTTTCATATTTTTGGGTTGGGTTTTCACAGTTTTGGGGTTCCTGTCTCGAAGAAAGAATTATTTTACTTTTTTTTTAGCAGAATCACTTTGACAAAGTCCAATCTTAAATCAACTGAGCTGTAACCCCAAAGAAACCCCAGTGCTGTAGGAAATAGCGACGATAAGGTGTTTTACAGGGTCCACCCTGCAGACCCTGCACCTGGCAGGCCGTGGATGGCGCCTCTTCTTGTGCAATAGGATAAAACTGGATTTGGGCTGGGGGTAGATGAGGCTATCGAGGGTTTTGCTTTAGACAGACGCGGTAGAAAGTTCTGGGTCCTACCAAACCACAACTGCAAGGTGAAGACGGTAGGGATGGGGAGGAAAGGTCGCTTGGGGATATTCAGTCGTTCACAGGGTCTCTCTTGCTCCCAAATGCCTTTCAAGTGTCGGTGCGCTAAGGCTGTTCTTAAGGCGAGCTTGGGCGCACTCGCAGTCGGACGGGCACTGCCTGCAGCTTCCCCACCGCCGCCCTCCGAGCAGCCTGGGGGTCCCTGGGGGTCTCTCCCGTGAGCTCGGGCAGCCCCTTCCCCTCCGGCCGGACACGCCGCTTCTGTCTTCGCTGCGCGAAGAGACACAGCAGGGTCTAAAGCTGGAGACGTGGGAGCTGCTTCTGCACGTCACGGAGGGACAGACCGCAGGCACACGCAGCCGCGCGGCGGTCGCGCCGGCTCTGCCCGTGCCCCGCTGGGTTGCTTCAGCCACGACCCATTTCTCTGCCACCTCTCGCTGCAGATCTCCAGGCAGTTATTTTAAGCTGTAATTACACATTACCATTTTTTCCTCCTCAGTGGCGGATACAGTTTGCGATTGCCTCGAGGTCACCGCTTGTTTGTGTGGTCATGCTGTAATCCGGGCTTTAGGAAATGATCTAGCTTAAGAGGACAGGAAAAACAAGGGTTTATTTCGGTCCCTGGGCTGGATCACGGAGCTGTCCCGCTCGCGGCGTGGCTCTGCCTGTCCCAGCCCTGCCCGGTGCCCGAGGCTCTCCCCTTGCTGCTGCCTCTCCTCAGTGTCCCCATGTGTCTCCATCCCCTGTCCCCAAGCCTTTTTAGCTCCCCGGGTTACGCCTGGTCCTGCTGAAGCCTGAGTTTTGGCTGGGGCAGGTTTTGGGGTCGGCAGCGGGAACGCAAAGCGGGCTGCTCGGGAAAGGAGGGTTTGCTCCCGTGGCTGTTCTAATGAAAGGCACTAAAATTTTTAACAAAACGCGGTAGGCAAAGCAATTAACCCCCAAATTGTGTGTCCGTGGGAAAACACATCCAAAACTCTTCAAAACCACAAAGAAGGTGGGAAGATGAGCACAAGTTTGCGTGTGCTGAAGGAGAGGAGCCACGGGGACGCCACGGAGCACATCTTGGGGTGCCCATCATCCCTTTTGGGGCAGAAAATACCCCTGACCTCCACTCCCGGGAGCAGCCCCCGGTCCCAACGCTTTTCCCTTGCTCCGCTCCATGGGAGCTGGCAGCGGGGCTGGGGCCGTCACCTCCCAGCTGGCTGCATCCCCCCGCATGTCTCACCACGGCCCCTCCGCATTTTGGGACCCAAACTCCACCTGTAAATGTGCCCCCCCAGACACACAAACGGTGTAAGTGACCTGTTTGTACATCGCGTTTAGTTTAGATACTTGTGTACGTATAGATGACAAAGTATATTTCTATAAAGTCGGCAGTTTAGGTGCATGTGTGCGTTTCCATCTCTGCATTTCGGAGCACTGTGGCGTTCGGGTGCGTAGCCGAGGGCAGGGGGGGGAAACGGGTTGTTAAAAAGGGCCAAGAAGCCCTCGCTATTTTCAAATGCACCGTCTTCATGCCCTTTTCAAATAAATGTTGATGTTGCCACCTTAGGGGCTCCGCTGTCTTGGCGTGTTCACGGCAGCTGGGCGCTGTCTCTCTGCCCTGGGAGAGGAAAAAGGGGTGGTTGCTGCTGGGATGGAGAAGGGAAGGCATGGGGTGAGGAGGAGGATGGTTTCGGCTGTGGACGAGCTTCCTTCCCGCACCTCTGTGCCCAGGATCCAACCCAAACCGGGCTTCATCTTCACCACCCTTTACAGTTCAGCATTTCCCCCCCCCCGGGTCCCGCAGAAGCTCCCCGCGGTGCGCAGGGCCCTGGGGCAAGGTCCGGGGCTTCTGTTCACGGTGTTGCATGAATGTGCGCAAACCTACCTGCCGAGGCCAAAATGGGAAAGGCGACACCCCGATAGCTATTTGAGGGGCCAAAATGTACGCGGTGCACGCCGGGCCACGTGCGCTCCGCCACCAGCAGCCCCTCCGCTCCTCGCTCTGTTAAGGACTGATCTAGGACATCTCTTAGCTAAGGACTGGGGGGAAAAAGCGCTAATATGAGCCCTGTTTTCCTTTAACAACATTTCCACCCTGTTATACCAAATAAATGGGGATGCACAGCCCTGTGCATTGCGATCCCAATCCCAAAAGCCCCCCCCCCCCATCTTTAGGGCCTGGATGGTGGGGGGTTCATCCCACTGGGGCATCTGCAGCTCTTCTCCAACGTGCTTTCCATCCTCGGGTGGAGCGGGAGGCGGTGGGAAGCGCAAAGCCAGCCCCCGAGGTCAGCGTTACGATATTAATGCTGGTGGTTTGCTGCCTGGGAAGCGTGTGAAGAGGGGAATGGGCATGGTTATGCTTTGGCAGCAGTAAGGTGTTAGTTGGGAGGAGGTGGTCAAGGCTTGCTTCCCCGTGAACCTGGTTTTAAACCTGGCCCCCTCCCCAGCCTTGCCCCCCTGCTTCACTGCATGAGTTGGCAGCATTACTTTATAAATGACGAAGCTCTCCCTAGTACCCGGGCTCTTCGGCGTTATCATTTAATGGGGAATTAACGAGTTTACCTGGGAGGCGGGCGCTGGGGGGGGCCTGGCTCGGTCCCTTTGCTCCTTGGGGCAGCACCCGGAGGATGCTGCGTTTCCCCGGGCTGCCAGCAAACGTTGTCACCACAGGTCACATCAGCGCGGGGCTCCGCTCCGGGACCAAAAACACACTCTGCTGGGGTGTGTGGGAGCAGCCCCCGGCGCCCTCTCCGGGCCGGCTGCAGCGAGCCCAGCCGTGCTGGAACCCCACGGCCAGCTCCCGTGAAGCTCCCGAGCCGGGGGTGCAAAATTGCCCTTTCTCCCCCCACCCCAAAACACGCTCCCCAGCACTTTCCCAGCCGTGTCTCTCTACCCACCCCGCCCCAACTGCAGGATTTTACTTTATAATTATTTTTTCTGCCCCTTTACAAACACCAGGCATCCCCAGAGACATTGCCGACACCTGGTTAGCTTGCAAAAAAAGGTATTATTATTTTTTTTTTTAGAATTCTTTTAATCTATCATTTACAGTATTGTACAGCTCAGTGAAAATATGAAAATCAGCCGGCGTGCTCCGAACTGGGCGCCGTCCCCGTGCCCGTCCAGTGGGTGCGGCGAAGCGGTTGACGTCTTTATCCCTAACCTGTTCCCACCCAGTGAAACCCGGGAGCGGACCCCTTTGGAGTACTAATTAAGAACG
>NW_008795712.1:80709-81260 GCF_000699145.1 Aptenodytes forsteri | reverse complement strand
GGGGGGGGTGGGGGTGGCGGCGGGGGCGGGACGCCCCTCGGGCTCTCCCCCATCACTGCCCCTTCTTGTAGGCGCTTTTGATGATGGCGTTTTTGAAGAGAGTCACTAGAGGGGTCTGGCTGGGCTCCGAGGCGATGAAGCCCCCGTAGCGCTTGTCCTTCAAGGGCGCGTGCCAGCGGAAATGGCGCATGCGGTAGGAGCCGCCGGCCTTCTTCTCCTCCTCCTGGCCTTCCTCCTCCTCCTCTTCCTCCTCAGGCGGCACCCCGGTGCTGCCGAGCGCCAGCTCCCGCTTGAACTCCAGTGGGTAGCTCTCGGCCAACTCCTCCTCCACCCCGTTGGGGTAGACCTTGATGGGTCTCCTCTTGCGTCCCACCGGCTTTCCCCAGCGAAAGTGCTCCATGGAGTAGGAGCGTTTGCCTTCCTCCCGCTCCAGCCCGGTTCCCTGCTCTTCCTCGCGGCGGGACGGCAGGACGGTGGGCAACGATGCCGGCGGTGGGTTGCCCCCCGCCGCCTCCTCCCGTTTGTGCCCCCCGCCGCCGCTGCTGCTGTGC
>NW_008795712.1:78049-80650 GCF_000699145.1 Aptenodytes forsteri | reverse complement strand
GGGTGGGGGGTGGGGGGTGTTGCAGGGGGCACAGAGCGAAAAAAGCTGAAAGTGCTATCAGTTAGAGCATCTAATCTGTTTTGCCATACTTTTGCTCCACACAGTGTTTAAGCGCACCTAATCTGTTTTGGTGAGAAAGAGATGCCCTTTGTGCTATTTCAAGTCACGATAATTACTCCCTTCCCAAGGGTGGGGGGTGTTGCAGGGGGCTGCTTGCACAGAGCGGGATGTTTCACAGGATGGTTTCATGCTTGTGACCCGCTGAGGTCCCCGTGCAGGTGCCACCCCCTTGGCAGGGAGCTTCGAGGGCTGAGCCTGGAGCATCGTGCACGGGCACCAAACCAGCCCTGGGTGGCTGGAAACAGTGCTGGGGGGGGGCACAGCCCCTGCTGTGGGGGTCCCTGGAGCAAACTCAGTGCCTGCGCAGGGTGAGCCACTACCGCTGTCCCATCACTGGTGGGAGCAGGTCATGCTCTTGCAGGCGCCCTTGGGCGTGGGGTAAAGCCGATACCCACATTGCTGGTTCGTCCCACACAGGAGGGACGCTGCAAGCTCAAAAACTTATTTTACCATCATCACCCAGCACGAAGCCAGGAGGCACGAGCCCACCCGAACCTGTGGGTCATGGGGCCCGAAGCATCACCCCACATTGATGCGGGTCACCCCACGGTGACGGCATCTCCGGCATCTCCGTCATCTTCCCCCCCACCCCACCGTGCCGGTCGCTGGGGAGGGTTAGAAATGAAAGCAGCTGGAGGGCAGTCCCCATCCCCAAGCTTACCAAAATGCCGGCCTCGCTGGCAAGGTCCTGGCATTTGCTGCTCTCCCAGCACAGGCCGCTGGCGCCGGCGGGGTGCCAGAGCAGCAGCCCCAGCACCACGGGCAGGCTGCTCCACAGAGCGCTGGGCATCCTGGCCGGGGGCGCAAGGCCGGGGTCACAGGAGGGATGCAAGGGGCTGTGGGCCCAGAAACTGTGCAGGAACTGTGGGGGGAAAAAAAGAAAAAAAACCCAAAAACCCCTCTTTTTTTTCCTTCAGGAGATTCTTTAATGCTTTCTTTGATGTGGCCGCCTTAGCCTTTCCCTTTTTGAAGTCACCTCTGCTGGGGTTGCAGGAGCGGGGTCCCCTCCTGCGGCACCGACCTGCCTCCCCCCAGCCCTGCCTGTTCCCACAGGGCCGCGGCTTTGCCTGTCCCCATCCCCCGGGAGATGCATTAGTGCTGCAAACCCCTCTTTCTGCAAAGCTTTCCTCCCGCTTCATGCTCGTGGCAAAGGGATGCTCCTCCCTACGCCCCAGGAGCATGGGGGTGATTTTGCCGGAGGAGAAACCGAGGCACAGAAAAGGGAAGGCAACACCCAAAGCTGCCTCCCTGCCTGCACCCGCATCGCTCTGCTCCTGCTCGGCCGCACCGAAAAACAGGCAACGTTCCCCCCTGCCTCTTCCTTTTGCCTTCCCAACAGAAAGGCGTCTCTCTGGAGCCCAGGTCTTTTGTCACTGCCACCGTAGGTGACAACCGCTGTCGGCGGGGATTGCTGCCGCCTCCTAAGAACCCCATAAAGATGAGTGATGCTGCAAGGGGAAAGCGTTAGGGAGCTCCTTTCAGGTTTCATCCCTTGCCGGCCGCTCGCAGCTTGTAAGCTGACTCCTCTAAAAAATATATGCTCCCTCCTAACCTGTCCTGCGATGCCCCTCGAGCGGCTGCAAAACTCCTTGCGTGGTGGGAGACACAACTGCAAATAACATTAAATTAGGATCAGAAGAGTAAGACTTGAATATTTTACATTAAATAATATTGAAGTCGGTTGCTTGGCTTTTGGGAAGGGTTATGGCAAGCGCTGGTGGTGTTTGGGACGCGGCGTGCCCCGGAGGCTGCCAAAATTAACCCAGGATCCATCCGAAACCCGGGGGCTGAAGCGGCCGTTGCTGCTGTGCCATCGAGGATGAGGTTGGGGTCGGTTCCTGGATGCCCACGGGACCTGGCTCCAGGGTCCCCGAGGATGCCCGGGTTGCTTTCCTCCTGCAAACCCCAACTCTTTCCCAAGCAGCCGTATTTAACTCAGCGTGAACTCACGTGTCTCACCTTCCCCCATGCTGCGGGAGCTCTACGGGAGGAAAACCCCATCCCACATTGAAAGAAAACAGAAGAAAAATCTACTTTGGGCCCAAAATGTGTGGCAGGAGGGGAGAGCTGACCCTCCCCTCTGGTTTAAGAGCCGCCGGGTCGAGCCTGGATGGACTTTCTTTGGCAGAGGGAAAAAAGACCCTGGATTTATGACAGCAAATAGCAGTTCAGAAAGGGGGATAAAACAGCGAGACAGACCAAATCTAAATGTAAAGGTCGCCTTTCTGTTTTCTGCCCGAATTTGCGGGTGCCGCTGCCCGGGATCCCCCGGCACAGCAGCATGGAGGGTCCGGGGCGGCAGCGGGCGGCACCTCTGTAACACATTAACACCCACTAATGCAAATAACCTGACAGTAAACGGAGGCCGGAGGGCCATAAGCCGGAGGCAGGGAGGGAAGGGTGTGTTTTATTGCCCGTCCCTCGCCGGGAAACCCCTGCCCGGCGGCCATCCATCACGGCGTGTCACCCCCCCCTACCCCC
>NW_008795712.1:54359-77761 GCF_000699145.1 Aptenodytes forsteri | reverse complement strand
GGGGGGGCGAGAGGGGAGGCGAGAGGGACCGTTCCAGGTACCGAACAAAAGATGAGCAAGTGACGGGCGTTCGCCGGGTCCGGCCCCGCAGCGGATGGAGGGATTAGCATCTCTCCACGAAATCGCAGCCGGCAAAGTTTTCCGGGCGATGCTGCTAATTGCGTTTGCAGCTTTGGAGCTGGGGGGGGGTGGGGGGTGTGTTTGGATGGAAAGTCCTTCACCGGGTACCAGCCGGCACCGATGGCGGTGGGTTTGGCACGGGTTGTTTATTACCAGCGCGCCGGACAGGAGCATCTGTCACTCCTTGGGCACAGGCGTGGGAGGGCTTCGTGCTCCAATGGGTGCTGAGGATTTGGGGTTGTCTTTCCGTGGGATAAAAGGGGACTTGGTTAAAAACAAACCTCTCGGGACAGCAGCGGCTCCTCAGCCCGGGCAGGGTGGGCGCAGGCAGCGGGCATCTCTACCTGACGTGCCAGGGAGTCCTCCGGCCGCCGGCTTTGGGTGCAAAAGCGGCTGGAGAGCGTTTTCCTGACCTGGAGGTGGCTTTTCCAGAGCACGGACAGGTTTACGTGGCTTGGCCAGGCTCACTGCTCCCTTTCTGCGCCCGTCAAACCCCAGCCCCTCCGCTCCACTCGAGCTGGACCAGCTTCGGGCTGCGGACGCTTTCCCTACCGCACAGCGGCCCAAAGCCCAGCGGAACTCATGTTTTCTGTAGGGTTGGCCTTGGCTACTCTGTATGTAAGAGCCAGCGGTGGCTTCCAGGAGGCTCCTTCAGGCACCTTGGCCAAGCCTTGCACGGGCAAGCAAGAGGGATGCTCGTCCTCTACAATGTGTTCAGCGCAGGATAGCACCTTGGGGCAAGCCTGGAAGGGGGCTGGGGGTGATGGGGGATCCAAGGGGGTTGGAGCAATGGGGAAACTCACGTGGTGCCAAATTTCCAGCCCCTCCGGACAGCTGGCTCGTGCCAGGAGGGCTCAACTCTTTCTTTTCCACCCAAAAGAGGGTGGCAACGTGCAAACCACCCCTGTGGATTGCTGTGGCTTTGCTAACTCCTGACTCTACCCTGGGGTGGTTTGGGGTAAAACCACGTCCCAAAACCCCGCCAGGCCCTGTGTGGGAGGTTTAACAGCAGCAGGACGGTGTTCAGAGCTGGTTTACCAGGGTTTGCACGGCCTTTTACACCCCATGTCTCATGTGTTTGAGGCGGATTTGCCTCTGACCTTGCTCATCACCTCCGCTGGCTGCTCTCCACAAGCGTCCCGTTGTGATGGCACCGGTCCTCAGCCGCGTGTCGGGATCACTGGACGATTTTAAGATTTTAAGGTCTTTTTTTCCAGCTGTGGGCTTACCCAGGTGGAGAAACACATCTGCATCGGGATTTTCCATCCCCAGGATGTAATGCCGAGGTGGCCCTTGAAGGCTGGGCCATCCTCCCGAAGCACCTAACAGTGATTTTTGTCGGGTCTGGGCTCAAGCAAGAGCTAGACATGGGCTGTGAGCATCCCTCCCACCAGCCCGTATGAAAGACCATTGTTGGTTCGCATGCTTATGAGAAGACAAACTGCAGGGCACGACGAGGCCACACACGGAGGTTTGCCCGCCATCTTACCAGCAGGGAGCAGATGTGGTCTCGCCTTGGGTGGGCGAAGGATTTGCTCCTATTTTACTGGACACAGTCTCCTGCGGGGAAAGGAGCCACCCCAAAGGCAACCTCCTGGGGACAGCAGCCCACCATAAGGAGACTGGGGCCGGAGGGACCCGGAGTGTGGTTGAGCCACCTCATCCAGACATCTGCCTCAGGGTGGAGATGCTCCATCCTGGAGAGATCTCCTCTGGAGATCCTCCCCTCTTTCCAACAGCCAGAGAAGAGGCTGAGAATAAACAAAAAGGAGGTGGGTTGTCCTTCAGTGGGCCGCAGACGTGTGCACCTCCTTGCCAAAGGATATTGGGGTGCAACAGATTCACCCGAGTACCCCGGGACTGGATGAAACCCTCCGTAGTGGGTTACTAAAGAGGCAAAGCACCATAGGTTCAAGGAATATCCTCTGTAGCATGTCTGTTTGATTCACACCTTCTCCAGACCCCCCGTCCTCCCCAAATCCATCCCCAAACCATCCACATCTCGCCGCAGCGCCCGCAACTGCGTCAGCTGCCTCCGTCCTCCCTGACAGATCCCCCGATCTGCAATATTTTTCCATGACGGAGAGCTATTCTGAGATACTTTATGGCCCAAACCGGAGCTATGATTCCCACTTTAAAGGCTCTTTCATCTTCATTAGGCCAATCTGAGCAGTTTATGTTTATAAGGAAGATGTGAAATCTGTTTAGGAAACCTCATTGAGCAGAGCGGCTGCAGGTGAGGGGCTGAGATGAAGCATCCTCTGCTGTGGCTTCGGCAGCCCGCGCTGGATGCCTCTGCGCTCGCCGCCCCTTGCAGCCGGTGCTTTCAGACCTCCCTCCCGGAGACAACCGCAGCCGGAGCTCGCCCTCCCCGCTCCCGGTGCCGGGGAGCACGGCATCTCCCGGCGACATTGGTGGGGGGCTGTTCCCGGTGTAACAGCAGGATACTCGTTATATTTTATTACAGAGCTTATGTATCTTTTTTTTTCCAAAGAGAGTCCAGTGTGTAAATGATTAGTGGATGCAGCCGGCTCCCCGGCAGATGAATGGGAGTGGTGGGAAGCCAAGACAACAAGAAAAGGACCCTCCAGTGGGGAGAAAATCCCATTAGGAGGAACCTCTTCTATCTTCTCCCTGAGCAGGGGAGACCTGAGGACCATCCAGGACCATATAATTACACTGCACACGTGCTCGCGAGAGCAGCATCCTCCAGCCCCTGGCTCTGAGCCCGGCCAGCAGCAAGGCATGCCCCCAGGGCTCTGCTCCAGCAAACTGCCCAGCCCTGGAGACCTCACTTTAGGGGTACCTTGAATGAGATCTGGTGGCTTCCTCACGACCCTGTCCCCCGTAAGAGCCACATGCTCAGGATGTGCAGCCCTTTCCCGGCAGGGCTGGACGCGGGGGTGAGGTACCCATGGGTGAACGGGCTCGCTAGCCGCGTGATTTCTGGCCTTTCCGTTTTAATTTGGAGACCGGGTCGCACCTGGGTGTGAATGAGCTCCGGGGCCGGGTGCGAATGTCGCGGCTGTGCTCAAATCCTGTGGGACGTGGGGCAGTCGTCCCACCGGGCTGTAAACACCAACGTCACAGAAGCGAGAGAGGTGCCCTGGGGCTTGCAAAAACCTTGTGACGGCCACGTAGGTCTGTCCTAGGACCCGCACGTCCCTCCAGCACAGCCACGTGCCGTTGGGCGCCGAGTCAGTCCCCTTCCCTGTTATCTCAGGACAGATTTCCTGCAGTGCTTGGCAGACAGCTGACCCGGCCCCTGTTCGAGCAGGTCTCCTGGGCTCAGCACCCACTTCTGCTCCTGCCCGGGTGCAGCTGGTGGGGCGGGGAGTGGTGCTGAGGACCCTGCTCCATCTGGACCACCTTCATCTCATATTTGGTGAAATGGGATGAGGATGGAGCCCCGGGGCAGTTGCATTAAGGGCTTGTGCAGGGTATAACGAACAGGGACCCAGGAGACATTGAGATGAAGAGATAGTTGGATCACCACCATAAAACTATCTATCTCCATCGCGTGAAGATTTTAAAGCCAGAAGATGCTTACCGGTGGTAAATCTGAGCCTTGGAGCCAGTGACTGGCAGATCACCCATAGGATTAGGGCCTTTTTGGATGCATAAATGAGGGTGATCACACCTGCGCACAGCCGGAGCCGTGGTTTCCAGCTGGCTTTGGTCAAGGGGTCCCTTCTGAACCCGCCCGTGCCTGCCTTGGGTCCGCAGCAGGCAGTGAAATACAAGCCATGCACCTTGCTCTTGGAGGAAAACGCTGATGCTTGCTCTGTTGTAGCTTCGCTGTAGGAGCAAGAGCAGCTCTGAAATTAGGGATTGGGAATCCCACCGCCGATTCCTTGGCCCAGCAGGCACCTGGTATCAGGTTTAAGTTCACGCGAAGGTGCTGAGCTCCACAGCAAGAGCAGCCCAGGGCAGCCTCCAGTAGAAAAAAAATCCTTTTTTTTTTGGCTGGGACGCGGCACGCATGAGTTTTATTGCAGAGAGGGGAGTCCTGTCCCTTTCTACTGGAGCCAACTGATTTTCCTACTGACTTTAATAAAATTAAGATCAGACCCAAAATGAAGAAAGAAATGGCTGTGTGGCATGTGAACTGGTGGAACTCATTGCTGCTCTGCCCAAGCTTACTGATGCCAATGCCTTTTCCTCAGCACTATTTATATGCTAAAATCTATAATTGTGCCTGATTGTCTCTGATTTGAACCAAAATTGGGCATTTCTCTAGGAACAGACAACTAAAGGCATTTGAGGATCTGAATGATGTCACTCTGATATTTTTGCTTGTAGGTGTTTTCTGGCGTTATCTTTTCTTCCTGATATTTGCAAAGAGCTTGAGTCACGTCACCCCACTGGATAGATCACGCACCGACTATAATTGTAGGATCCGTGCAAGACTGCAGCACACCCTTTACCCGAGCAAGCTCCTGCAGGGACGAGAGCCTTTACGGTTTGAACGGGTTTGTTTCTGCTGCTCTTCTGAGTTCACGGTGAAGGACGCATCTTCACTGCAGCAACTTGTGCTTGTTAGGAGGAGAAGCTGACAAGCAGCGCATGCCCAGAGCAGTCTGTGGGTCACGGCGTTTAATAGCCCTTCATGGATTTCTTTTTCACAACCTTTTCCAGTGTCCCCTTCAAGCCAATAGACTTTCAGCACCTACAGCATCCCTTGGCTGGGAGCTGCACAGCCCATCTCCCTGCTCTGTAAAGAAATGCCTCGCTTTTGATTATGGGAGCAACGTTTCCACTGGCACAAGTGTTTGAAAGGCTGCTTGCCTTGCTTAGCAGCTCCTGGTCGTCCTTCATGATCCTGATCTCCCTTACAAATGATGCTTTTGGCGGGTACCAGCTGCACAGCTTGCACCAGGACAGGGTGTGGGGCAACAGTTTTGCACCAAGCAGAGCGTGATGGGGACCCGGAGCCTCGGGGAGCTTGGCTGGAGTGAAAGGGCTTTGGGTGGCCACGGTGCAATGCCTGGGGATGCTCCCAGGCAGCATCTGGTCTTGGTGCAGATGTAGCTGGTGAGCAGAGCCAAAGACAGGGGGAGAAAGGCTGCCTGTACCTGGGAAGCAGTGTGCATGACCCCAAAAGACACTGCAGCAAGGCAGCTTAGAAAAGCAGGTGAGGGAACAACAATACTTGCTCTCTCAAAGTCTCCTTCGAAAACCGGCTTGTCATTTGGGATTTGCAGCTGGGGCTGCGGACTTTTCTCCCTAGGGAAGGTGTTGGTTTGCACATCAGTCTTGGCACATTTATCCCCTGTTGTGGCTGAATTTCCTCAAATATTGATAGGCTGGAAGATGTCAACATGTTCTGGCACCTCCAGAATTCCCTCATCTTTCTCACTTTGATTTTTCCAGCCAGCAAATTCATCCCAACTGGCCAAATCCTTTCAGGGAAGCCCTGTCCTGCAGCTCCATCTTGATCCCTTTAGAAATTACGACAGGAGTCTGCAGCTTGATTTTCCATGGCTTTGGAAAGTTGGAGTCAGGCTTATCTTGGCCGTCACAACTGAGCTGACTCGAGCTCCTCTGAAGGGCTAAGGCTTTATTCCTGTTACGCCTGTCTTTCCCCTGGAGCCCTGCAAGGGATCAAGGCGATGGCATTCCCTAGTGAGGACCAACCTGGCTCAGAGGAGGCTCTCAGCTGCAGAAATAATTGCTGACCTTCTGGCAGATGAGCCCAGCACATTATGGGTTTTGTTTGTCCTGGTTTTGACCCCCAACACCAGTCTCCTTGGACAGCAGTGAATGGACAAATACGACCATAACCTTCCCCCAGTGCACCTGGTTGTCTCACGTCTGCCAGATTTTCCTTGCCGGGATGTCAGAAGCACAACACCAGGGCATCATAAGGGCATCACCAGGGCATCACCAGGGCATCACTAGGTATCACCAGGCCACACCAGGGCATCACCAGGCCGTCACCAGGGCATGACCAGGGCATCACCAGGGCATCACCAGGCCATCATCAGGGCATCACTAGGTATCACCAGGGCATCACCAGGGCATCAACAGGCATCACCAGGGCATCACCAGGCCATCATCAGGGCATCAATAGGTATCACCAGGGCATCACTAGGTATCACCAGGCATCACCAGGGCATCACCAGGGCATCACCAGGTATCACCAGGCATGAGCAGAGCATCACCAGGGCTCATAACCCCCTCCATGTCCCCATTCAGCATTCCTGCAAAAACAGAGCTGCAAAGCAGAAACTAAGGGTCCTGACCCCCATCCATTGCAATTTATATCCCCCTCATTAAGAATTTTTGAGGGAAATACAGTTGATGTTTTTTCTCGGAAATGCAGGGAATCAAAAATACCCCTGGGCAGCCCCAGTACAGGAAAGACATGGATGTCCTGGAGCGAGTGTGCTGTAGGAGCAGCAAGATGGCCACAGGGCTTTGGGGCTGTAACCCCCAGCAGGGAATTATGGCTTGGGTAGGAATAAGTTAATTTTCACTGCGAAGGCTCAGCTCTCTTGGTTGTGGACTGTTTTGAAACCACTCAGAGCAGCCGGGGAGGGCAGGAAGAGGGCAGCTGCCTCTCCAGCTGGGAATGCAAGCGGCCATCGGGAGCGAGGCAGCACGTTGCATGGGAAACCCTCCCCGAGGTGCACCTCTTGCTCAATTCCAGCTGCTGGTAACACAAAATACCAGTAAGTAAATATTGCACCTTGCTTTTAGACCGAATTAATCTTTTTGGCTCCTGGATTTGGAAATTGTCCTGTTTCCTGGGCTGGAAGAATGGGGTCAGCAAACCCCTGGCCGGGTTAGGGGCACAGCCGTGACCCTCTTGAGGGAGTGTCCCGTCCCCACAGAGGCACACCCCTCCTGCCCGGAGCAGCTCCTCGGGTCCTTGCCACCCATCCGAGGTTACGGAGGTCCCCCTGGGATGTGGCTTCTTCTCTGGTGACAGCGGAGCCAGCCCAGACCATGGACTGGGAGGAGCTGCCTGACTTTTGGCTGGCTAAAAGTGCCAGGGATAAATCCTGCCCTCTCTCTGGGACTATGTGTAAGGTTACATAGAAGGATACATAGAATCATTAAGGTTGGAAAAGACCTCTAAGATCATCGAGTCCAACCGTCGACCCAACACCCCCATGCCCACTAAACCATGTCCCTAAGTGCCTCATCTACTCGTCTTTTAAATACCTCCAGGGATGGGGACTCCACCACTTCCCGGGGCAGCCTGGTCCAATGTTTAACCACTCAAAACTAGGACTAGGACCGGATCATCCCCTCCTGCCTGGCACAGGTCCGCACCGGCCCTGGGGGTTAGCCCAGGGCAGAGCCATCCCTGGGGCAATAGGAGAGGTGGGGTCAGGAACCCAAAATTGTCCAATTCAGCATTTTCTTTCCTCATTCACGCTGCCTTTCTTTTCTGTTTGACCCAGTTATATACACGCAGACACACGCACATGCCGTACGCACACGCATTTGCACACCCAGAGCCAAATCCCCGATTATTGCCCGTGCCCCTAAGAGGGATTACAGCTTCTTAGGGGCGGGGAGCCGGCTTTCAGCAGGGTTTAGGAGTGCAGCAGGGACTTCATTCCTGCAACCCAGAGCTCATGCTGCGTTTCGGGGTCCCGTGGGAGGAGAACTGCACCCAGTCCCTTCTCCAGCCCCGGTGACACTCAGCCTCCTGTGTTCCTCCTTTCTGCAACTTCAACTCTCTTTAAGTCACACATCGACATTGCAGGAGGGAAGAGAGCATGGGAGGGGGATTTAGGAGGCTGCAGGGAGCCCAAGAGAGGAGCAACCCTGAGGGCTGTGAACAGCCTCATGTGCCCCTTTGAGATGCTGCCTCCGCCCAGGGCTGGTGCTCCCAGGGAGGATTAAGGACGAAGGCGCTTAGCAAAGCCCCCGGGCAGAGCTGGATCCCTGCAGGATCCCAAAGCGACCCGGAGACCTCCAGTGCCTTCCTGAGCACAAGCAGCTCCCTGTTTCCAGCTGGACCGTAAATCTCCATCTGATGCCTCCCTTACCCTTCCCGGACAGGGGTTACCCAGGGCAGGACATCCTGGGGCGGTTTTGCATCAGGGCTTGGGGCTGGCGGAAAGCATGAGCCCTGGAAGCCCATGGCCCCTGTAACTCAGGGTACAGTTTTTGCTGATATTTGTGGAGTGTGACCACGGGCGGCGGAGCAGCACTAAAGTTTACTCTGATTTTGGGGTTCCCTGGTCTTCAGGAGCCTCTGAACTGCCTCTTACTGCTGATTATTTTATAGCAAATCCCTGATTATTGGTGTTAGTGGTGGGAGCTAATTTGGGCCATTGCAATCCTAAGAGGTTGGGGTAGGTTGAGTTGGGTTAGTTTGTCCTTTCCTCCAGGAGACCAAGGCAGGGTCAGGGATGGAGAGTTATCCAGGGATACCTGGGGGTCTCTTCGCTCCATTGGGCAGGAACAAGAAGTGTAGAAGGATTGTGGATTTTCTCCCTCAAAGAGAGACCACATGAGAGCCGGTGGGTGGTTTGCACACCGAGGGCGTGTGCGCTGTTGAAGGCTGGCCACAGGCTCATCGAGCAGAGGAGAGGCTGCAGCACCTGGGCGATGGTGGTGGGGACCTCGTCTCCTCCAGAAACTACAGTGGGGAGCAGATGGGAGTGGGATTTGGGATGGTGTGGGAAGAGCAGGAGTTGCATGCCCATGGAAACGTTGTGCATTCCTCCATTTGAGAGGAAGCAGAAGAATACGCGCTCACGGCAGGGGAGGATGGTGGTGGCACAGGCTTCATGATGCTGCTCTTCACAGCACGTTGGGGAGATGGATGCTCAACAACAGCTACTCCCCAGCAGGGTGGTGTAATCTGCATCTGTGACTGGGGAAAGAGTTGGCCAAGGCGTACCCAGGGCTCTTGGTGTTGGCTTCAATTAATCCCGGACCCCTAGAGGGGTCGTAGCTGATGTCTCCCCAGACAGCGGAAGGAGGCCGAAGACGGGCAGACCAAACGCCGAGCACTCAACCCTGAGCCTTTCAGAGCCGTTATCTCTATTAGCATCGCCCAGGCGCTCTCATTGAATTTTCCCCCCCTCCCCTCTCCCCTCATCGCTCAATGCTCCCCAAACAACTCAGACATCAATCGAAGGCAGAAGAAATGGCCGCGCTTTGTCTCCCTGAAGAGGCAGCTTTGCATCAAGCCCTGTCGGGGCGGCCGGCGCCAAGCCGCCAGCGGGGACCATTTTCACATCTCCCTTTGTGAAGGAGCAGCCTTGAGCGAAACGCCACTCGAGGGGCATTGAACGAAATGTACGTTCGCCTCTTCCATGTGGCACTCGGCGCCCGTCTCCGCCTCTGACGCTAATGATCCGGACGAGGGTTGTATTTTTTCTCCAAGAATAATGAGGAAAAGAAAATGAAAGGGAAAGGGGCTGGAGGAGGGGAGGTCAGATCCATTTAGGAGCCCAAACATTACGGCAAGAGTGCCTCCTGAGTGGCCGCACAAAGGGCCTGGCTGTACCTGGCTCCATCCCTCCTCCACCTCCTCTCCCCCGCCACCTCCGACCATGAAAAGGGGGAACCAGAATTGTAGGGCCTCCGTGAAAGACGAGGATAATGGATTTCATTATAGACAAGCACGTTAAATGTCTATCCACTCGTGTGCAATAAAGGAAAGCTGGTCTTTAGCTAATCGCGCTGGAGGAGCTCTTGGCTGGGGTTTGAGAGCGAGATGTTCCCCGTGGTCCCCTGCCCCGATCCCCACCCGTACCACCCCATAAAGAGCCAGCTATGGGGTGCAATTAATCTTATAGCCGTGTCAGTGTCTACCATCACATCCTTTTTCTCTCCACTGGCCATGGGGTGGCTCAGGACAAGCCTGGAGGGTAAGCGTCTGTGTCTGGCCAGAGGAACAACTCCTGTGGTGGTGGCGTGGGGTTTGCTGGTGCAGTGGTGGGATCCAGCGCTGAAAGGTCTTCACATCCATCGCGTCCAGCTGGACCACCACTCCTCCCTTCCCTGCAATGACCTTTTTCTGGCTCCCCCCCTGCCCCCAGCCCCATTTTCCCATCCTCTGCCCATGGTGTTCCTTCACACAGCACTTCTCTTGGTGTCCCTCGGAGCGTTGCGGGATGATCTCAGGGTCCCTCTCCCCGCTTATGCTCCTGCACTGCTGTCCAGGCTGGCTGCCTGCTGGGCTGGCACAGCTCCTGCCAGCTCCAGGGAGGATGCTTCGGCCTTATTTTTCTCTCCCACAAGTGGCTGTTGAAGCAAAGTGCAGCCACGCTTGAAAAAGAGCAGAGGGTGGTTTGGCTGGAGGCAGCATGTGCGAAGAGGTGTGATTTTCAGAGCAGTCCAGGTCCCTGCCCCAGCAAGACGAGGTGTCCTTCGGAGGTCCTCCTGGCTGGGGGGAGCTGGGGTGATCTGCTCCCTGCCTGGGCTGGTTGCTCTCTGTTCGTTAGTGTACACGAGCTTGGGACAGCCTCTGCTCGCACGGGGGACTTGCTGCTGGGGTCCTTTCTTCTCCAAGCCACCCTGGGTGGTGGATACGGACACAGAGATGCCTGCTGTGCTGGAGATGCAGAAACCAGCCCAGGGGCGCAGCACTGTGTCCTGAGCTGGCAAGGACTCAGAAGCAGCACATCCCCCTGCTCTGCCCTGACCAACTCCCCACAGAGACAAAGAAAACAAACAAAACCCCTTCACCTAACATTTTTACAAGACGAAAGCAAAGCCGGGAGCCTGTTGTGGGCTGGCGAGCCGGCTGGGCTTTTACTTTTTCTGCCTTACCCTAGAGCTAAACTCAGATTTCATCCCTCCCAGGGGAAGAGAGACTGGATCCTCAGGGCTGGATCCAGCTGCGGGGAAGTCAGGGCGGGACATGGCCCCACCACGGCACGTAGGGTCGGGATGCTCGGGTGTCATGCAAGCTGTGTCCTCCCCTTATCTCACGCAGACCCACAGCCTTGCTAGGGGCCACTGGTGGTGCAGGAGGGTCCTGTCCATGGAGCGGACAGGTCCTCCAGAGCACACTCACGTGGCCATCTGGGATAGCTGCTGGAGGACCGGTGAGGTTCAGTGCCTCTCCAAACCACCCGAGCAGACAATTGCTAATGAAGCTCCCCTTCTCCAGGCAGTTCCTCTGTTTTTGGAGGCCGTCTGAGCTGGTTTGAGTATCCCCTTTGTGAGAATCAGTCTGGGAACATCGTCTGGAAACTCTTTACATTAAGGGAAGAAAACCCAACGGCCAACGCTTTTGTCCAATACGGAAATCTCTGGTTTCAGCTCGCATTCCTAACGGTTGAATGATTAGCGTATTTAATTAAGCAAGCCTGTTGACATAAATGATGGCTGTTCCCTGCCCCGAGCCCCCGTCCATGGCCAGGTTGGGAAGCTCTCCCCGCAAAACTGCTGGGATGGGGCAGGTCAATGCATGCCGGGTGAACAAGCCCTCTCCCCAAAACACATCCCCAGGGTGGGACAGGGGGTTTCTGTGTGAGGGGGAGCCTTGCCTTCCTGCCAAGGCACCGGCTTAATCCTCCGTACACTGATAAGGTCACGCCGGGACCTGTGCTCCTCCCTCTCATGCGTCGTCTGAGACCGGTGGCTCTCTTGTCCCTATTTATAGTGCGGTGATAGGATCAGGGGGAATAAGCATTTAGTGTCCCCTAAATCACACCCTGCTCCCCATGGCCAGTCGGTGCTTGCTGCTCTCTGCTC
Source organism: Aptenodytes forsteri (assembly GCF_000699145.1). Classification (NCBI taxonomy): domain Eukaryota; kingdom Metazoa; phylum Chordata; class Aves; order Sphenisciformes; family Spheniscidae; genus Aptenodytes; species Aptenodytes forsteri. Next base: position 65,965 of record NW_008795712.1, on the reverse strand, counting down.
TTGCTGCCGGAGAGCCTGGCCAGGACTTTTGAAGGTATGTTGGGAGCTGGGGTGCTGCTTGCTGGGAGCTGGGGTGGTGCTGGGGAGCTGCGGCATCCCTCCCAGTTCCTCGTCCTCACTGGAGTGGGACGGGGATGGCTTTTGGTCGGGAGAAACCTCAGGAGCATAATGCCGTGGCGGGGAGCCCCGGTGTCAGGCAGGGATCGGAGGGCAGCTCTGGCTGCAAGGGGAGCCTGATTTCTCTGGCTAAAAGGGACCGAGTTGCGTATTTGTCTCGCCCGGATGGTGGCCAGGCCACCATCCCTCCATCCCCCCTTGGATCTGAGCCTGCATGGGACGATCAGCCTGCAGCCAGGGTCCATCCAGACTGCCCCTGGGATGGGTTGGTGGTCTAACCCTGCCCAAGGGTGGGTTGGTGGTCTGGGCTGCCCATGTAGATGGCCACCATTCACTTGATAACTCCATTTATAGTTACATCTTCCAAGAAGAAGTCATACACGGGGACATGGGGAGAGCCCCAAATCTGTGCCCTGTGTCCCCGGGCTGTGGGGATGGCTGGAGGGGGACAGGGAAGGTGGGGGGACCTGTCAGTTTGCTGCGGGTGGGCAGCATGGTGGGGAGGGTTGGTTGCTCATCCTTCCTCTCCATCACCCGTCTCCTTGCTCTGGTTCCCATTTCAGGGAGCAACGGTGTAGCGGGATACCCTGTCCGGGGGAGCCAGCTCCTTCCTGTGCACGGTCCTGCATGGGCAGAAAGGCCTGCCCGAGGGGCTGACCACCCCCAGCCAGACCTCAACACGCTCCAAGCCAACCAGCAGCTCTGCGGAGGGGAAACGCAGCCCACGAAGCCGGTGGAGCCTTGGGCAGGAGAGCAGGGGATCTCCCGCCAGAGCTGGTGGCCACAGGGTGACACCAGGGAGGATGCTCTATGGGGACAGGCGAGTCCCTTGCCTGCAGTGAGCCCCTTGGCAGGAGCTCTGGGATCCCTACTGACGCTCTGTTCCCATATAGCTGCAACCTCACCCGCTAGCTCTCGGGAGAAGACCTGGTGTTATGCCCTGGGGACTGCCACCTTTCTCCCTGACGGCATTTGATGACGAGACACGTGGGGTCATCCCCGGGGACCATCCTCACCTGCCTGATGGAGGTCTGCCCCGGCACTGGCTCTGCCAGGACAGGTTTGCTATCCCTCATCCTCGTGGCCACGTTGAGCAGCCCCTCGCTGCAGAAATCCCTGCCCACAGCGTACAGAGACCACGAGGGTCCCCAGGAGGGCACGGGCCTGATCCAGTGCGGGGAATACAGCAACCAGGTGCTGCCCAACGGCCGCTGTAAGATCGTGGCCACGCTGCCGCAGGGGGATGAGCAGCGGTGCCCGGACATGTTTCGTTGCACTGATGAGGTGTCCTACTGGCTCCACGAGAACGAGGAGCGCAAGCAGCAGGTCCTGGAACTGCGGGAGCTGATCTCGGAGCTGCAAGAGGAGCTGAGGAACCACCGGCACCGCATCAAAGTCCTCGAGCTCCAGGTAAAGGGCTGCCCTTCGCAGACCCCCTTCATGCAGGTGTCCGCAGTCCCTTCCCACAGTCCCTTCCAGCTCCCAGCAGTTGCAGGGGGGCGACACCCGGTAAAGCATATGGTTTTGTTCTGATCACTGGCTGGGATATCCATTAAACCCCAGCTGCTCCTACTGTGATGGCTCAGGAGCCTTCCAGGGCTGATCTTTCTTAATATTAACCACAAACCCTTTGGTGTTTTATCTGTGCTCTCTCCTCCACCTTCGAGCCTGCCTAGGAGGGGTTGCTGATCCATCTCATTGCCCATAGCTGGAACCCAGACTAGACCTGGAGTTCTGGGTGGCCGGTGAAGGACTGCATCTCTGATGGCCATGGCTGAGCAGGAGAAGACCTGACCTTCAGCCCCCGGCACCCTTCCTGCAGTCTCCTTTCTGGTGCTCATTCCACCCCAGCTCCATTCACTGGCCCCACAGCCTGAAGCTTCACACTAATACATTTTTTCCAACCTTGTTTGGCACCTCCGAAGCTCTCAGATGTTTGGCATTGCCCCGTGGTTTTGCCAGGCAAACATTTGGCTTGGCTGTCAGCAGCGGCGAGCTGCAGCTTGCACAGGGTTGTAGCCAGGGACAGGGAGGGAGCAGGGTGTGTTTTGGCTGGCCGTAGGAGTTGTTTCCCAGCTAAGGTGTCTCACTGGGCTGTTGATGAGGTGTGCAGAAGAACCAGCAGCAAGGTACTGGTGTCAGCTGGAAGAGCCCCAAAACTGCCGGGTGAATAGCACCCTTGTCTTTGCTCTTGGAGATGAGGTCTGATACGGTCTGGCTCTGGGGCTGATTTATTCTCTATTTAGCTTCCTTTCATCCTCGCCCTTGGGCTCCTCGTTTGGAAAGCCTCCTTCTAGCAGCCCCACGGGGAGAGCGAGGCCGTGCCGGAGGCTGCAGGGCTGTTTGAGCACTGCGACGGCCACGCTGTTGGGCGGACGTCTGTGCCGTGGGTGTCTCCGTGGGAGCGAGATGTTCCTGGTGCGACGGAGGAAGGGAGGGAGGCACGTGAGTCAGGATGGGTGCTCGTGCTCAGGCAGATCCACTCGGTGCCCCCCACCCAGGGTCCCTCCTCCTGTGTAAGCCCCTGTCCCCCATCCTGCCTTCTCATCTGCTTTCCACTGCTCCTCTCCCACTTTCTCCTTGCACTTGCACTGGGACAAGCTGGTGCAATAGGTCTTCAGTCTTCCGACTTCCCACATCCATCCCCTTATGACGTTTTGTCCCTTAGGACCGTTTAACCTGTCCTTCCCCAATCCCAGCTCCCTGTGCTGCCCCCGAAACACTTCTGTGCTGCCTGGAGCTGCAGCTCTTTCACTGACCTCTCCAGCTCAGAGCCAAGGAGGGAGATGGATAGTAAAGCACTAAATATTGTTCCTGCCGTGTTCATGCTCTTAATCCATTCTTCATTTCCAGGCTCTGAAATGACCCATCTAAAGGCAAGGTGCTTGGTCTATGGCAGTTGTGCAGGGTCTCTTCAGAGTCAGAGGGAAGAGGGAGGAGAACCAACCTCCCTCCGGAGATGCTGGTTGCCTGGTGGTGGCTCTCGAGGGAGCTGAGCTGACGGCCTCGAACAGGACGCTCGGTGTTCAGGCGAGGGAATTAGATGTGGAGCACGGGCTCTCAGTCCGTCTAATAAGCATGCCCATGTTCTGCACCTTCTTACCCTGCACGCCGGTCTCCTCCTGCTCACCAGCTGGTCCAGACTGAAGTTTGCGAGCGAGTTACATACACACAATTAAATTCACTGGGGAAATACAAACACTCCCAGGTCTTTCCAGCTGCTGGTGTTTAGACCCCTCATACATGCACATACACATACACACGCACGGGCACGTGCACATAAACATACACATGCGTATGGACGTACACATATACACGCACATACACACGGACGTGCCTGTGCACATGCATGTACACCCTGACCTAGACCTGTGAGCCCTGTGGCCCACATCCCTCCAGCTGCAGGCACTTAGACCCTGCAGCACTCGCACGTAGGAGAGAGTGAGATTACGCCGAAAAAAATAAGCTAAGGAAAGGACTGCATAAGAAGAGAAGACGGACTGCAGTGATCAGGCTCGGCTGGACAAGGGCACTGACTGGCAGCTGGTTTAAGCACGTCCAGCCCTTTCTAACTCCCCCACCTCTCCATTTTCCTACACTCATTCCCCACCCCATCCACCCTGACCCCCCCTCCTTTCCCCACCTTTAGCCTTTCCCCTGAACATCCCGTAATAAGTCTCGCAGAGTCCCACAAGCCCGTAATACTCCTGGTAATTGTGTTTCCCCCTTCTTATCTGCTGCAGGGTTCAGGTGGACCCTGTTCAAGGCCATGCCCCAGCAGGTCCCTTCCTGGCCCATCGGCAGTGGCTGAAGCCTCTGCTCTTCCTAGTTGTCTCCCTTATCACCTGCCTGGTAATTTCTATGTCATTTTTTTAGTTTATTATTCCTTTCCCTGCTATTTGCTATTTTTTTTTGGTACTGAATCGTCCTTAGACAGATACTGGATGCTGTCACAGCATATCCTGGCTCTCCTGCCCGTGTCTGGCAGCTGGGGAGAAGCTGGTGGACAGGGATGCTTCTGGAGCAGCACCCAAGGGTGGGATTCCTCTTGCCCACCTCCCGTGTCTGCCATGCAAGGGCCTCTATGGGATCCAGCCGATCTCGTAGAGAACTGAGCAGCGAATGCAGACATAGATGCCGCTAGGACCTCTTGGATGTCTCCTGGAGGATGGGATGAGTTGGTAGAGCTTGTTTCTCCTCAGCGGGAGCCCAGGTGAGCAGCTCTGAAGGAGCCGTGTCTGCTGTGGGGTGCTGCTGGGCTCCTCACCCTACAAGGAGAGCAGAGGGACACAGGGTGCACCCAGGTGTCCTGGAGCAGCCAGGTCCCAGGTCCTACTTAGGTGTCTCCAATTGGTTCATACCTGAGCGATAGTGCCAGCAACATCTGTGCCACCAAGATACTGCCACACTCCAAAAGGGGACATCCTCTGAGATCTTTTGAGATCATCTGTAGAGGGTTTCAAACCTCGACTGGAAAAGGCCCTGAGCAACCAGATCCAGCTTGGAAATTGGCCCTGCTTTCTGCAGGGGGGTGGGCTGGAGACCTCCAGCCATTTCTTCCAACCTGTTTTTTTCCATGAGTCTAAAAAATAACGAGATGGGAGGCCAAGAAGAAGAAGAAGGAAGAAAACCAAATCTGGAGAGTTTAGCTGATGGCAATAAGTGTGTCCTGTCACCCTCCAAGCGCCCGAGGAGGGGAAAAGCAAGAAGCAAAGCTGAATGCTGCATGGGGAGTTAAAGCTGAACGGAGGAAACCAGAGGCAGCAACGGCTGCTGAGATGCTCGCCTCTGCTCCCCGCCGGCTTCGGGACTCTCCTGTAAGGAGTTTTCCCGCCGCGTTGGTCTGGCCACTTCCCAACACCTGTGCCCGGCCTGGGAAGCTGCTTTCCTCCTGCATCCCCTTGCATCTCCCTGGAGTCACCCTGCCAAATTCCCCGCTGTGTCAGCCTGGGTAGGTCTCCTCCGCCTCCGTTCCTCCCACTGAGGAGCTGTTGCTCCCTTAATCCATCTTCATAAATCAGCCTCCGGCTGCTGCTGGTTGGTCTCCCTGGGGTTTACCGTCAGTTATTTCTCCGGGAGCTCAGTGTGGGCTTGTCTGTCCAAGCGGAGACGTCTCTTTCAGCTCAGCATCCCTTTCTGAGCTGAGTGAAAGCAACAGGCTCTTCCAGGTCACAGCTCCTCTTGGGCTAAACGGGGACACCCAAATTGGGTCAGATGAATTTGCCCCATCTATGTCCTTTCTTCCTTCCCCACCTCCCTCCTTCCAGCATGATTTAGGGAGCAAAAAGAACCCCCTCGCCCAGCCCTCCCTGTGCATTTCCAGTCCTGTTGCATTTGCACGGCTGGGCAATGGACAGAGCAGGACCCCGCTGTGCAAAAATACAGCCCTGGTCCCACCGGAGCAGGGGGATGCGGTGAAGGGAGCAGCATCAGGGCACCGTCGCGGCGGTCTGGCTGTGCCGTTTTAAATCAGCAGCAAGGAAAAAAAGGTATCAACTGTGGAGGAGGGGACTGTCTGGGAGAAAGCATCATGGGCTTTACTCAGAGAGCTGATGCGTGGGTGAAGGGAGCTGGAAGAAGCCTGTATCAGTCACAGCTCACAGAGCAGGTTGGGGGGGACGGCTGATTTATGGCAGAGCCGGAGACATTGCGGTCCTGAGAAGGAAAGCACTGTGTCGTTGCAGGCCGTAATTCCCACTGTTCTGCCCCTGCCTATCTAGCTGCTCTGGATTTTGGGATACAGGCGGGCTCGGTGGGCTTTTAGCAGGGCCATGCAGGCAATGCTTAAGCAGCATTGTGAAGGATTATAGAGCTGCCGTTAGTTATTGGTACAATAACCCAGCAGTGGTGATGGAATGGGTCCCGGGAACAGCAAGCTGAGAGGTGTCCTGGCAGCAATGAGGACCAAGGTGTGAGCCGAGTCCTGGGAGCAGCTGGAAGGGAAGAAAACATACTCTGGGCATGCAAACCCCTTCCAGCTGAAGGAAATCCCCCACCCTCAGCAGCACCACTGCAGTTTTGCAGGTACTGATGAGTCAAGTGCCAGATCTCTGTGTCCCCTGGGATATTTAATAAGCCGCAAGCTTGCACGGACACCTAAAAATCCAGATTTGCCCCTGATGCTGGGGACAGGGAGGTGAGAAAATAAACTCATTTATTTTCAGGGTCTTGGGGCGGCTTGTGAGCCCGAGGCAGTGATGCCGAGCGGGTGATAGAGGAAGAGATGTCCCCATCAGGGGGCCAGTGCTGGTGGAGAACAAGCATCCCTCCACCGCAGATGGAGGTATGGGATTGCCGGACCCACGGGAGGGTATTGGGGAGCACAGTGCAGAGCTGTTGCATTGCCCAGGGGAGGAAGGGGGGGTTCCCAGGCTGCTGTGGGATTTTGGAGGTGCTGTTTAAGGCCTGGTCTGCCATCTAATGGACAGGGAGCACTGAACAAGAGAGGCGAGCGTGTCTGCAGTGACTGCATCTGGGGCATGTTCGGTGCGTGCTGGTGGGGCTCAGGGTGCCCATCTCCTGGTACGAGCTGTGAGCATCTCCAGCCGGCTTGCACGTACATTTTACATAGGATCAGAGACTGGTTGTCCTAAAAACAAACAGTAAAAGGGTGGTGAAAGGGGCTGGGGTCCTGTATCACACCCGCTCCTTGCATAGTGTGGATGCGGTCATTGCTGTTTGCAGGACACCAGCCATTGCCCAAAGAGCAGGAGGCGGCTCACCATGCAAGGTGTCGATAAACTGTGGAGCTCCTTATAATGTTATAAAACATTATATGGTTCAAGGGGAGATTGGACAACTTTTTGGAAGGAAAGCCGGGCCGTGGTGGCATTGTGAAATACATAGAGGCCACATCCATGTTGCAATGGGTTGCAGGCAGGAGGGTGTTTGGAGAGGAACCCTATACGCTTGCCTTGCTCTTGCAGCCCTAGGCTTGCCCGTGCACGCCCTGCCTGCACCACAGCCCGGGAATATCAAGCTGCCTGTGGCTCCCACGGTGGGCCGGGGAGCTGGTATGGGGCTGCAGGGTAAGGGTGAGGGTGCAGGCACCGTCCTTGGGGTCCTTGGTCTCTGTCGGTGCATGCAGTGAGCGCTCCTCTGCCCGCTTGCTCCCCTGCCTGCCCATCCCTGGGGGGTCCCGGGGCCATGCCCCGGGCTCCATGCCGCTCCCCAGGCATCCCCCCCCCATCCCACCTTTCTCCCTGCCCGCAGCACGAGGAGGCGGCCGGCCGGAACCACAGCCTGGCCCAACGGGTGCAGGACCTGGAGCATCGGTACAGCGAGGCCAGCACCCTGCAGCACATCCAGGCCACGCTGCTCTACGACATGCAGGCGCAGATAAACAACATCTCCGTCCTGACCGACTGGGCCTGGCGTAACCCCACCTGCCTCCGCCCCTTTTTTTGGTCCCTGGGGGTTCCGGGGGAGACGCCCCGGGCTCCGTGCCGCTCCCCAGGCATCCCCCCCCCATCCCACCTTTCTCCCTGCCCGCAGCACGAGGAGGCGGCCGGCCGGAACCACAGCCTGGCCCAACGGGTGCAGGACCTGGAGCATCGGTACAGCGAGGCCAGCACCCTGCAGCACATCCAGGCCACGCTGCTCTACGACATGCAGGCGCAGATAAACAACATCTCCGTCCTGACCGACTGGGCCTGGCGTAACCCCACCTGCCTCAGCCCCGCCGAGATGAGGCTGCAGGAGGAGATGCATCATCCAGGTGATGGGGAGCTGCTGGGGCCGGCGGGGAGGGGATGCTTCGCCCTCAAAGCCTCTCTCGAGGGGGATTGTAGAGCAAGGGTGTGGGAAAACTGCTTTTAATCCCCTTTGCATTGGCCAGGAGTCTGATCTCACCCAACCTGCCTTTCCAAGGCAGCCAGGAGGGCTCATCAGAGCAATGGACACCTCTGGGAATGGTTTCCATGCCATCTAGGAGAGGGGTCCTGTCCCTCGGTGGCTCCTTTTTCTCTCCATGGATGGTGTGAGATGCTCGCGGGGACCAGCTTAGGCTCTGACAAGCAGGTTGGCATTGCTCCCACCATCACCCCACCTGCAGTCAGCTGCCTGAGCCTTCCTCCCAACGCCAGGGACTGTTTTTCCACCAAAAACACCCCACCAAAAAAACAAGAATTTTTTTTTTTCCTTCGAAAATTCACAGCATGAAATTAGGGCTTTGGTGAAACTCTTCAACTTTGTAAAAGAACTATTTTCTGCTATTTCTCACATGTTCTTTTTTAAATGAATGCATTTAATTTTTTTGCCAGGTTTTTGGTTGTTTTCCTTGTTAGTCCCTGGAATGTTTTCTTTGGTTTTTAGCAAACATGGGAACTTTCAATTAAAGAATTTGAGGTTCAGTTTGACCAAAACCAAATTTTCTGCCAAAGAACCCACCGCCGTGAAAACATTTTGACCAGGGCTTACCATAGCCGGGATCTGCAAAGCTCAACCTTGAGGTGCTGGAAGGGAAACTGAGTTGCTTTTGCAACCTGTTCGAGTCTCTGGGTCCGTGGCAAGGGGGTGGTGGTCTTGGAGAAGACAAGACCAGATGTGCCAGTCTGGTCCCCGTGCCCCAAATCCCATCTCCTGGAGGAGCATTGGAGAAGGATGGAGCGACACTTCTCCTGAATAGTCTTCCAGCCTTTGGTGAACTGTGGTTGAGGGACTTTAAAGACAGCATCTGTCTTCTCCATCGAGGGACGGGCTGGATGGGGTGACTCAGGCAGCACGTGCCGCTGAACCGCTAATGGCTTTCACCTACCAACCTTGATCTGATTTGAGCTGGTGATGTCTCGGGGGAAAAGTCATGTTAATTCTCCCTTGAGCCAACTAGTCTAAGTCCTTTCCATTGTGCTCGTTTAAAGTTCTCTTGGCCATCCATGTCGTGGTGGAGGTAGCACAAACAGCTCCTCTGGTACCTGCTTCCAGGTGCCTCTGAGCCCTGAGCAAGAAATGCTCTGTGCAAAACCAGGACATCAGAGTTGATGTCTGCACCCGTGACCGCTACCTGCAAGCCAAAGCTGTGATTCATCTCAATAACTTGACGTGACTGGGATGGTGACTTCTCCGGCCCAGAGAATGCCAGCCCGAGTGCAGCTGGTTGATGCAGCACTTTTAGCTGACTAACTTTAGGTGAGATCGGGCTCTGCCTGCTGTCCCAGATCTTGCTGGGTCTAGATTGCCTCTCCCTGACCTCTGCTTGCTGCCCACAACTGGTTTCTCCCACACGCTCCCCTGCAGCAGCACTGCCGGTCGGTGCCAACCTCAAAGGATGTCCCCAATCTGTCACCAGCCTGCAGCCTGCGGGGGACCTCCCAGCCACCACGCTCTCCAGCTGGGGGGCCGGGACGTTGCAACTCTTCATCCATCATTCCCCCCGGATTCACTTTCCCATCCGCAAGGATCTTTCATCGTCTGCCAGTCCCGTGGTCTCATCCTTTCTGCGTGCCTCCTGGAAGGGCAATCTCCCACGTGTGCTTTCTGCTCCCTCCCTTCCTCGGGTTCCTGGTTCTCCCAGTGATCCCGGTCTGGTATTCAGGCCACGCTGTGCTTCAGGCTGGTCTAGCCGTGTGAGCAAAAGGAAGGGGAGCTGCCTGCGTGAGCTGCCTTTCTGCCTTTCTTTCTAAAGATGGGGTTCATCCCACCAGGGAGGCTCAGCTCACAGACGAAGATGCTTCATGTTGGGTGTCTACATACGCGTGTCCCCACATGAGCTGGATATTTAAGATAACAAGGCAAACAGTGCGTAGACCAAGAGCAATTCAGCGTGCTGTTTCCACTGCTATGACTAGGGTCTCAGTTCAGCTGACACCTAGTGCCACCCAAAATACTCTGGAGCATCCAAGACATCCACATAGGCCTGGCAGGTACAAGACAGGACCTACATGGGACAGCTGAAAGCCAGCCCCAGGGCATCTCGGATGTCACCGTGCACCTCTGTGCAGGCAACCCGGCTGAGCTCCTTTGGTAGGTGATGGAGGGAGACAGGGAGAGTGGCTCTTCTCTCCTGTCCCACGTGAAACCAGGATGAACCGTCCTCTGCAGAAGTCTCTAAGGACTAGCTGAGGCCGCCTGCCTGAACGATAGATGGCTGGTGCCAGGTGAAATAAATCCCACCTGACATATCCCAGTTAAAAACCTCTTTAGGTTCTCCAGAACGATTTTGATCCCCTTTCCTTGTAAGACAAAATCCACAGCAGCAGTTTGGGAGGAGAAAAACCTTCTGCTATTATCCACACCGCCCATGGCTCGAGCCTATTCTTTATCAATATATAAGACATTTTGGTGTGAGATATAATCTAATTTGAGCCTGGCAAAATGCATATCATTTCTGTGTTGCCATTACAAAACCAGCTGAGCTGAAGATCGTTCCTCAGACGCATCATCCTTAAGTGTAGATCTGTGCTAACGAACCTTATCGCTAATAAGCCACTGCACTCAGGTGTGAAGCCAGCGTGCTGCAGAGGTCTTCAGCTTCAGCAGCAGCTCTGGATCTGGGATTATTTGTCCGGCTCGGCATTACAGTTGCATGAAAACGATGCCGGTTTTGGCTGCGTGGCCCTTTCTCCGCGCTGTGCACTAAACGCCGTGTTTCTCTGCTTTCTCGCTCAGAGGTGAAGCATGCCAGGAACTGCCCCATCGACTGTGCTTCCGTTTACTACAACGGGCTCCGGCGATCTGGGGTCTACAGCATCATGCCCTCGGTCGGAGGGATGCCTATTGAAGTGCTGTGCGAGATGGACACCGAAGGTACTGCAGGAGGCACCTACAACATCTTCTAGAAGAACTTGGGGTGGGATTTGTCTAACCTGAGAGCTGTATCTTATATCTGAGCTATTTTGAGGCTACATTATAGTCAGTGAGAGTAGCATCTCCAGAAGGGCTCTTCTCCAGGGACAGAGGACTTGTCCTTTCTGCTGACTAAAGGAGGGGTTTGGATGAATAGTTCAAACCAGACGTTATGGCTGGGATTCAGTTGCCTAATTACAGGCAGCAGTTTAGTGCTCTTTGAGATGTCCTCATGCATCCAAGATGTTTGCAACACGCTAGTGGATATGACACAGGGCTTAGGGAAAGAGGAGCCCTTCTGGAGTAGCAGCTGGTCACCGGGGGGTATCTGGAGCATCTCCGGGTAGTTGAGGGCTATGTGTGGGCAACCACTAATCGTAGCTGTGCTGGAGTAAGGAGGGGGAATCCTGTCCCACAGATATTTTGGAGTGTAAATGAGGGAGCAGGTGACCTCCCACACCCTTGCTGTCTAAATATCTGTACAGCGCACACTACTGTCATCCCAAGGCACAAAATTAGTTTGCGACACTTGAGTTTTGAAGAATAATGACAATCGTCAGGGAAATGGGGTGGTGGATTGTCGGTCCCTTGCCCCATGGATCTGCTCCAGCCCGGATGGATGTGTCACATCAACATGTCCCATGCTGGAGGAAGGGGTTCAGCTCCCTATCTGTTGTGGTTTAACCCGGCAGGCAGCTGAACACCAC
>NW_008795712.1:44466-54006 GCF_000699145.1 Aptenodytes forsteri | reverse complement strand
TCTTGTGCACCTCCAGCCTGCTCAGTCGGTAGAGCATGGGAAACTAAAAAGCCCTTGACTAGTGTAAGCACTGCTCAGCAACAACTAAAACATGGGTGTGTTATCAACATTGTTCTCATCCTAAATCCAAACCACAGCACTGTGCCAGCTACTAGGAAGAAAATTAACTCTATCCCAGCCGAAACCAGGACACCACACGTAGGCATCTCCCCTATTGTAGTATCCACAGATGATTGCAGCTTTGGGATGCACGTGCTCATTAAGAAACAGGCTGTTCAGACCATGTGGTCTCTGTTATGTCATTACTATTATTTGCATAACCATCAACACAATCTTGGACACTGTAGAGTGACAGGCTGTACAAAGAGCAAATAAAAAGATGGCCCCAGTCCCGTCCCCCCTGGCCCCAAGCTTACAATATTGGAATAAAATGAGAGAGGAGAGAGGGATTTGGACAGATGGGAGAGCAGATGGAGACAGTGAGACAATACTGGGAGAGCTCGTGTGCCTCTGTGGTGCTGCAGGAACAGTACATGAAAATCTCCAAACTCCAGGATCTCTAGTTTGTTCCAGTCCCAAAACATTTGCCTCCCAAAAACTACCATCTCTCTCTCATTTAAAACCACCTTAAGATCTGGAATGACCCTCTGACAGTCGACAGGGGAACACCATCGTGAACTGACATAGGAGAGGTGGGAGCCTCTTTCCGTGAGCTATGACGGGCATCACGTTTTATCCCCATGCAGCAACCAACACTGTATCTTGCCAGTTGGTGGAAGGACACATGACAAGGAGACACCTTGCTGAGCTGCAGATGGATCCTCAGAGGTGACACCAGTAAGGGGTCTGTCTGGGACCCTTGGATGCTCCCTGGAGACTCCCACTTCACGTTACCTCTCTCCTGGCAGGTGGGGGCTGGACAGTCATTCAGAGGCGTCAGGATGGCTCAGTTGACTTCAACCGGACCTGGAACGAGTACAAGGAGGGCTTTGGGGACCTCAATGGCGAGTTCTGGCTGGGCAACGAGAACATCCACAAGATGACGAGCCAAGGGGACTATTCTCTGCGCATTGACCTGGAGGACTGGAACAACAAGCACAAGCATGCCTTCTACCAGGTCTTCAGGTAGAAAGTGGGTTGGGCTTCCCTGGTTCTCATAGACGCAACTGGTTCAATGCTGGGAGACCTTCAGGCATGGGAACCCCATTGAGGTCAGAGCGACTCTGTCTAGCGAGCTATTCAGACTGGGCCCGGGCTGTCTATCCTTTCTTCCCCACCTGGATTTGAACACCAATTTTTGCTCTGGGTTGAAGCCTGGGTGTGAGCTAGCGAATGTGCAGCGTCGTTCGGCCATGGCCAACTTCCACAGCCCCAGGGGAGGGGAGCTGTAGGACCCAGTGGACAGTCCCCAGCTGCTTAGGGGTATTTTTTCTGCCAAAATTATTGAGCTCTATGTCAAAACCAGGGTTTTGAATCCCATGGTCTTGCTGGGCAGGTCCTCCAGCATCTCCCTGGTTTAGAGTCGTGTTTCGATTTTTACCCTCTTTACTCGTGCCTTTTACTTGCTAGGCCTGATGTAATGTCCTTCGGTGTCTATAGCTCTTCCCCTCCTCTGGTGTTTCATTTATCCATACCACATCATCCACATCCTTTCTTAATCAGGGGTGACCAAGTCTGTCTAGACTGTCCCAAATGAACTCCTTCCCTGTCTCTACTGGAAACGCTTGTGGGTGACTGTGGAGTAATCCGCCATGGGAGGATGTCCAAGGGAGCACTGCACCTTATGGACACTTGAAGCTTGAGGGCTTTGAGTAGACTCCAAAACTGCTGAAACTGCTCGAAAAAAAACCCCATTGCCTGAATGTGCCACGGAGCATCCTCCACTAGCAAATGTGTGCTCTGAATGGTCACCCCGACTTTTCTCACCGGACGTCATGTGTAATGGCAGTGACCTTCAGCCTTTGCTAGCCCAGGGGCAGATTACTAATTAGCTTAGTCTAGGTGAAGAGCGGGATGCTTGTTACGTGGAGAGGAGGCAGTGCTGTGTAATTAGAGGGACTGTCTTGCCAAAGCTGCTACAGTCCTTTATTGTGGTTTTAGAGTCACGGTCTGCCCAGTTCAGCCCTATAACAAGTGCCCTGAGTCATGACAAGATCATGCACATCCCACAGAAGGGAAAAATACAACATCTTTGGCTTCTAGAGGTGATGAATCATAGCAGGGAGCCTGGCCAGAGCAGCCCGATGATTGCTAGGTGTCCACACCAGGAATGCAGTATCCAGGTTGGAAAGGAGACTCAAACACGCCCCATTAAATAGTCCCACCTTCGTTGCTTGCAGCATTGAGGACGAGGCAAACTATTACCGCCTGCACGTGGACGGGTTCAGCGGGACGGTGGAGGATTCCTTTGCCTGGTACCACAACAAGAGGAGCTTCAGCACACCTGACTCAGGGAACATCTGTGCCGAGATTTCCCACGGAGGCTGGTGGTACCACCAGTGCTTTTTCTCCAACCTCAACGGGGTGTACTACAAGGTAAGGTGGAGGGATGAGGACGCAAGGTGCTTTTTCTCCAGCCAGTGCTTTTTCTCCAACCTCAACGGGGTGTACTACAAGGTAAAAAGGAGGGGTGAGGGTGCAGACGTTGGCACATGAGGTCCAGGGCTGGGAGGAGGCTGTTGGTCCTCACATCACAGCAATCCTTCCTGGCTTGACCAGCCTCTGCTCTCCAGGAAGGGAACAAAATGAGTGCTGGGCACCAAGGCAGTCCAGCCTTTTCAGTGCTGTGGGCCAGACACGAGTATTGAGACACCTCTGCACGCTGGGGTTTGGGGCCGCATGGCGGAAACTTGTGGTATGGGTGACTCACGCAGCCTGAGATGGATGGATGCCAGCTCCAGTGGGACCATTTGAAAAATGTTGGGCTTTACGTGCTCTTTTCACCACATCATCATTAAGCTCTTTGCTCCAGTGTTTCAGAGCAATACGTTTTCCGATGCTCCCATCCAGATGACGCTTTCGTGCGTTTCCCGTGCCTGACCATCCTTCTTTCTCTGCATCGCAGGGTGGCCGATACTCCATTAAAAACCGCAAGATCCTGGGGCCGGATGGTATCGTGTGGTACTCGTGGAAGGACACAGACTACTATTCCCTGAGGAAGGTGGTCATGATGATTCGACCACGCACTTTCCGTCCCCACCTCTCCCCCTGAAGGAGCCTGGGACGTTCTTCATTTCACCTCAAGTTGAACATCGGGAACAGCGGGCTGGAAATAGTTTGCTGTGAGCAAAAACTGATGCTGGAGATCCCGGAGGGACCGAGCCACCATGCCTGTTGCTGCCTGTTTGCTTTTGAGAGAACTGAACTGACAGCAGAGGTGTCAAGACCTTGAACAAGTGTTTGGGTGGTGAAAGCTCTCCTAAAAACGTGGAGGTGATTGCTGAGAAGGGCTTTGCGAAGACAAGCATGTGGCTTGCCGTTTCACCGGGTAGCAGCAGTCCTTGGCAGGCTTGGGCATCCCCAAGGCTTGAGACTAAATCCAGTTGAGTGGGTGATGGGAGTCAGCCGCACACTGAGTCTGGACCTTACGTTGAATGGTGACGTTGAGTGCTCTGGCTACCGACCCAACGGTATTTCAGAGGGAAGGAAAGAACCAACAATCCTGTACGAGTTTTCCACACGGGATGTGACGGACCAATTCTTGTGCCATAAGATGAACATCTCCCTGGTCTCGGCAGAGTTTCTCCGTTCACATCATCACGTATGTGTTTGGTAGTGAAGGTCCACCACCCCAGGGATGTGTGAGGGTGGCTCCAAGGTGCTGAGATGGCCCTGAGGAAAGCCAGGAGAGCCAGCGAGCATCGCCCAGGGACAGTGTCATGGGCAAACGAGGAGGAAGGTCTGCAGTGGCCCTCGCCTTCTCTGGCAGGGATTGTGTTACACATGTAGACATTAGCTAGCTGCGATAACAATACTCTAAATGAAAAGATTTAAAAATAAAAAATGCAGATGTTTTTTCCATTTTCCATTCGATTTTCACCTCTCCGTCCTTTCTCCGGCAAAGAACTTCTGATGAATTTTCTATCCACCCTAAAAGTCGTCCTCAGGAATGATCAGACATGATTTTAAGTCTTTTTTTACTGCCTTGCTCCGGATAAAGAAGATTCGTTGTTGCTGTCTTTTAATTTTCCATTTGTTAGCTGCAGTGAGAGACCCTCCTTTTTTCCTGACTTTGCCTCCTCGCAGGATCAAGAGCTGGAGGCTGGGACTTGGCCTCAGCCCTGATTGTGTTTGGTGATGAATATTTAATTAGATTACCTTTTTCCTGTTTCGTGTGTGCAGATGAGTTCAAAGAGGGTTCAGCGAAGGGGAAGGCAGATGTATTAAAGACAAAGCACCGTTCCTCCCAACTACTTGTCTCCTGCTTGATGCTTTGCTGGCTCCCTGATGGTTTCCGTAGCTTTTACGCTGTTCTGGAAAATATTTTGCCTGGAACCTCATTTTTCATGGGCAAATCAAGCAGAGAAGTGACCTTCCAAGCATCCTACAAACTAATATCACCAAGATAATAAAACAACATTATTTGTCTTTCCCTCTGCTAGGTTTGCCTTGGTAGTCTTCCTTGGGAGGTGTTCCCAAGACATATCTGGTGGTGTCTGGGAGTCGCAATGGGCTGGTCTACGCTGCTGTTGGGCCATCACTGGCCGTGAACATCTGGGCACTACCAGCGATGGGAGGAGAGCTTTCTTGCCTCGTGGCACGCGCGTCTCAGATATAACACCATTCCTTCCCTCTTTGGACTGCAGGCGTTCAAAAGGCCCTGATGTCCACTGGTTAAGCAATACCCTACTAAGAGACTAATAAATCACTTGAATAACCAACAACCTAATTAACTAATGATCACGTTATCATTATTAATCTATGATCTGATTTTGCACATTATTAAACACACGTTATTAAACCTTACGAATCACACACGACTGCTGCTGAATTACAGTTTTACCATCCTTTCCTCCCCACAGCTCTTCATACCAGGGTGCAAGTGCCTCCCTTTTTACCCTCTTGCACTACGTCTTTTGGACGTAGCCCTGATAGAGAGTCCAGCGAGTTGTCCACGGGCATCCCATGCGGCTGGGTACCCAGGTCAGTGCCACCACCGTCTGTAGGCATCCATCCTCCGACCTCTGAAAGATCCCATCCTCCTGTGTTCCTTACCTGCTTTCATAACTTATTCCTCTTTTTTTTTTTTCTATTTCTACCTTAGCACCTCTTTTTCTCAGCCCAATCTGCCCCTAATTACTTTTTTTTCCCCTTATTGGTCCCAATTCTGCTACATCCATATTCAAAATTGTTATATCTGATGTCATGATTGAGGCAATCTTGGCCTTCTAGGGCATTACTGGTATGGTTGCCTGCACACGGGTGGCTTTGTAAGACTTTGCACCCCAAAGCTCCCCTACAGTTACGGGGTTCATACTGGACACATGCTGGGTGCCTTGTACACTCTCTAAGATGAATCGTTCTGCTTCAGACGTGACTCCTCCACCTTTCCCAAACAGCTTCGCACGCACAGATAGTCTGCACGCTGGAGGAGCAGGCAGAATAATGTGATTTTCATACTACTTTGGAGTTCACACGGCGTCCTTGCCCTTGAACAGTTTTAATCACTCCCCCGGTTCCCTGCAGAAGCGCCAGCTACTTATGACGCCCAATGCTCCAGCCGCACCCCTTGGTCACCCGTGCCAGCTTCCCACGAATGAATGGCTGGTACGTTGCCCAAAATTATGGTTTCTGAGAAACCAGCACGAGGCTATGGACTGGAGGAAGGACATCAAACGGCAGAACAGTCCCTGCACACTGTCACTGCTGTCGATGATGCACGAGCCGGGAAAAGCTCCCAGAGCCCGGCAGCGGGTTGGTGGCAGGCAGGTTCACCTCTTCACTTGGCGTCCTGGAGGCACTTCCAGGGTGCTGTTTCTGTAGGTGCTTTGACCTGTTACGTGTCACTCTGCAGCGATGGGCACTTGTTTCCCCACGTGCAGGGCAGCAGCTGAGCGGCATCTGTCATGTTTGCTCTGAAGGCCACCCAGGCATCCTCTCGTGTTCAGGGGGTGCAACTCATAGCACAGGTCTTGCTTGGGCTGGGATTTAGGGCTGGGATTGCATCTGGCTTTTCAAACCAGATCCAGAGGTGGGATCAGGTGCAGAAAAGGTCTGTCCAGGTCTCAGCCCTGGGAGTTTGGCAAGTGCCATGGAATGTCTCCTTGGGACGCTTCTTGAAGGCACCAAATCTTTGTTTTGTGCTTTTCCCCTTGTATGTCCTGGCTGTGCCCACGGGATGGTGCTTCAGGAGAGGACTCCACCACGTAGGCAAGAACCTGGTCTCCGTCACCTCCTCTCCGGTGTTTGGTGCAGGATGCCCAGGCGCAAGGCTCTGAGCTCCAACCCCTCACCCAGGTGTGGGTGTCTTCTGCCATTTGAGACTCGTGGGCTATCAGAGGCTGGCACATGGGGTGGGCAGAGGTGACATGGGACCCACAGGACACAGGGCCCTTGGGAACCAGGTGGGTAACTCTGGGGGGATCTCAAATAGCTCTGCGTGGGGAGATGAAGGTTTTTGGTAACGCAGCAAGGCTAAGAGCAGCCTGAGTCTCATCACTGCAAGCCCCAAATCCAGCCAGAGGATGCCCGAGTTCCTCCCAGGGAGCAGAAGTGGGGCCAGCGTCTGCAAAAGCAGCTCTGCTGCAGGAAGGGAAGGCTAAGCCTCAACTCCTGGGTGCTCGTGCCCCACAGCTTATAGCAGATGGGACATGGGGATACCTCCCTTGCCTCTCCCTCTGTATGGGGCTGACAACCCTGCTGGCTTCCCCTGGAAGAAGGTTATGGTCCCGGTCCAGGCGTCTGCTGGGTACCAGGCTTTGGGCAAGACACAGCAGTGTGGCTAAGCAAGAAACTAAATACACCCCATCAAAATGACCCCGTACACTCGGTCCTGCGCTGGGGGAGGAAAGCGTGTCTGACTCCCCACAGGACAGGGCTCCCGACTGCGAGCCTGGCTCCTTCTTCCACTCTTCCCCTTCACACTGAAACTAACCCCTGCCTCGTTAATTTGGCTGACCCCATTATAGTGCTGTCTAAAGTGCTATGGGGCAGGAAATTGTATTGACAGAGCCTCATCGAGTGCAGCCATGAGGCAGACACCCCGCCGGGTCCCGTGCATTGCTGCACTAACCAGACAGCCCCTGCAGACCCCTGCGCACATGGACGTGCAATATTCCTGCTGCGGAGCAGCGGCTGGCTCTGCGTGTATCTTGCTGGGGGAACAGCTACATGACCCGGTGTTGTTTTGGCTCACAGCTACCCAAGACAGAGGAAGGTCTGAGAACAATTTCCACCTGATGTGTTAGGTCAATGCAAGTATTTCCATCTGTGTGATAGTCAGGGCTCAGTGTATCTACTGGAGATGGAGAAGGTTTATGAGGGCCACTAGCCCACGCTCCCACGGGTCTCCAGTCCCATGGCTGGGAAAGGCATCTGGACTGAGACTGGAAAAAAAGCAGGAAAGGGCTCCTGGAGTGACGGTCATCAAAAAAACCTTGGTGAGGAGTCCATGAACAGAGGGCTGGATCTTCAAACACCTTGGGGTGAGGAGAAAGGGCTAGGGAGGGAGAAGAACAGGGAAGTGAAACATTAGCTATTCTAAGACATGCCACTGAAAACACTGGAAAGGAGATTAAAGCTTGGTCAGTTTGGGGGGGGGGATTATCTGAGGTGGACCACTGTGTTGGGCAAAAAGCTGGATGCAGGAGGAAGATCCAGCTCACCTCTCTCTTTAGCCTAAGCCATCATCAGCTTTCCCCCTTGACAGCAATGGGAGAAAAATGAGCCTCTGAAGCCTTGCTGGAGCATTGACCATGTTCATTAGGATTCGGGCCATGGAGCAGGATGATCTGAGATGCAGGTGGTTATGGGTGGGGTGGGTTTCTGCTCCAGGTGCCTGGAGACAGTTGAGAGTTTTTAGGATGTGCATCCTGACACCATCTGCGTTACACTTTGGTTTTGGCTCACCCTGATCCTCTTCTGATGGCCTCCTCCAAACAGCCACCTCCTGACGGTGTTGGTGCCATCAGCTATGCCCCTGTCATCATCTTCTTACCCTGGTGCCCCATTTCCCCCCCTGACACCCGCTGGCTTGTCCCCAGGGAGAGCTGTGCCCTCCTGGCTCTCCTCCCCGTTTCTCTGCTACCCTCCTCAAAGCTTCTGGGTGCTTTTTAAGGCTCTCTGGAGGAAGGTCTTCTAGTCTCTCCCTATTTTCTTCATCCTCAGCCCAGCTTTGGTGCCCCTTTCTGTTGTGTCATGGTTCCTGCATCCCTTCACGCCCATCAGCACACGTGCTGTTGTGGGCTATGGCACAGAGTCCCAGGGCAGAACAATATATTTCATTATTCTTTGTTTATTCAAATGCAATATACCTAACAGACCAGTATTTTATTTGCTGCAGGTTTACCCAGCTCCTACAAGTCTGCTGATGGTCAGCCTCAAGACTCCTGTTGCCGTTGTCTGTACTAGATGTACGCATCTTGCCGCTTTCTTGAGCCCATGGCTTCTCCTCCATTCTTGGGTGTAACAGGCTCTTCTGCTCTCCCCAGCTCCCCTCCCACGTGGTTTTTGGGGGTTGCTAACTCACATCCCAACAGTTTGTATGACCATGGTGGACTCTGCCACCTCAACACTGACTCCATGTCCTTTTTTGCATGGTCCCTTTTGATATGGCCCCTTCGCTGTTGCACCTGAGTGTGATGGGAACCCCCGAGCGTGGCTGCTGTGTTCACAGGGAGGTCTGAATCCCCTCCTGGGATTTGTCTTAATGTTGGCACCGAATCCCGCACCCGTGGGACCACCAGCTCCTTGGCTGGACACCCATCTTCCAAGGCTTCTCAGGTTCAGGGAGGACCTCCTTAGCCCAGATCGGAGAGGACGGGGTCAGGGAGGACCTCCTTGGCCCAGGAGGAATGGACACTTGGCCCCTCTGGGAGGCTGGTCCTAAATTTTGCTGCCATCACCTCTTTCAGGCTGAGCAAAGATAGGAGAGGAATTGGTACCACTTTCTCCTTAGGGCTGGAGAAGAAACACCCTCCTCCCCGGCCCCGGCTCCTCTCCTGCCACTGAGGACATGACGTTTTGTTTTTGTCTGTTCCATGGGCAGACAATGGGTCATCTGGCCTCAGCGGAGACCTTGGCACGTGTCCAGCTACCTCTGTGCTTCCTCCCCATGCCGGCCAACTCCTCTCCACCTCCCAGCACATGGCTGAAATTTGGCTCCAGCTCCCTGCTCCGGGTCTGGGGTGGGGTGGGAGAGCATCACCTCTGCATGCCCCAGGGGCGCACGGGGTGAGCCCGGGGTGCAAGGGGTTGATAGTGCTGGAGGGCCAGAGAAGCCCAAATCTGCTGCAGTCCCAGCAGGCTGGGGCTGTTCGGGGCACTGGGGTAAACAGACCCGTTTCCCCTGATGCACATGCTGCCTCCCACCCTAATTCCCCC
>NW_008795712.1:40689-44417 GCF_000699145.1 Aptenodytes forsteri | reverse complement strand
CCCCAAAAAAAAGACACACGCACAAGACACTGCACAGATCATGAGAAAACAAAAGAAATGCCAAGGCAGTTTATTTACAACCGTTGTATACAAAAAAAGGACAACTCGTGCCACAGTTAGAACAGCCCCCTCCGTCTCCTTCACCCGCTGCCCTCTCCCGTGCTCCCCTCCCCGGGCTGGTCCCCCCCGGGGCTCCGGGGTCCAGGCGAGCATCTCGCGGCACAGAAAGAGACACGGTTTCCTCCAGACCCAAATCAGCGCTTGGAAAGCCTTGTCTGGCCGCCGTAGTGGAGATCAAACCCTCTGTTAGCATCAGGGTTGGAGGCTGATGAGGTGCCACTGGGACCACTGCCTACTGGTAACTGGGAGAGGAGGGGACATCCCCACCCCCCCCCGGCAGAAAGCAGACTCTCCACCTTCTCCCGCTGGGAAGGATCTCACTGCAACCTCTCTGCTTCGCTCACCCTCCCTGGAGGCAAAGTTCACCCAGGGGATTGCACAGCAGCTCCAACAAAGCACCCCCTGGGCTGGTCACGAGCTGTTGGTGGGGTCCCAAACTGGCTTTCCTCCTGCCCTGGTGACACCAGGAGGTGCCATTGCCATCCCCAGGGGCTTCCTATGGCTGCTGTCTTCTCCCGCTCTCCAGAGAGGCGTCTCCACACCACCTCTGGCTCTCCAGCCTGGGCTCCCCTGGCTCCTCTTTCCCTCTTGTTTTTCCCCATCCCTTCCATCACGGTTTCCACAGCCCTTCCCTGTTTTCCTCTCCTGCTTTCACTCTCCATGGGGGTGATCTCCCTTTTCAAACAACCATGAAAAGGGGATTTCATCCAAGAGTTCCCACAAAGATGATTCTCGGGAGGTTCTTACAAAAAAAAGCAGCTCTTTGGGAAGTCACAGGGCTTTTCAGTTTCACCCTTGAAAAGGATCATCAGCATCTCCTACAGCCGGATAAAGCCTTTGGAGCAAGCGAGCCTCACTCTCTGACCACCTCCAATGGGGGGGTCTCTTCTGCCCCTTCCCCAAAATGGTTCTGTAAGGTCTATGGGCAAATAATGCCTGCTTCGGGCAAGAGGCCCTGAGTCCAGGCAGGAAAAAGGGAAGGAGGGACACCAAGAGATGCCACTGCCCATCCGTGGCGTGGGATGGAGAAGAAGGAAGCCGGAGGGATGCCCACCTGCCCGCCCTGCCTGCCCAGCACCAAATTAAAGTCACACATGACGCACATTTCCCCCCCCATCTTCCCTCCCCACCTGCTCCGTGTCCCCCCCGGCTTTTCCCCGGGGGGCCACCTTCTCCGCTTCGCCAGCCCTCAGCTGTCTCCTCCGGACCTGGTTGACGGGCGGCTCGTGAGGCCCACCAAGGAGGCGGGCATCCCGAAGCCAGCACCCTCCCGCCCACCCTCCCTCCTTTCTCCTCCCTCCCCACCCTCCCCGAAACGAATAGGATGGCTTCACTGGTCAACTCTTTACATTCACGAACAAAGAAAGCAGAGGAACGTCCACCCTTCCACCATCCGACCTTGCACTGCAGCAGCCTCCACCACCTCCCTGGAGCTGTCAGTCCAACCATCACCTCTTTACCTGGAGGCTTCTTCCTTGAGCTCCTTGTTTTTCCTCACTTCTTCCGCATGTTTGTCCTGTGGGAGGGGGGTAGGAAGGAAGGAGGGAGGGGGACACGCGTTAGCTGGACGGACTTCGGGGTCCCCACGGGCGGGCCAGCGGCTTCGGAGGGGTTCGAAGGCACGAGGGCGTTTGCGAGGTTCATCCCCAGAGTGACACCACCGATGGGTCAACAGCGTCCTCTCCTCCCCTGGGGTGTTTTAAGGACTGTGGAGGCACTCAGGGACAGATTGTCCTCGCCCTCTAGCTAGGAGGTAGACGTCAACCAGACGGGATGGACCGGGAGCCCCAAGGAGATGGGGTTAGCTCGGACTGTCCTTCATTATCTCGTGCTCTCTGCCTCTGACCCAAGGCTAGCTGAGGCGTTTGGAGAAGGGCACTGGGCGAGCTCCTTGCAGAAGGGATGTTTTGGAGGGAGCTGGAGGTGGTGAGGGTGGGACCTTCCATGCTGAGGTTGGGAACAGACCTGCTTCGGGGAGAGAGAAGAGGTCTGCACAGGCTGGCAGGGTGGAAGCATCTCCTAGCATGTCAGCACGGACCCCTCCAGCTCCGCCGGGGAGCTGACGGCTCCATGGCCTCTGGGGAAGGGACCAGGGGAAGATCTGCCACCCGGGAGGTGGAAAAATTGCCAGCGGTGGGTCAAGGCCATCACGGTGGGACACGGGGAAAGCAAAGGCTTTGCATGTCTGCGGACGAGATATGGGTCCCAGCTCTCCACCCACCAACCGCTTGCGAGCCTACGGACACATCAGGCTCGGTGGGTCCCCGGGTAGGACCTCCCCCACCCCTGGTGGGATGTTGCGTTTGGGTATTGTTGCGCGGTGGGAGGGGAAGAGGGGTCCCCCCCTTTGGTGGTGTCCCCAGGGGGTAATGCCACCCCAAGAGCCATGCAGGGTTCCCGGGTGTCCTGTGACACCCTCCTCAACTGGTGTTGCAGCGCATCCCCCCTCCCTCCTCTCCGGGCTCTCACCTTCTCCTGCAAGCGCTCCAGCATGGCCGCTAAATGGGCCTCGCGGTTCTCCTTGTTGGACTCCATCTTCTGCGCCAGCTTCTCTTTGGCCATTTTGATGAAGTTGTTGTTCTCCTCGATGGCCTTCTGGATGACCTCCCGCTCGTGCTCCCGCTTCTCTGCCAGATGCTTCAGCAGCTCAGCCTCCTGGTACTGCGTGAGCGAAGCAGACACGATGGCCATGTGGACCATGGGTTCCTTACCCTCCTGGCCAAAACCACCCCCTCCAAACTCAGCAACGTCCCCAAAGGTGGGTGTGCCTTGCTGAGCACCCCAAGTGCAAGGTTGCGTGTCCCCAGGGCACGTCCCCATGCTGCGGTGCCGTGCACGAGCTGCTGGACCTACCTTCCTCCTCTCCTCTGCTGCCTCCAGCTTCTTCTGGATCTCCTCCAGGGATGGGTCGCGCCGCCGGGGCAGGGAGGCATTGAACTCAGGGATGCCGTCGAATGACGGGGGCTTCAGGATGACCTCGAAGGACTGCCCTGAGGTCCGCTTGTTGAGCTCAATGACTTCCATGTCGGAGATGACGCACCAGGTGAGGTCTACCGTGTCTGCTGGGAGAGGGGCACGGGCTGAATGCACATCCCACCCCTTCGGGCAAGCCATCCCGGAGTCCCACACCTGCAGCCCACCCACGCTCCACCACCTTCCCTGATCTCCACTGGTTTCACCCAAATCCCTGCACCCCGAATGCACCCCTGCGGTTCAGCCCCAATGTCGTGGGTTGGGGTAGGGGCTCCAAGACACCCATCAAGGGGGTTGAGCCGGAAATATTTGGGTGAGCTGAGGGGCTGGGCATCCCCCTGAGGGAGAGGCGAGCAAGCAGGGTAGTGTTCAGCCCTGCTTCGGGGACTGGGAACAGGACCATGAAGCCCCTTTGCAGCTGCAGATCCCCCCACAGCTAGCCAGGAGTCCCCAGGGCTGGGCATCCCCCTCCACCGCTGCTGTTGCCTCTGGACCTGCTGACATGAATCAGCCTGAATCACCCGGCACCGTCTGCCAAAAAATACTGAGCCCACACCCGGCGCTTCGTGCAGTGAAGCCATGGCGGAAGGGGGGCTGCGGGGCTGCCTGAGCGCCCCCCCCCCCGACCCCGAACC
>NW_008795712.1:40391-40601 GCF_000699145.1 Aptenodytes forsteri | reverse complement strand
TGACCCCACTCATGCCAAGGGGGGTCTGCAGACCGTGGGTGGGCAGCAGGCTCCTACCTTCATACGTGTACGCCGGCTTGTTCAGGGGGTCCGAGAGGAAACAGGAGCAAAAGAGGGAGACGAGAGGCAGCTCCTTCATCTTCTCTTTGTAAGCTGGGAAGAGATGGTGGGATGGGGTCAGAGAGGGGTGGGGTGGGGGGGGGCTGCCAG
>NW_008795712.1:37446-40345 GCF_000699145.1 Aptenodytes forsteri | reverse complement strand
CCTCCAGGGCAGGGGCTGCCACGTGCCAGGGAAGGGCTGGGACAGGGACGGCGGCTGGCACCGGGACGGCGGCTGGCACCGGTTTGCCCAGATATTGCAAACAGGGTGATTTGGGTGGGGGAAGGAAGGTATGCAAAGGGGAAACTGAGGCATGCAGAGGCAGAGTGCTTTGCTCATGGCCACATGGGTTATGTCTGTCCCGGTGTGTTAATCCCACGCACGACCCTTTGCCTGCCACCACAGGGATGCTCTGAGCGTCCCAGGGCAGGGGTTAGCCCGGGGCGGAGCCATCCCCAAGGCAGTTTGGATGGGGCCCCGCTCAAACTAGGGGTGCCCCAGCATGGGGAAGGTGCCAGGGTTGTGTTCATGGGGTTTGGGTGAGCCGTGCTGTCCCCCGTCCCCACGCGCGGCCCTGTGATGGTGCCGTACCAGCCAGAGTCATGGCGAGACAATCCTTGGGCGTCTGCAGCAAGAGCGTTCCTGGGGCCTGGGGGAGGAAAGAGCCAGGATCAGTGCGGGGTGTCCCAGGGGCTGGGAGCATCACCAGCAATCACGCCTGCCCATTGCAGGGCGTCCTGGGGCTGGGGGCATCGCCCAGCCCCGCCTGTCCCCCGCAGGCAGTGGGACAGCTGCCCGCACACGGCCTTGCGTGCACGCTGGGGGTGCTGTGGTGGGCACGCGCTGGGGGCATGGGGTGGGCACACGCTGGCGTGGTGTGCCGGGCACGCACTGGTGAGGTGGGCACACACTGGTGCGGCGTGAGGCACACACTGGTGTGGTGGGCACACAGATGCGGTGTGGCGTGACGGGTACGTGGCGCACACTGGTGCGATGTGACGGGCACACACTGGTGTGGTGGGCACACAGATGCGGTGTGGCGTGACGGGTACGTGGCGTCGGGATGGGCGCACACTGGTGCGACGTGACGGGCACGCACTGGTGTGTGCGCCCTGATGCGATGGGCACACGCTGGTATGCGGTGTGGCGTGACGGGTACGTGGCGTCGGGATGGGCGCACACTGGTGCGACGTGACGGGCACGCACTGGTGTGTGCGCCCTGATGCGATGGGCACACGCTGGTGTGATGGGCACCCGCTGGGACGACGGCAGCAGCCGGGGGCACACACAGCCCCGCCTGACACCGCCACAACCCACATGTGCACACACACATGTGCCGGGAGCAGCGTGCACACCCCACACCCCCCCCCACACCCCCCAAGGACAGGTGTGACCCCTTTGCACAGCCTCTGCTGTGACCCAAGGCCGCCCCTGCTGCCGCCCCTACTCGTGTCCGGAGAGCCCCGGTCCCCAGCTCGCCCCTTGCCAGACCACAGGCAGAAAGGCTGACGCAGCCGGACCCTCTCCCGCATCCCACTGGGACCCTCTCCAGGGGTCTCCGTGGCTGTGGGTCAGGCGTGGGGGCATCCCCGGGACCCCCCACCCATCCCTGGGGTGCAGAGTCCCTGGGTGAGCGCAGGACCTGGCATGGGGCGGCAACACCCAGAGACTCATTAAAACCCAGATAAGCCAGGGCCATTCCCCTTTCCCAGGGTTTCTGGGGGACGCAAACGGAGTGTCGGTGGCATCGGAGGGGTTTCCCGGTGGAAATGCCCTTCCCGGCTGCGCCAAAGTGGGCGCTGAGTTTGGTTTTTGGAATTATTCATGGCTTTTGTTTCTAAGGGGAAAAAAAATTCCTTCTTTGAAATAGGGACTCTTAAATCCTTGCAGCCCCCCCCAGGGAAGGGGCAAACCCCCTGCGTGGGCATCCCGGAGCCACCAGGGCACTGCCAGCTCCCACAGCCACAACACACCCCGACCCAGCTCGAGCTGGGGGGTCCCGAGAAATCCCGACCCCTCGTCCCCCGTCCTGCTGGGATCTGACACGGGAATCACGCAAATAACCCGCCCGCAGCTGCCGGGGGTGGGGGGGAACAGGGACAAAATGTGGGGACACCCTGCCGGGGACACCTTCCCCAGAGATGCTCCCCTCTTCTAGGTGACCCCTGGAGCCAGGGTTGGTCAGGTTTGGGGGTTACCCAGGGATATAGCCCCCACCAAGGGCTTTCCTCCTCGCCTGGCTGAAGGGGTTTTGCCCTAAATGGCTCCAAGCTCGGGGCCAAGGCAGGGCGGGGATGCTCTGATGGCTCGTGTGCCAACATGAGGCTGTGCCCAGAGCTCTGACAGCCCGGCTGGAGTCTGCCTGCATGCAAGCAGGCAGCTGAAAGCATTATTCTTGCTCGTGTCTCCCCGCCTCTTGCGTTACCACCCCAAATCCTCATTTTCTCTGGGATTGCGGGGGGACCTGGATGCATTTCATGCTACAGAAACCCTTCTCCCAGCCCTCATGTGGCATTCGTGCCCTGGCTGGAGGATAAAATGCAGAGATCGCCCACCAGACCCAAAACGGGGAGGAGGATGGGGTCCATCCCCGGGGGTGCCGTCGGCTGGGCAGGAGATGGGTGGTGGGCTGCCAGCCCCACTCCTCCTTGCTGGATGAAGATGCTGTTCGAGGTGTTTGGAAGCTCCTCCAAGAGGGAAACCCCTCCCTGCTGCGCTCCCTTCCCTCTCTGCTTCCCAGCTTCGGTGCCCCCCGACCAGCACGCCCAGCCCAAGGGGAGCGGGGTGTGGTTGGGGCTCGGCCGCTGCTGTCACCCCCAGGCTGAAACCTGTCACCCCCAGGCTGAAACCTCGCTCAAACCCCCAGCGTGGACGCTGCGGGAGCGATCCCGCTCCTGGTGAGGTGCACGTGGCAGGGAGGGGGCCCGATCCAACCCCAAAGGGCTGCAACCCAGTTTCACACCCTGATCTCCACTGTAGAACCCCTGAGACGGTGGGGACCCCCCCCATCCCGCATCCCTTTCCCTGGAAGAAGCGCCCAGCGATGGAGGGAGAGGAGGGA
>NW_008795712.1:33084-35248 GCF_000699145.1 Aptenodytes forsteri | reverse complement strand
GGGGGGGTGCGAGGCATTGAAAGGGCCGAGCGCATGGTGGAAAGCAAGCTTTGGCTCTCTGCTAGAGCAGGACAAAGGTGGAGAGTGACAAAGTGACACGGAAGGGGACTCGGAGGGTTTAATGGGGCCCCGGTGGCACCTCCGATGGGGCCAAACCGCCCCACTCCGCTCCCCTAAACCCCGTGCCGGCATGGGCTATGGGGTGTCCTCTCCACGCTGGGGAGCAATGGGGTGCCCTCTCCATCCTCCCAGGACGGGGGTGCGGCACAAGCCCGGTGTGACCCGTTCCCAGCCCCAAAGGCACGTGAGGACTCGTTATCCTCCCACAAACTGGGCAACGGGAGCTCGGAGAGGCCGAGTCCCAGATCCCGAAACTATTTCGGTGCGATGCCGCCGTGGATGCCAGGGCGAGCGGAGGTCCCCGGGGAGCCCTGGCAGAGCTAGGACATCTCTTAGGGCTGTGCCCTTCCCATAAACCAGCTCTCCTTCCCCCAGATCTGCTTCACCCTGACCTATTTATCGCCGACGGCTGTGTCTGATGGTGATCACAAGCCCGGCACCTCCGGGGAACCGTGCCGGTATATTTAGGCACTGGTCTCCTCCGTTATGCAATGAGCATCAGGGCGGCTATGGGGAGGTGGTTCCCCCTGGAAAACGAATGTAGGGTGGCTTTGCAAAGCCCATGGCCTCGGGACATGGGGAAGGACAGGGTGACCCAGCTGGAAATGGGGGGGTGACATCGCATGGGTGACACCGCAGCTCAGCCATTCAGCTCATGGTGGGGCATCTGTAACACGTCCCGCTGAAACTCAACGGCGCATCGCTTCCCTCCGAAAGGATCCTCTAATGCTCGGGTGATGAGCGAGCTCCACGCCAGAGCCCCCCCGGCTCGGCAGGGTTCGGGTGTCCACGCAGGCGTGGGTGCCGTGGGTAGGATGCCCGTGGGACGTGCGAGGAGCTGCAGAGGGAACGGAGCACAGCCCCGAGACGGAAGGGCTAAGGGGAGGAAAGAGTCGAGACACGGAGGCCAACCGGGGGACAAACAGCCATTGTGGGGATCCACGTGGCTGCGGGACGGTCCCTGCCGCGGCTGGCACCGGGATGTGTGGCACCCCACGGCGGGGGGGGTGCAGGGGGCTCTGCTCAAATGCTCCTTTGAGCTCCCCGTGGTCCAGGCTCAGGGTACAAATCCCTCCCTGCCACCCCGCGTCGATGGCCACAGTTTAGCTGCATGGCTAGCTGTGGTTGCTGGAGCCGGAGGAGATGCTGGGAGGCCTTGGGGAGGGGTCACGTCTGGAGGTGCCTCCCTGTGCCCCAGCTCTGCAGGACCGTCATTTGTGGGGACAGAGGTTGGTTTCAGCTCCTGGAGCCCCTGTGTAAGGTTGTGCCTCTGGGGATGCTCGGTGGCCACCATCCCTAAGGGCTGTCATCCTCCACCCCACAAAGCACCCTGGCTGCTCCAGCGCTGGGAACTGTTTTTTCTCCAGCAGCATGTGCTGGTCTCAACTAAACGAGGTGCAGAAAAAGGAGGCCAAGGGCATTTGGGTGTACCCAGAGTGATGGAGACCGCGGGCTGCAACGGGCCACCCCTTTCCCATCCACACCAGCCCCACCAAACCCTCCCCAGGACGTCAGCCTGGCGCGGGGCCGTCCCCAGCTCCGGGGTAGGACATGGCAGGAGGTGGCTGGAGGAGAGGTTGGCCATGGAGCCGGGCTGATGCTGGGGAAGAAAAAGCCCCAGCAGTGAGTGGAGGCCACGGGAGGCGAAGGGTTTGCCTCTTCCCATGGCTGCAGCCTGCTGGCTTAGGGAAACTTGCTCGGCAACCCGGCGCCAGCATCCAAACCCTTCCCAGGTACGGGTGGGAGAGATGGAAAACAACCTTTCGCTGTGGGCACGCAGCACGTGGGACCCATCTGCAGCCTGCGGTCCATCTGGGATGGAGCACGAGGGTGGCCCCGCCGGAAGGTCCGTGTGGCCCCGGGATGCCCGGGAGCAGGCATCCAGGGGAGACCCTAAGGATGGAGTGAGCATATACGGTGTTTCCCCCGAGCCCTTTCCCACCCTCCAGCCGTGCTCGGGGCGGGGAGGGGGTTTGCAGGGCTGGTGATGGGCTCTGCATCACCCCCCCTGGATTCCTCTCCCAGGACATCTCCAACCTCCCCC
>NW_008795712.1:26358-32347 GCF_000699145.1 Aptenodytes forsteri | reverse complement strand
TAATAATAATAATAATAATAATAATAATAATAATAATAATAAAATGAGATCATTCTAATTGCTGCAAGGAGGAAGGTTTGACCTCGGAAAAGGTCCTGCAAGTAACTGGCATGTCCCAGGCAGGATCTCAGGCATCGGGGAAGGACACGATGGCTGCAGAGGAGGGTCCCACGCGAAACCTGCCTGCCCCTTACCGGAGCGTTCCCCAAATTAGTCCTCCAACGTCGGATGTGCGAGCAAATGCTCAGTCCCGGGGAGACATCACCCATGGCTGCAGGCTGGGTGCTGTCTCCCGGGCCAGCTCCGGAGGAGAGGTCGGTGGGAGGAACAGCTTCGCTGCCTTGGTTGCCACCTAAAGCCATTTCTCTGCCTCTGTGGGAATGAAATTAAGCTCAGGGGAAGATGCAGGTACCGTTTATTACACTAAAAAATGCAGAGTCTTAGGGAGCCAACCAGTTCATTAATTCATATTGTTTCCTGCAAACCAATTTTTCACCAGATGATTCAGAAAAAAGTCCAAACGTTGCGGTTTCGCCATCCAAAGCGATGCCTCATTTCACCCTTTATTGCCATTTTTACGGCAGGCACCTGCTCTGGCACTGGCAGCCGTGGGAGGGAAATGCTCCCTTCGGACCTGACAAAGAGAAACGCCTCATCCTGCTCCAGCCCCGGCAACTCAAAGAGCTTCCCCGGCTTTTTATTGTTCCCAAATAACGCCTTGCTTCTGCCTAAATTGCCCGCGGGATGCCCAAATTTCCAGGCACCGCCAGCTTTTTGGGGGGGTGATGGGCAGCGTCGGGATACGGTGCGGGGCGGGAGATGGGGCGCTCGTGCCGATTTTCCTCCTTTCCCCGTATCCAGGGATGCTCGGATGGAAATAGATAACGTCAGCCGACGTAACGAAGGCGGAGGACCCCTGGGGTCGCCCCCGCACTGCACGCCTCCAACATCTCCCCTTTGTTTTTCCGCCACCAGCTCTTGTTCCTAAGGAGCATCCTATGCAAACGGTGAGAAACCATGGAAACCACCCGTTAATATCAGCATCCTGCCAGCGAGGTCCTGGCCGGCTGGGCTGCGCCCGGCAGCGAGGGCGGCAAAGCCAGCACGGCCCACCAGGCACCCTCCCTTTCCCCAGGGCCATCACCTTTAAACCCCAAGTGCTCACTGGGATGGAGGAAAAAGCTTTTTTGGCAGGATTGATATCAGGCCAGACCTAGCAGGGGGTTGCAGAGGGTGGTTTTTTTGTCTCCCCCATCCCACCTCTGAGCCTCCGACACCTCCGAAGACCAACTGCACGTCGTCACCTGACTCCCGGAGCTGGGGATTTACAGAAAAGCCCCTCAGAGGGGTGAAGTCATGGGGAGAAGGGTCAGAGGAGATGGGTTGTTACTCTCAAGGATGTCCCCATTAATGGTTTTTCTGGTAGAGGGGAAACACGGGCTTCTGCCCGCGTCCAGCCAAGCCACCTGGAATTTTCCCGTCCCCGAGGCGCCAGGGCAAGGGCCACCGTCCCCTGCTTTATCCACAGCAGGGAGACTTGGAGCCCTGCGAGCTGCAGCACTTGTAGAAGCTTGGAAAGCCCCCAGATGGTTTAATTTCCTATTTACAGCCCCCCGGCAGGGAGATGATACCTTCTTCCCCGAGGCCTCCCCAGCTTTGATCCGTGACGGAGAGGGGCAGGAAAAGAGCTGGGGCGATTTGGGCACAGAGACCATACCAGAAGACCAGAGTGTTTATTAATGATAAAAAAAGAGGCAGTACATAAAGACTTTTTTTTTTTTTTTTTTTTTAAACGAAAGCTGAAAAAGCATCTGGAGAACCCCAAATGCAGGCAGAGGCGGTGACCGAGTGGAGGCGGGGGCGGGGGCGGCAGGAGATGGTGGCCACTAGACAGGGACATCCTCGTGGATGCGGACCCGGAGGGGACAGATGCGGAGCGTGTTGGGCAGCGCGCCCACCGGCGCGCCCCCCACGTAGAAATAAGGGAAGACGGTGCCACCGAACTTCTCGTGGAAGGTGTAGATGTGGGTCTTGCGGTCGGTGTCGTAGAAGGAGAGCTCCCCTTCGTCGCAGTCCAGCTCCACCCGGATCCGTTTCAGGTCGCCCAGCGCCGCCTCCGAACGCGCCGTGTTGGATGCTCGGCACATCTCGCTGTCCTTTCCGGGCAGGCGGTAGATATACCAGAAACCGGAGCGAGCGTCGTGGTGGAAGGTCCAGTGGGTGCCACCGTGTGGCCGGGCCACCCCCACCCGCCAGTTCGTGATGCCGCCCAGGTCCACCTCCCAGGTGTGGAAACCGGTGGAGAAGCCGTGGGAGCCCAGGATGCAGGGGACTGAGGTGAAGCGCTCGGGGTTCTCCACCGTCAGCTTGTAGCCCCTGTTGGTGACACTGGTGAGGTCCTCGGACACCAAGAGCCAGCCCGCCGCGGAGTTGGGGTCGAAGCTGAAGGGGACTGTGGCGGGGAGATGCGCGTTAGGAGCCCGGCTTGCTGCAGGGATGAGCTTATGGGGGGACCACAGCCCCGCAGGCATCCACTCATCCATCCTTTCCTAACCCAGCTCACCATGGAGAAATGCACCCTCCAGGGCTTCCTTTTTGGGGTGCAAGTGCCCCAGAGCACCCTTTATGCTCTCCAACCCCCTTCCCCAGGCCCATCAGCCACAGGTACGGCTGCTCCACGGTCCTTTTCTCTCCAGCACCCACCACCCCTGGGGCTGCCTCACGCAAAGGCTGCTTTAGCCCTAGGACAACCACCCTTTTGGGGGGGGACCCAGCACCTCACCTACAGTGATGATGTCCAGCATCTTCTTCCACACGTTGTACTGCAGTGAGCCCAGGTACTTGGCACTGTCGAGGAGCATCCCCGAGGAGACGGCCTCCGGCTCCTCAGCCGTGCAGGCGATCCTGGGGCAGAGGATGGAGACAGGTCAGCGATGGAGGAAGGGACGGGGCTGGGTCTCCTGGCACCCTGTGTTTTGGCAGGGGCTTCCCCACCAGCACCCCACATCTGCCAAACCTTGTCTCACCCCCCAGGAGGGTGGAGAATCACGCTGGGAGGGTCCCAAATCCCCCAACCATCAGGGTTTTAAAGCTTCCCCCAAGACCTGCAAAGCTGCTTTGTGTCTGCATGCATGTCCCCCCATCCTGCCCGGAGGCACCCAGGGGTGCCGCCTGGCCTTGGGGACCCCCAGCACCTTCTTCTGCCGGAGCACCCAGACCCAGAGGGGACAGGCGAGTACGGGAACTCGCTTGGGGCAGAGACTTCACTCTGCAGCCAGGCAGAAGACCCTGTTCAGCCCCAGGGAGGGGATGCGGGGCCTCAGCCACCCCGAGCACCCTGTGTCACTGGGCAGGGGACATGGCGGGGACCTGCCGCGCTGGATTTACCTGCGCTTGCGGTTCTTGTGGGTCTGAAAGAGAAGGAGACACCGGGTGTCAGACCCCAACTTGTAAGAGGTCACAGGGGCTCGCAAACACCCAAAGGATCGCCCAGCACCCTGCTCGCACCCCAGCAAGAGGCAGGAGGGTGCCACGGCGAGGGTGACACCCCGCAGGGCATGGGGCAGCACCCCAGCAGGGCTTTACCATGAGGAAGGTGTAGTCATCCTCCTTCAGCTCTGCCTGGAGCTGGTGGGCTTCATGGAGCAGGGCCCGGCTCTCCTCTGCCAGCTGCTTCACCTTGCCCTCGATGAGGCCGTGCTTGTGCCGCGTCTCCTCCTGCAGCTGGGCCAGCAGCGCCTTCTCCTCGCCCCGCAGGAACTCGTGCAGCTTCTCAAACTCCCTCCTGATCTGCTCCTCCAACCGCGTCGCTTCCACCTGCCCCGTGTAGGGATGTCACCACCTCCCTTCGGAGCCCCCAACTCCCCTGGGTTCCCCCATCCTCTCCCTAAATGCTCCTCCGGAGCCCTCCGACCAGCTCCAGCACTCAGGGACTTGCCGATATCCCACTAGGACCATGCTGCCCTCCCAAAATCAATGTCCCTGATGCCACGGCAGGCACAGTCCCATCACCCTGGCCCCCAGTTCCCCATCTGAGTCCTTCCTCCCCCCGGCATCGCTCTCCTCACTTAAGGGTGGAGCAGCCCAGGATGGGTGCAGCACTCCACCCCAGAGCCAGTTGCATTCCTGCCCGGGGCATGTGCACGCGTGTGCACGCATGTGCACACATGTGCATGCATGTGTCAGGATCAGGCCCATTGCCTCCCTGCCAGGAGGGACCACGCACCCGGTTGTGTTTGGAGATGGACTCGTAGGAGCGACGCACGGCCCCGAAATCCTTCACCTTACCCCGCAGGGAGGTCTCCATGTTCTTCAGCTTGGCCTGCGGGAAGGAGACGCCTTCAGGACCCTCGCAAACCTACGCGCCCAGGGTTTCCAGTGCGGAAAGACAAGAGCCCCAAACCCAGTAGGATGAGGTTAAGCAGGATCCTTGCTCAATCCGCCCTTTCCCCTCCTGCAGCCGAGGTCTGCCAGCGCTGCACGGGGTCAGCTCCGCGCAGGGCCGTGCAAACACACCGCCCCTAAGCAGCGAGGCAGAGGAGCTTTGCTCCGTGGCAAATCCTCCCCCCTGTTTTTAAGCCCTTCTACTGATGCAGCGTCAAGTCCCTGCCTGTCCCGGTGCTGCAGGCAGCCACTGCCCCGCTCCCAGGGAGGCTCGGTGCCACCGGCAGCCTGCCAAGCCTTGCAAAACAGCAGCCCGATGGCCGCCCCGCGACATTTGAAATCTGGCTCGTCCCCGCAGGCTGAGTCAGGGCGGCAGCTGCTGCTTTCCCGGCCGGGAAACACGGCAGGTCCTGGCATGATGCCTGGCTGCCAGCCAGAGCCTGTCTCCTCCTCCTCTTCCTCCTCCTCCCTGTGCAGCCATGGCCCATCCTGCCCCATGGAGCTTGGGGCTGTCTCCCCAGCCCGCATCCCTCCCCGGCTGGGGGAATTGTGCAACCCCCATCCCAAACACGCTCCCAACCCCGAGGCGCTGCTGCAATAACCAGCTGCTGCAATAACCAGCATGGCCAGATCCAGCCCAGCCCCACGGAGGACGAGCCAAGGAAACGCAGGGCCTGGGCCAAACCCCTTGGAATATCAGCCCGCTCCCCTTTACCGCAGGGCAAACAGCCGTGCCCCGGGGGGCGGGGTGGCACTGGGTAATTCTTAGGCAGGGAGAGCGTCGGGCAGCGATGCGGCAGGGGCACTCCCGTGGGGACCCACCCTCGCAGCGTGGCTTTCATCCCGGCACGCCGACGAGTACAACCACGCCGTGCACGAGCCAAAGCCGTGCGCCGGCAAGTTTGTGCCAGGGCGTGAGCGGGCTGCACCCCTTCAGATGCAGGGGTGCCTCTCCGTGCCATCGGTCCCCCTTTCCTGGAGCATCCCTCACCCTGAAATCCACCGCCGTCTCCTGCACCGGCCGCATCTTGTGCCCTTCGTGCTCTTTGGAGCTCTGGCAGACGAAGCACACCAACTCCTTGTCCTGCAGGCAGAAGAGCTGGGCTTCCTCGTGATGCAGGGGGCAGAGGGCGGCCGCCCGGCTCTGCTGCTGCCCTTCCTCCTTCAGGATCATCTCCACCAGGTTGTTGAGCGTGTGGTTGATGCGAAGGTCGTCGAACGAGGAGGCCTCCTTGCAGACGGGGCACACGTGGTGCCGGTGCTCCCAGGAACGGCTCACGCAGCCCTTGCAGAAGTTGTGGCCGCAGCAAAGCGTCACGGCTTCCCGGAAAGGCTCGTAGCAGATGGGGCACAGTAGTTCCTCCTTCAAGGTGGCCGTGGAGGATGAGGCCAAGGCCACCGAGCTGCTGGCCGAGGGGCTGCCTCCCTTCTCCATGTCGCTGGGGAGAGAGGGGATGGAGGGGGGAGGCTGGAGCGGGGTTTTCCCAGATCCCCGGCTGGAAAAACAGCCCCGTTCCTGATGCAATCGGTTTCCTGCCTGTGACTCACCCCGCAGCTCCCTCCCCGGGCAGGCACCCGCCTGACTGACACCCCCCCGGGCCACTGG
>NW_008795712.1:25756-25975 GCF_000699145.1 Aptenodytes forsteri | reverse complement strand
CGCGGGAGCCCGGCAGAGCGAGCCGAGATGTGCTGGGCAGTGTCTGCCGCTCCCTTGTCCCAGGCAGCGTGCCTCCCTGCCTGCCCCCCTCCCCCCCCCCCCCGGGCCGCGCTTGGGGGGGCGGCGGGGCCGCCCCGGGAAGGGAAACTCGCCGTGACAGTAACCAGACACCGCGCTGGAACAAAAGCGCCCGAGTCGGCCGCCGCCGGAGAAGCAGGA
>NW_008795712.1:19672-25430 GCF_000699145.1 Aptenodytes forsteri | reverse complement strand
AGAGCGAGCCGAGATGTGCTGGGCAGTGTCTGCCGCTCCCTTGTCCCAGGCAGCGTGCCCCTCCCTGCCTCCCCTGCCCCAAAACCCTTTCCCTGCCTCCCACCCCCTCGGTCTTGGCCGCCTTGTTTGCATTTCTGCCCTGTGGATCCCGCTGTACCCCAGGGGTACAGCGAGCAAGCGGTCCCACGGGGTCACCGGCCCTCGAAGCTGGCCGGATCCCCTGATGCGGACCAGGAGAAAAGCGAAAACTATTCAAGGGCACAGATACCCAGTGAGCAAAAAAACATGGTGTTATTCCGCTCTGGTATGAGAAACTGCTCGTGCTGTGTGTTAGGCAGGGGAGTCAAGGCTACTGGGAACGAGATATAACTGGTGTGACCCAGAGGGGTGGAAGGGAGTCACGGATGCGACGTGGCCCTCCTGGAGATAACTCTGCCGGTAGCACCACTTTGGGCTGATATCGCCCTGGAAATGCAGAATTTAGGTACAGATGTAGCAGCACCGGGACCGACGAGGGAAAAGTAATTGGGGGGTGGGTTGTTTGGGAGGAGTCCAGGGGGAGAAAAGGTGTTGGGGCAGCAAAAGGAAAAGTGGGGAACAAGGTGTAAAAGCAGGTGAAGAAAGGCGGGCTCTCCTGAAGCCAGGACGCCTAGGGACGGCGGGGATGCTGACCTGCGGTAGGTGAAGGCTCCTGCCTGGGTTCGGCTCCACGGAGGGAAGGAAGGACCCAGACCACACGGCTTTGTAGCATGAGTGGGGAAATGCTTTCCCACAGTGCCGCGAGTCCCCTGGATCGGGGAGATGCTTGGCTGCGGCTTCCCAGCATCTTCAGAGGCAAGAGGGGTGCTCCTCACAGGCCACACGCACACTCACGGCCCAGGTTTGGGAAGGGTTTATTAGTCCCTGCCAGGAAGCCCTGGCTCCAGACACAGCTTCAGCTCGGGGCAGAGAAAAGCCGTGCCCTGGCCCTGGGCACTCACTGCGCTTCCCTGGGGCAGGACAGGTTCGGGTCCATCCACTGCGTGGGAGGGGAGGGCAGCTTGCTGTTCACCTGCGGGGAGAAGCACCCTGAGCCCGACAACGATGGGCTCCAGGCAGTGGCCCCCACGTCTGGGACCTCTGCATCGGGCACACGTGGTGGGGTGTCCCCAGGCTGCAGGGGAGGAGGATGCCGCACTCACCCCGGAGCTGACGTACTCCTCCAGCAGCAGGCACAGCTCTGAGTTCTGCTGCTGCAGGACGGCTGCTTCGGCGAGCAGGCTGGCCCTGCGCGTGAGGACCTCGCTGGGCAAGGAGGGCAGAGGGTTGACGCGGCCAGTCAGTGCAGTTCCCCCAGCCAAACCACCAGCCTGCCCTGTCCCCAACAGTGCTTGCCAGGCACTCACTAATATTCCTCCAGTGCCACTGCCAGCGCATCCCACAGCTTCAGCGTCGGCTCCGGGATGACGTGTGCCAGGGCTTCCCAATACTCCCCATCCTTGGAGCTGTCCCGTACCTGTAGAACCTCCTTTGCTGATCCGTCCTTCTCCCTGGGGGACAGAGAACAAAGCCCTGGGGTTCAGCTCTTCACGGGTGAGGAACAGCCCCGTAGCCCTCAGCTGCACTGAGCACCATCACCATCGTCACGCAAATGAGCATGACCCCACAGCTGGCACCTGCCTGCCCCATGGCCTTGCTTCCCTCCCTGGGCTGCTGGTCATCTCCTGCCTTGTTGTCCCCAGCCATCCCTCACTCAGGCACTGTCTGTACCCCCTTGCCCTGGTGGGACCCTCCCCACCCCTCTGTAATCTTGCAGGGCAAGGCAGAGGAAGCTCTTGCTCCAGCCAGGGCAATACAGTCACCCCCAGCCCTGCCTGCACACCTCCACAGCCCCCTCTGTGCCCCAGTCTGGCTCCCTCCCAGTGACGACAGCCCCTCTCTGCCCCTACTCCTACCTCAGCTTGTGAAAATCCCGCACAAACGCTTTCAGGATCCTTAGGACATCATCAGCGTGCATGTACACAGACGGAAGGGAGCCTGGTGAGCTCCGAGGGGGTCTGAGCTCATCCCTCTGGGCACTGGATCCACCGTCCTCTCTGGCCTCAGCCGGATCCCTGACATCTTCTCCACCTGGGCTGCTCTGGAGGGAAGGCCAGCAAGCTGGGCACTGTGCCTTCCACCACCTCCTCCTCCCCAAGAGCCAGCTTGCCCCTGGGAGCTGCCCGCAGCCTCGTCCCTTGGCAAATTTAAGGAGCTCAGGCAAAAATTCATGTGCAAGGGGCCCTGTTCAGCCACGGCAGAAGAAGATTACAACCCCTCAGCCCTGGCATGTTCACCTCCCTTGTCCAGTCACAGGGAAACATTTCAAGGTCAACACGCTGGTCCCCCTCTCTGCCTTCCCTGGGTGTTCAGGAGATGTTCTGCTCCCCCTTTCCTGGACCCCTGGCTCTGCTGGGCTCTCCCCACTGCTGTCCCTGGTGCTCCCACCTGGCTGACAGCCACCTCCTGGGCTTTGTACTTCAGGAAAAAATCCACCAGCTGGTACAGGTCATCCTCACTGTCGATCTCGAGGGCCTGGAGAGCAGAGGAACCAGATTAGCATCCCTCAGAGACATCACGGGACGGGGAGCGAAACGAAGAGCATTTCCCAGGAGCAGAGGGTGCCCCTCTGGCAATGCCACGCAAGGTAAGAGGTGGTTAGTGTGGGACAGCCGGGGGTATCTGTGGATGGGAGGGTCTGAGAACAGGCTGGAGGGGCCCTGGAGACGTTATTTAATTCATCAGCAGGACGGCCTTGAGCTGAGAAGCGTCTGGCCACAGCGCTTCACGCCCTCTCGCAGTGCTCCTCTCCCCTCGCAGCCCAGCTGGACCTCACTGGGGCGGCTCAGTCCTACGCCACACGGACACGGGGCAGAGAGCTTTCCCTGGTGACCAACAGCCTTCCCCGCAGCCCCTGACGGGCCAAACCACAACTCACCGCAAAGATGGAGTCGAGCTTCATGAGGGTGCGCTCGTGCCTCCCCAGCGCGCGCAGGGGCCTCAGCAGCTTGCTCTCGATGACGAAACCCTTGGGAGACACGCAGAGAAGAGGGTGCAGAGAAATAGCGAGCATCTCCGTCCCTGCCCAGAAGCCAGCCCATGCCATGCTATGGCCGTGCCATCCTGCGATGGCAGGCCGAGCGGGGAGGGTGGGCAGCGGCTGGGCAGCGTGAGGCTGGCAGGGCCAGGAGGCTCCGGAATAACCACCCAGCAGACAAGGGAAGATAGAGTTATCAGCACGGTGACGCCAAAAGGACCTCATGATCTGAAGCTCTTGCTGACTGTCCCCAGAGACGGGGAACGGCCTGGAGCATCAGATGCAGCAGGTTTGCCTGTGCTTATTCTGGCCTGGGGAGCTGTGGATTTGGGCAACGGGGCTGTGCCTGCCGATAGCTTTTATCAGCATCATATATGTGCCACACACAGTGGAAAGACCTGGAGATGCTCTCCCAGCCCCTGGGGCAGCTCTCTGACAACAGGCTGCTTGGCATAGCAAGGCAGTGCCATGCAGAAACCTTCACCCCAAGCCGTGGAGCTCGGAAGAGATCCACTACAAGCTGGAGCAACCAGGGGACAGCACGCCTGCCCCCTGATCAAAGCATGTGCTACGTCATCACGCACCGACTCGTCGCTCACGAGCTCCAGGATCCTCTTGGCAGTCTTCTTGGAGATATTTCGCAGAGGTGTGACTCTATCCTCAACCTTGGCTGTGTTTCCTTTTCCTCCTTCTCCACTACCCACTTCTTCCTTCTTCTCACTCCCTTCCTCCTCCTGTCCCCCACAGCTGCTCTCTGAAACATGGAGAAAGAAGGGTGAGCAAAAGCTTTTGTGCTTTCACTGTGCTCCCCAGGCTGTGCTCCCCAGTCACATCACTGCAGGAGTCACCAGGCAAATCACAATTGTTCCCTGCAACCTGGAAAGCCCCCCAAAGATCTTGGGACACGAACTGGCTCTTGGTCAGCTTGTCTGGAACTGGGAGCACTGGGCAAAGT
Source organism: Aptenodytes forsteri (assembly GCF_000699145.1). Lineage (NCBI taxonomy): Eukaryota > Metazoa > Chordata > Aves > Sphenisciformes > Spheniscidae > Aptenodytes > Aptenodytes forsteri. The sequence continues at coordinate 21,420 of NW_008795712.1, read as the reverse complement.
ACAGCGCAAAGATCCCCAAGCTGGCTTGGCATGAGCCAGCTCAGGGCTGGGGACAGCCCCTGCCTGGGCTCGCAATGCCACCCCTGGAAGATCCCACCTTGCAATGGCAAGGACAGGAGTGACAGAAGGGGCTGTCATGGAGGAGGGTGAGGGTCTCCCAGTGCCACAAGGCTGACAAGGGCACCGTGCATCCCACCTGTCAGGACCTCCGCAGCCAGCTTGGTCGCCATCCTCTTCGCCTTGTAATGCCCGAGGGGGCCGACGTTGTTCAGGAACCAGTGACGAGGCTCTTCCCAGGGCAGCCCCAGTTGCTGGGTGTGAATGATGCGATCTGCATCAAGGGCTTTCCGCATCAGCCCTTTGGCTTCCTCCTCGTTCATAAGCCAGACCTCCGTGAACTTCTCAGCGTCGCTGACAGCAAAGTGCCTGTCCAGAAGGGAGATGGCCCATGGAAGGAGGCTCCGTGCCCCGAAACGACGAGTCAGCTCCCCCCTGCACCTCACTTCGGTGCTCCGAGGCCTCGTCATGGGTGGATGCCCGCGCACACCCCACCTCATCCTCCTCTGCACCTCCTTGCACTGCCCCGTGATGCGCTCGCAGTCGGCTGCCAGGCTCTGGTTCTCCTCTCCGAACTGCTTCTCTTGGTTGGCCAGTTTTGTTCTCAGGTTGTTGAGCAAGCTGTGGAGCCTGGGGAGGGACAGCAAAGCTGGGCATCCCCCAAGAGGCACCTTCAGGTATACCCAGCTTGTATGAAGGCTTTGGGACTTGGGGCTGCTGATCCCCTAGTGACTACTCAGTGCCAAGGCCTGACTGACCCTGATGCAGCTGGCACAGGTTGGCCACGGCCAGCCTATTCAAAGTGCTCTGGGGATGGCCCTGCCCTGGGCTAACCCCTGCCCCTGCCCAGAGGTGGGTTGGGACAGAGCTCGTTGGCCTGTGCTGGGTGATGGGCTCCACAAAAAATGGTATATGGGAGGTGATGGCAGGTAAGGCAGAGCCCATCTTCCAGGGAGGGATTTTTACCGGTTGAGCTTCCTCTTCTGCTGGGATCTGATGATGGTGTTCTCCTCGTCCTGCTTCTTAAGCACCTGAAGGTTGTACTCCAGCTTCTCCTGGTTCAGCTGATAGACGGCTTTCATCTGCTGGAGCTGCCTCTCCAGGTTCTGGCATTTCAGAAAACACAAAAACAAGCCGTGCCATGAGCAAAGGCCACACTGAAGCCTCGATCCTACTGATCCCGCATCTCCAAACCCCGTCTTCCCATGCACATTTCCCCAGCTAACCCCTGGCCACGTGGCATCACTCATGGATGTGAGTCACACTGCAACCATGGATTTCCGGAGGGCGGACTTTGGCCTGTTCAGGACACTGGTTGAGAGAGTCCCGTGGGAGACAGTCCTGAAGGGCAAAGGGGTCCAGGAAGGCTGGACGATCTTCAAGAAGGAAGTCTTAAAGGCACAGGAGCAGGCTTTCCCCATGCGCCATAAGAACGGGTGGGGAAGACGACCGGCCTGGCTGAACGGGGAGCTCTTGCTGGGACTCAGGAAAAAAAGGAGAGTTTACCACTTGTGGAAGAAGGGGCAGGCGACTCCAGAAGAGTACAGGGATCTCGTTAGGTCGTGCAGAGAAGAAATGAGAAAGGCAAAAGCCCAGCTAGAACGCAATATGGCCGCTGTCGTTAAAGACAACAAAAAAAGTTTTTACAAATATATTAATGACAAAAAGAGAGCCAAGGAGAATCTCCATCC
>NW_008795712.1:8417-17696 GCF_000699145.1 Aptenodytes forsteri | reverse complement strand
AAAGGAAGAGCCGCTTCCCGGGCTGATTGCCCGAGTCTCCTGGGGCTGCTGCTCTGGGCTGGGAGCTATCACACCCTAGTGATGACCGCTGCTCTCTTGCCAGCCCTACAGCTCATTTGGAAGCGAGCTCAGGGGGACACAGCGGCATGGAAACTCCAGGAGCAGGCAGCGTGACTGCACGGATGGGCGAGAGGCAGTGTCTGGGCCTGGCATGGTTTAATTCATTAGTATATAAATGTCTTCCATGTGCAAGAGGAGGCAGAAATCTGATGCTGAAAAATCTCATAATATAGCGCTTTACTGGGGACGAGACTTCTGACTTCTTCCATCGTAGGAAGTGACTGGAATTAAGCTGCTGCATGGCCCCAGCATCAGCTATCAGCTACAGGCTCGGTTGTGCACAGCAATGCACGCAGCAGAGAGACCCAGCGGGGTCTCCGTCAGGGGCTCAAGGCTTGCTCTCAGCCCAGGGGGATCTCTGGGGGCAGGTAAAGAGTCCCGAGCTGCAGGCTAGAAGCAGGGAAGACACTGGTACCCGGGTTAGCTGGCTCAGATCTCTCCTGGGTAGCCCTACGTACGACAGGGAGTGTACAAACAACCTGGGAAGACACCCAGAAGCGGTCCCACCTGGCTAGGATCAAAGCTTGACTGAAGAAAAGATGGAGGTAAATCCCAGCAGGGCCAAGGGACCTTCTCCTTACAGCAGATGGAGGAAAGCCACGGCCCAAACCCCGTACTTAAAATGCTGATTCCCCGTCTAGTGAAACGGGGGAGTATTCAACAACCCCCAAACCACAGACTTCATCTTTAGGTCTTGGCTAAGCTCCTGCTTCAGAGATACCTCAGGACAACGGTATCACAGGTTAACCAGGAAAACAGGTGTTTCCAACTCCTCTTTTCTTATTCTCCCTGAACTGGAAGGGTGAAGTCTGTGCTGTAAAGAGTTACACAACTGCAGTGCTAAAGGGAACCAGGAGGACATCTACTTCATCCCTCTGCCCCACAGGGAGAACAACTTCACCAAATCAGCCCCAGCAGAAGTTGATTTAAGCTGTTCCTAAAACCCTGCGTCAAAGAGCAGCAAACTAAGGGCACAGTCCCTCTAGCTAACCTTCAAGCAAGCCCTTGCCATTTCTAGGCTTTCCTAGCTTGAAATTTCAACCCTAAATCTGAATGCCAGTTTAAATCTTCCCTACCAAAGCTCAACCCCATGATTTTCTCTTGCATCTACAGTGGACACAGAGAAGAAGCCATTCTCCTCCTCCATCATACAGAATTGTGCGTATTTCTAGACTTATCACCTCCCTACAGAAATCGCTTCCCTGGTCTAAGCAGCCCCAGCCTTTCAACCTTTTCTTAGGGGTCATTTGTCTACTTGGTCTCTTCTAGACTCTCTCCCCTGTTCCCAAGCATGTTGCCAAACCTGGACAACGACACGTAGGTATAAAGTAGAGAGGCATAATTGCCTCCCCTGCCTTATATATAAACCCTCCCACAAGCACAGCTAAAGGCAGCAGGTGCATTTTTACAACAGCCCCACATCGCCATCTGTGAACCCTGATCTCCAGCATGCTGCTGCCTCCCTCCCCACGTGGCTCAGAGCCATCTGCAAACGTTACACACTCTGTGTCACCTTCCAGGCTATCAATACGAAGGCGAACAAACCGCAAAGTCAGGACTGCCCTCCCTGGACGTGCCCTTTCAGGCTGACAGGGACCTTGCAACAGTAATATTTCACCTGAAGTTGTGCAAAACCTTCTAGACATCGGCCCTAGCCTGTATTTCCCTGGGCTTCCTAGGAGGACATCCCATGGGACAAACAATGAGCCTTCCTAAAGTCCAGACGCAACGTGTCCCATTTCTACCGTGCAGCCCGGGAAGCAACGCACGACAACCAGCAGGGAAGGTGGCGGTGGCGGCAGGGCTCTCTGCTGAGCAGAGGAGGCTGAGTGATGCTGGGCAAAGCCAAACCTGACAGCCTTAGGAGCAACGCCGGGGCTGCCGTCCAGGGGACCAGCAGGATTGCAGAGACTCACAGATGCACTGCTTTGTTGACACCGCTGCTCGCAGAGGATGCAGTGGATTAAAAGGTATCTGTATCTCGGGGAAGCCACGGCTACGAGGTCTGGATCTGCAGTGAGAGCTCCTGGTGCCTGTTCAGCCAGCGGTGTGCCAGGGTTGTGCTCTTCCACTGCATGCCCTCCTACCTGAGTAAGGGCAAACTCATGATAGTTCTCACACCAAGTGGACTTCATGGGCATTAGAGAAATCACGGGTCTATGGCTAGATGTCAGAGGAAAAAGCTCACACCTCCTAGGACAAGGACCCTGACAAAGGAAGAAATCAAGTTGATCTGAAATGATCTGGTGTCAGGACGCTCACACTATTTGGTCCTCCTACCAATCATGATGCCAAGAAGTAGCAAACCCCTCGACCTTCCCAGGTGCTTCACACGTCCTAGAGCTACAGTTCATGTGCTACAGACCTCTGAGAGCCAAGGGCAGATGGACACTGTGGTGTAGGACCGATGGAGAGGAGAGAACAGCAGCTCCATCACCCTGTTGACACGGGGCTGGACTGTGCACGCTGAAGAGCTGAGATGACCAGATACCAGCTGCAGCTTTCATACCGTCTAGCTGCCCCACAGAGCCAGCTACACACAGAAAAGCCCAGGGAGATCTGTTCCACTGCCTCCCCACATGGCACACGCCAGCCTTTTCTGTACCTGCACATCGTTCTCCAGCTGGATCTTCATGCTGTTATACTCCTCCTCATCCTCCACCCGCAGCTGATTCAGCTGTTTCTCAAACTCTTCCACCTTCCTCATACGGGCATGCAGGTATTCCAGCTACGGGCAAAAGGAGAACGTCATCTATCAATGGTGACAGCTTCCTCCCGCGATCACAGCTCCTTTGGCTAGCCCAAAGCAAGGTCATACATGTATAATGCCCCTGCAGAGCAGGCTGAAAAACGGCCCCTTTACCCCCCACACTCCTGAGGAACCAGCTGTCTTTGTGCACACGTGTCTTTCAAGGCAGCCCAATGGAGAGAGCAGCACTGGTCCTGGCAGCCTTTGGCCCCTCACTACAAGAAAGACACTGAGGTGCTGGAGTGTGTCCAGAGAAGAGCAACGAAGCTGGTGAAGGGTCTAGAGCACAAGTCTGATGAGGAGCGGCTGAGGGAACTGGGCTTGTTTAGCCTGGAGAAAAGGAGGCTGAGGGGAGACCTCATCGCTCTCTACAACTACCTGAAAGGAGGTTGTAGCGAGGTGGGGGTCGGTCTCTTCTCCCAAGGAACAAGCGATAGGACGAGAGGAAACGGCCTCAAGTTGCGCCAGGGGAGGTTTAGGTTGGATATTAGGAAAAATCTCTCCACCGAAAGGGCTGTCAGGCATTGGAACAGGCTGCCCAGGGAAGTGGTGGAGTCACCATCCCTGGACGTGTTTAAAAGATGTGTAGACGTGGCATGTAGGGACATGGTTTAGTGGTGGACTTGGCAGTGTTAGGTTAACGGTTGGACTCGATGATCTTAAGGGTCTTTTCCAACCTAAATGATTCTATGATTCTATGATTCTAAATTTCACACGGACCCTACCTCCTGTGCATTGTGGGCTTGGATGGCTTCCTCCCACTTCTTCCTGTTGTTGTCCAGCAGCTCTCGCCGTTCGAGCTCAAAAGCTTTCTGTGAAGGAGACAGAGCCCTTCACCATCACGTTGGCACCTCTCATTACCAGCCTTACACTAGTCCAGGCCAGCAGCCTCCAGGAGAGGATTGGCTGTGGAATGGTGCCACTCTCCGACGAACACACACTGGCCTGATCTCCCCTCTCCACACCCGGACCCCGCTGGCAGGGACCTCACACTGGGACCCCACGGGGACTGCTGCTATCAGCCACCCAAAGCTGGGAGGGGTGCTCTTGGTGGTGGGTAGCTCTGTGAGTTAACTGGAAATCGTTGCTGGATGATTAGCAGCGGAGCTTGGTCAGGCAGCCACCCGGTTCCACCTAACAAGACATCAAATGGGGAGAGATGCCCTCACTCAGCACCAAATGCAGGTTTGATCCGCGAGGTGGGACTTTGTGCTCTGCAGAAGGTAAGGCTAAAGAACCACAGTGGTCCCTTCTGGCTTTTAGAGAGACGAATAATCAGCCGTCAAACAGCAACAGCTTTCACGTGCTACTGAGTCGCTCTGCACTGAAGCACAGTCGTTCACAGCGTGGTATAAACCAGCCCCTCAGCACTCAGCACCATTCAGTGCTCTTGCTTGGCCAGATTTCAGCCTCGTTCACCGAGACGTCAGCCCTGCTGCTCTGGACAGTAGTCAACCCAGCCAGTGCAACGAGCCTGAGGCCTTTTTGCCATAGATATGGAGAAGCAAGTGGCTGCAGGTTTTCTCATGGGACTCTTCCGCCACCCTGTGAACTGGTTACCTCAATCTGCAGGAGTTTGTGACGGTAAGTTTTCAGCATGATCCTGATCTGTTCCTCCATTCTCTCCAAAAGCAGGTGGATATCGTCCGACTGCTTCTTAATGGCCTGCACGTATTGCTCGTCTTTGTTTTTCAGCTCCTGGAGGAGGAGAGCAGATGCTGAAATCAGAGAGAAGTATTTGACCAGGAATCCTCAGGGCCTAACTGAGAGGGTAAGACCCAGATGCTGCCTTTTCCAAAGGAGAAGAGGTGATGATTCCAAAGAGCCAGAGCAAAGAGCCAGAAAGTCAAGAAGTAGTTAGGAGGGAAGATGGGAGGAGAGACAGATCATCGCTGCCAAAAGGCCCAGGTGAGATGGAGTGGGAGGTGACATGCCTGCAGACACACCACTCCTTCTCTGGGGGCCAGGGAACCTGCTGTGGGGAAGGCTTTCTTCCGTCTACAAAAACACTCCCCCTCTCTGCTCATTTGCCTTTTTTTTACTGTGCAATCTGGGACCTGCCAGTTTGTCTTACTGCTACCGGTGCCCTGCGTGTCTGTCCTTTTACACTGAACAGTGCCAGGGCACCCCATCTCACCGTCCACACTGGGACACCGGCACTGCAGCTCCTGGCACAGTTTTGACCCGGACTAACTGACACTACATGGATCTCTGCAACGTACTGGTGAATTGAAGATCCAGACAGAGGGATGACTGAAGAGCCAGACAAGGATGACCGTTGCTTTAGAACAGCGTCCTCCAGAGCTTGAAGCCCCCCCGTCCTTCCTGGTTGTCCCTGCCTGGTCCCCACGCTACCTGCTGCAGGTCACCGATGAGCTTGTTCTTCTCCTCCAGAAGCAGCGCACACTGCTGCTGCTGTTGGTTCAGCAGCTGCCACAGCTCCTGCGGGATCGTCATCTCCTTGGCCAAGGCCCACTTGGAGGCGATCTCCTCAAACTTGTACGTGCTGGACTTGGCTTCATTCTCCAGCTTCTCCACCCTGCAGGCAGTAAGGAGCACACGGCAAACGCGGAGCTGGGGCAGGGCAGCACGTGCTTCAGACGTGGTTCAGTGGCCCACGCTGCAGGAGCACTTTCCTGCATAACCCACTTTGCATTCCAAGTGGCATCAAGATATCAGTGGAGCAGCAGCTTTCTTGCAAGTGCTTGTTAGAGCGTCACACAAGGGCAGAGCTGGCATCCTGCAGGCCCTTCTCTTCAGACAGGCATTTCCCCAGTTCCGCCCTTGCCCAGTGCTCTAACAACCGCTTACCTGGAGGAGGAAAGACTAAAGAGCTCAGCTCAAGCAGCAGTCACCTTTGCAAGGGGCACGAGTCCTTCTGCCAAGCAAGCTGTCTCTGGGCAAGAGGTGATGGACAAGCAGTGCCAAACAGCCTCCTGGCTACATCTAGACTTGGGAGTCAAACTGTCCGGAGACCACACTCCAGCTAAAGCCAAACAGCACTGAACAGCCCACGTCCATACTACGAAACTCTTTCCTCTTCCAAACAGAGGCACCATCCAACGTGCTCTGGGGATGGCCCTTGGCTCAGGCTGAACAGCGGCCACCACCGTTGCCACCCCCAAACCGGCTCTACGGGCAGTTCCTGGACACAGCACCTGGTTCCTTAATGAGATTCCCACTGGGAAACCAGCTGAGCAAGGGACACGGGTCTTGCTACAGCCAGCTTCCCATAAAATGTTCCTACAGTGCCCTCCAAAGGCAGTAGGAGCAAGGACTCAGCGTTTCCTAGCTGATCTCCGAGTCCTGGGGACAGGGCTGAAAGAGCCAGTCCCTTGGAGACTGCCCAGCTCCTCTGGTGAAGCAGGACGGGTTTGCCCAGGAAGGCACACAGAGAGGATCAGAGAATAATCGAGGCTGGAAGGGCTTCGGGAAATCACTGGCTCCCGGTCACAGCAGGATTAACTTCAATGTCAGAGCAGGTTGTGCAGGGCCTTGTCCAGGCATGTGCTGAGTATCTCCAAGGAGGAAGATCTCTACAACATCAGGGGCCCCTGACCCAGCATCTGACCACTCTCACCTCAAAGACCTTAATATCCAATTTCTCAAATTAGCACAGCCTCACCTTCTTCCCACTCCTCACACACAGCCTGATGTAGCTGTCCCAGCGCATTCCCATGGTGTGGCTAATAACTACCCCTATCTCCACGACCGGAGGGCAACCTCTGGAAACAGGCCATTTACTGAGCCACCTCTTAGCACAGGGTGGCACGTTCTCCACCACGGTGTCACCTCCAGGCTCAGGAGAGCTGCTCGGCAAGCCAGAAGCAAGGGCAGCTGCGCCTGTGCTTCTCAAGCAAGGAGACCACAAGTATACGTGGTACAGACTCCTGGTGAAAAGCTGAGAACCAGCTGTGTTTCTCACACTCTGGAGCTGAAGATGTGATGGGTCTGGAGGAGACTGGTAACCAGAGAGCCTGTAGGAGGAGATCGGTAACCAGGCAGTCCGTAGTACCGCAGTGCCACCTGGGGAAGCCACCGGCCTTGACCTGCAGAGCTCTGTAAAGATCCAGCTGTGGCAGGTGGGACCTGGAGGCTCTTTGTGTGCCTAAATTTTCCTTTTGAACATAAATTCAGTGTTGCCCTAACCTCTAAGCGTTCCTGGATGGCCAGGGTTAGGATGTCCCCCCAAAAGCTGCACCAACATCTGCACTGCTCCTTCCCAGCAGCACAGACCCACCGCGCAGTCTCTTACCTCTGCAGCTTCAGCTCTGCCTCCTCTGCCCTCCTCTGTGTTTCCCTCAAGTCAGCAGCCACCTGGATATTTGTCACCAACTGCGCGCCATCAAAGAGCAGCTTGGCCAGCCTCTGTGAAGTAGGTGGTACACGTCTCGCACCCGGAGACCCGAGCTCTGGAGGAAGGGATACTGGAGCAACTCTCGCTATGCCTGTCCAGGGTCTGGCTCCTATCCCCATGCTGAGGTGCCTACGTGGACCCATAAGCCCCGTCTTCCCATGCTATGGCAGGGTTTGATGAGCGCTGCAAGGACCGCAATGAACCCGTGGGTCCTCCCTCTCCTGGAAAGCCCTGCAGGCCATCAGCACCAAGAGGAACGTGCTCAGAGCACCTTCTTGTTTTGCTTCCCCTGCGTGTGCGGATGGGGCTAGGGGACTGGGTTGGGGTTTGGATACACGGTGTCAGTCCCAGATCCTTCCAATCCATGGGCTGTTTGTCACAGGGACATCATATCCCCAGGATCCAGCCCAAGAATCACCCCCCAGCCAGTCCTGAGGAGTTTCTGTCCCTGCTTCTTCTCACATAAACGCTGCTGTGTGACACTAAGCACTGCACAAAGCTAAAAGGAGGGTAAAGCCAAATGTCTAGAGGTCAGGGACCCGAGAGGACCTTCCTGTCCTACTGCCGCACCTGCCTGCTCTCCTCCATTTGCTTATGGCTCCTTCTCTGCTCTTCCTCCTCCTCAGCCACCTTCGGCTCTGCATCTTCTCCAAGGGCCTCCCTGGGCAGAAAGGGGGAAAAGACGGAACATTTTGCACCACACCATCTTCCTATTGCTCGGAGATGGCCTTGGATCTGGGACCCCAGCCCAGACTGCATGGTTCAGCGCAGCACACTTTGCTCTCTCTTCCCCTCGGCAGGTTTAGTCCCAGGCCAGGAGGTCCCCAAAGATGCAGAAAAGAGGCAGGAAAGGGTGGGACAGCCTCCGTGAGGGAAAATGGGGTCCAGGCTTCCCTTTCTGGAGCTGGGAGTGCAGCCCAGGGCTGGTTACTCCCGCAGCACAGGGCTGGGGGGATCAGCCCCTGTTTGCTTCCCAGAGGGAGGAGGGCAGGGGGCAGAGGCTGTCTGGGGGCAGCCCTTAGGTGGCTGTGCGCCATGAAGGCAGCCAGCTTCTGTCTGGAGCCACTTCAGGGTTGGCACCGATCCCACGCTAATTCCTTGGGATCAGTCTAACCTAAAGGGAAAGCTCTGGGATCAGGAAGGAGAAAACAAGCCTGTCTGGGTGGGAGTGGATGCAACTGACCTAGGTACAGTTTGGCCCCGTGGTTTGGTAACAGGATCCACAGGCACCTTGTTGTGGTTTACTCTCGGTTTGGAGAGGAGATGGTGGTTACCGCCACCGTTTTCCCCAGGCTGGGGGAAGACGGGACCCTGACCCAGCCCCAGCTCAGGAGAGGGTGGCAGGGCACTGCCACTTCACGGTCTGGTCCCACCCAGCCTTGAGGGGCCTCTGAGGCTTGGGAGAGGACCCCAGTTCAGTCCTGCCTTGGGGAAAGGTGTGCCCCATTGCCGGTGAGTCCCAGTTTTGGGAACAACATCGGCCTGATCCAGGAGGCCACTGGCCTGCTGCTGATCTTGTCCAGGGGGGCAGAGGGCCCATGGCAGGGCAATATCTTGGGGAAGGGGGTATCGCTGCCCCGGTGCTGGGCTGGGGACAGGACAGGGATGTCCTTGACTTTGGGCTGAGCAGGGATTGGGAGGGGTGGTCCCTGACCACCTGCCATTTGGCAGGGAGTGGGGAGTGTCTCTGACAGGTTCAGGATTCAGGGTGGTCCCTGACCCAAGGCCAGTTTGGGGAGAGGCCCTGGGTCCCATGAAGGCTGGCACGGCCATGTCGGGTCCCTGCCCCCTGCCAGTTCGTGGTAGGGGTCCTGGCCCCAGCGCCGGTGTGGGGCAGGGGATGTTCTGAGCCCTGGGGAGGGTCTCTGAGCCTGTGCTGGTCCTGGGTGGGGGGTCAGGACTGGGTGCCAGTTTGGGGCGAGGGATCTGGAACTGGCACCGGTTTGGGGGTGGGGGCACCAACCCCAGTGCCAGTTTGGGGAAGAGGAGATCATCTGCGACCAGACAAGGGGTTTGGGGAGAAGGTGCAGGACTTGGTGCCGGTTTGGGGCGG
>NW_008795712.1:7484-7839 GCF_000699145.1 Aptenodytes forsteri | reverse complement strand
GGGGCGGCCGCGGGCCTGGCCCTGAGGGGAAAGAGCGAAGAAGGGGGGTAAGGACGGCTTATTGATGCTGAATAAACGGCGCCGGGGACACTGTGAGATATTGCTGGGGTCCTGCGTCCTCTGCGCCGCACTGCTGGTGCTGGCTGGGCCTCCTCTTCTGCATTCCTCCTCTGTGGGCCCCATTCGTGGCTTTAGTCCCGGAGAAATGGGGCTGGAGGATGGCGTCGATCCCGAGGCTGTGCATCCCTCACCGGGGCTGGTAGAGGTGCCCAGCTGGCTACCGTGGGGCACCCAGGCTGGGGGTCTCGGAGCTCTTTGCCCACTGGGGCCATGGCGGGGGCCCCCCCGGGGGGCT
>NW_008795712.1:0-813 GCF_000699145.1 Aptenodytes forsteri | reverse complement strand
GGGGAGCTCAGCCTCAGGGGAAGGGGAGTGAGAGCTGGGGCTGGAGCCGTGGGAGCGCTCCTGAAAGGCTTGTTGGAGGGACATTCAGAAACAAGGATGAAGCAGGGACCTGGGATGGAGCAGCTGGGGACATGCCAGCCCGCCCAGGGTGGGGATGAGGCACAGAGTGGCCCAAGTGCCTGTACCCACTGCCAGCACTGTCCCTGACACTCTCGTAGCCCTGGAGGTCACTGCCCCCTGTTCATGCAATAACTGAAGAGCTCTTGGGGATGTTTTAAGGATGCTACTGTTTTATTCTGGTACAGGCTTAGTTTCACCACCGAGTTCTCCGCCAAGTTCTTGTGTTCCTGGGGAGAGCGCTCATGGCTGCTCTTTAGGGTTCTCTGCTGCTGGAGGCCTCCAGAAATGACAGGTGGATCTTTGCTCCGTCCCAGGAGAACATGAGGTGCTTGAGGGCTCCTCTTGTCCTTGGTCCCATGGCTGCACAGGGAACAAACGAGCCTGGGCTCTGCCTTCCCCTCTGGGCAGGAGGGGGGCAGGCAGACAGCAAGGTCCTGCAGCCACTGGTGGTGCCGGTGGCACGCGAGGGTTGGACATCTGTTGGACGTGCCCCCGGGCTGTCCTTGTCGGGGTGGTCTGATGTAGTCTGGCAGCTCATGGACCTCCTCCAGCGTATGACTGGCCCCAAAACAGACACGTCTCCACATGCACGGTGCAGTTGATGGGGGGCGGGGGCTGGCAGGACCTCTCCGGATATTTCTGCAGGTCATGGGGCAGAACCTTTTCACCAGTCCTGGATCCAGCGTTGGACCT
>NW_008795711.1:671278-673111 GCF_000699145.1 Aptenodytes forsteri | reverse complement strand
GGAAGAAGGCCTGGAGCTGGCGCAGGCGGTCGGTGGGGAGCCAGCCGGGCTCAGGGAACTTCACCTGCGACCGGAGAGGGGAGATGGAGGGGCGGGATGGACACGCGGGGACCCAGGGGACGGGGGACGCCGGCTCCTGCCTGGCTCCTCACCTGGAACTGCAGGATGAGTTTTCCCTTCTGGAAGGGGCTCCTGTAGACGGGCATCCCCTCGTTGGGGATACACTTCAGGTCCCCGGGGCGGATAACGTCACCTGAGACAGAGATTAGTGTCACCTCACTGCGCCTGGCGGCTCCTGACGCCGCCTTCTCCCCCCCGAGGCTCCCTTGCAGGGGTATCATGGAGCACCCCACCCCGTCCCACCCCACCTGGCTGGGAGGAGACGAGCAGGGTCCTGTTGTCCAGGGTGCGGATGACCTGTCGGCAGCCGCACAGGGCGTCTGCCAGGCTGATCTCTCTCTTGACGATGAGGTCGTCACCGCTGCGTTGGAAAACGGGGTGTTCCTTCTGATCCAGGACGATGATGATGTCCCCGGGCTCCAGGCCGGGAACCTGGTCCCCTTCCTCGTGGAAGGTGATCTTCTGCCCGTCCTTCATGCCTGCGGGGTGCGCGGGGAGAGCTCAGGGCTGGGGGGGGGGCATTTCGGGGGTGACCCCACTCCCCACGCGGCCCCGTCTCACCTTTATCCAGGTGAACGCTGAGGATCTTCTTCTCCCGCACGACCTTGCGGCCGTTGCAGGTGAGGCAGCAGTCCCGAGGCCGGATCCACTCGCCCTGGCCCTGGCACTGGGAGCACACCGTCTGGATCTGCTGGATCATGCTGGGCCCCAGCTGGTGGATGCGAACCTCCATGCCCGAGCCGTGGCACTTGGGGCACCTCCTCTGGGCGCCCTCCCGCACCCCGCAGCCTGTGGCGAGGGGAGGCAGAGGGGTGAGCAGCTGGGCTGCGGCGCTGGGGAGGAACCCCGGGCACCCCGTAAACCCGGCCCCTCCGGCGCTCACCTCCGCACTTCCTACAGATGATGTTCTTCTGGAGGGACAGCTTGCGCGTGGTGCCGTTGTAGAGGTCCTCCAGCGACACCAAGAGCTGGTGCACCACCGTCTTCCCTGGACGGATGGAGGGGAGAGCCCGGATCAGCGCCCGGCCGCAACGCCACCCCCCGAACCGCGACCAGGTGTACGCCGGCCGCCACGGCTCGGCATCACCGGTTCTCCACGGGGAGCGGTGGCCGACAGCTTCCCTCCAGAGCCAGTCCCGCTTAATCCTCGGGGACAGCGGCAGGAACAGAAACAGCTTTAAGCCAAGGCTTGGCGTGAGGGCTCAGAGGAACCTCTAGCAGGGATCTCCTCGCGCCTCCGAGCCCAGATCCTGCCAGCTGCCCTGGGGCAGCCCCCGGTCCCCAGCGTGGGTCGGGCACGGCTCCTACCCCAGAGCCCTCCGCCACCCGGCTGCCCTCCAGCTGCTCATCGCCTCAGCCCGGCTGGAGAGGCTCTGCCTGGAGTCGCCGAGACGCTCCCCTTGGCCTCCTAATTGCCCTGCTATTAAATCGTGCCACTTCAGCAAGAAACGCCGTGGCGAGTCACCCTCTCCCCGTGACCCAGGCCAAAAGCATCCGTACAGTCACCGGAGCAGCCTTGCACGCCCTGCGTCTTGCTGCAGCCTCCCCCGGGGCTCGCGGGGAGCCGAGGGCAGCGCTGGGCTGACTCAGCCCCAGCCCTGGGGACGGCGGGGGAAAGCTGGGACAGGGACAGGCCCTTTGAAGAGGGGCAGATGGAGAAAGTAATGAGGATGACAAGGAATCGCGTCAGGCTGTGCACCGCGGGGAGGGAGG
>NW_008795711.1:670500-670736 GCF_000699145.1 Aptenodytes forsteri | reverse complement strand
ACACCCTTCCCTGGCCCAAGACCCCATCCGTGGGACCTGCCAAGGGCTTTTATCCCCGTTCTCCTCCCTGCGGAGCCACCCCGCGCCCAGCTCGCAGAGCCCTGCCTCAGTTTCCCCACAGCAGCAGCATCCCGTGGGGCGCGGGGTGGCGGAGACTCCCCCGTCCCACGGCCCAGCCGCCTTTCCCCCGCACCGGGCAATGTGCCGGGGGCCGATAAGCCCCACGCGGGGTGTGG
>NW_008795711.1:667184-667710 GCF_000699145.1 Aptenodytes forsteri | reverse complement strand
GGCTGGCTGCTCTGGCCCCCCAGCTGCCGGGGGCCGGGGGGCGGCAGCCGTGCCCCAGGCAATGCTGGGGGGGGGGGGGGGGCTGATCGACGGCGAGGGGCTGGGAGCGGGATCCGACGTGGGGTCCCCAAACCGGGGATGGAGTCCCCAAACTGGGAATGAGGTCCCCAAAACTGGGCACGCAGAACCCGAACTGGGCATGTGGTCCCCAAACTGGGAACGGGGTCCCCCAAAGTGGGTGTGTGTGGGGGGTCCCCGGCCACGCTGGGGATGCTGTTTGGGGCAAGGAGCGCTGGAGCCCGAGGGTCATTCCTGCCCCTTTCCGGGGCCGGATCCGGCATCAGCTGCTCCCGGTGATTCAGGGCTGGCCGCGGTCACATCCTGTCCCCAACAGCCTGACCCTTGCCTGGCACCGTGCCCCAAACCTCCAGTTGGGCACCCAGGTCTGGATCCATGGGGGCTCAGGCCTGTTCGTCCGTGGCAGGTTTGGCCCCGGGGGGTCGGACCCGACCCCGGGAATCCCCAG
>NW_008795711.1:664964-665405 GCF_000699145.1 Aptenodytes forsteri | reverse complement strand
TGCCAGCTGCCAGCTGCGGATGGCGAGGCCGGGGGGGGGCTATACGTCCCCCTCGGGGACAGCCCCGGGGCACCGGTGGCCCCAGCGTGGCTCCCGCTTGCCTGCATTCAGCATCCCCAAGGGCTCATTTTGGGGAGGGGGAGCAGGGGCTGCCCGCGCCCCTCCGGCTGTATTTTTAGTCCTTTCCTTATAAGGTTCCCATGATTTTTGGGAGCTGCAAGCGGAATGAAGTCATCGCTGAGGTCATCCCGCCTCGTCCCCCCCCTCCCCGTCCCAGCGCGGGCTCACCCCACAGGGAGTTTTTGTGTGGGCTCCATTGAAATCCCCCTCTCGCCCAGCCTTAAAGGAAACAAAACCCTTCCCCGGCTGGCGGGGGGCCAGGCTGCGGGGGGATCCAGGGGGCTCTTAAAGCACCAGACCGGCCAGCCCCACGCAGCCCCC
>NW_008795711.1:663525-663810 GCF_000699145.1 Aptenodytes forsteri | reverse complement strand
CAAGGGCTGATTGAACACAGGCTCGGCGCCTGATTAAACTAATCGGAGGGGTTATTTTTTTTTTTTATTATGGTGTTTGGATCCGTTGGAGTTTAGCCTTAAAAGGAAACCGTCGCCTTCGGGCAGGGGAGGGGGCTGGGGGCTTCGCACGGAGGAAGGCAGATAAATGTCGGGTCCTTATCGGTCCCTGGCTCCAAGCATCTCCGGGCGCTGGCACGGGGACGGCCAGGCTAAATCTGGCGTGTGGGCGAGCGGCGGGGGCCGCCCGGCGGGGGGCCCACCCCC
>NW_008795711.1:663079-663510 GCF_000699145.1 Aptenodytes forsteri | reverse complement strand
GCGCCGGGGGGGGCGAGGCTGTCGGTCCTCAGGGGCGTTGTCACCGACCGGGTCCCCTCGTCCCCTCGCCCGGGGTGACTCAGCCCTTCGCCCGGCATAAAGGAGCCCTTTCTCTGGCCGGAGGCTGATTTATGCGGCTCTTCCCCGCGCCGTCCCCACGCCCGGCCGCACAACGCCCGGCATAAAGGAGCCCTTTCTCTGGCCGGAGGCTGATTTATGCGGCTCTTCCCCGCGCCGTCCCCACGCCCGGCCGCACAACGGGGCGATTGAGCCCCCTTGGCTCCTTGCCGCCCCCCCCCCCGCCCTGCAGCCCAGCACCCTTTGGGAGAAGGGGCAAAGCCGCGTCTGCCAGGGTGACGGGGTCCCCGCCGCGGTGCTCGGGATACCCGGCAGCTCCCGGGGCTGGGCGGCCCCACGCCGCCCTGCGGGCC
>NW_008795711.1:659356-661727 GCF_000699145.1 Aptenodytes forsteri | reverse complement strand
ACTGAGCTTGGTGGTTCTTCACTCTGAAAAGGGGTGCAAAAAATCCACACAAACGTGTTAAAAATCACAAGGAGATGGAGAAGCGTTAAGTGGGCAGGTGGGTGAAGTGAGGGTGCTGGGTTTTGGCAGGGAGGGGGCTACTGGAGGGGTCCCCCCCCGCCGCCGTCACTCGTCCCCCGAGGACCAGGGCTCCTGCTCGGCTCTCAGCCGGCAGGCCGGCAGCTGGTCGGGTGCGAGGCACAAGACGTCATCCCCCAAAGGGGACGGCACGGGGACGGTGTCGGCTCCGCCGTGCTTGCCACATGGGGTGGCATCGGCCAGCTTGGCCGCGGTGGCATCTCCGGGAGCAGGGGGCTGCGGTGGCATCACCGCAGTGGGGTCTGCGGTCTCCGTGGGGAACTCCTGTGCCAGCGGCACACCGGCGATGCCGTTCAGCACCTCGGTGAATTCGGCCAGGTCCTCCAGGCTGGCCTCCCGGTGCAGCCCGTTCTCGGCCCGAATCAGACCCTCCGTCCCCGGTGCCGCATCCGCTGGCGCCTCCTGCACCGTCGGCTCCTCCTCGCTGGACGAGGCAGGCGAGGAGTCTTCCCCGGTGTCCCGGGGTAGCTCGGTCCCACCAGGATCCCGCTGCCCGCCCTCGGCCGCCCTTGCCCCCATCACCAGCTCCTGGTTGAACTCCAGGGCTTGCTCGACTATTTCCAAAATATCTGAGTCTTTCATGACATCCGCCAGCACTTTTGCAGAGAGATCGGCCGCCTCTGGGTTTTCTTTAATCATCTCCGGAAAACCTCCCTGCTCCGGCGCGGAGCCCGGCCGAGGTGGGTCGGCCTTGGGGAGCTCCTCGTCCCCAGCCGGGGGAGGGCTGTCACCATCCGGTGCTTCCTCCTCCACAGATGGCTGCTCATCTGATGTCTGCTCTGCTTGGTCAGGCAGCGGAGAAACCGGCATCACCTGGGCCTGGAGCCCTGCCGGAGCGATAGGCTCGACCGTGTCGTGGTGAGCCGTGCCGGGCTCCTCCTCCTCCTCCTCCTCCTCATTCTCCTGCCCCACCAGCCCCAGGTTGCAGCCTGGGAGCATTCCGGCTCTGCCAGCGTCGCTCTCCGGCTCCACCGTGCCGTCGAGCTCCTCAACCGATTCGGCGGCCAAGCCCTCCAAGCGCTCTGGTCCCTCATGCACACCGGAGCCTACGGCACCCTGGGCTGGCTCGTCGGTGTCTCCTGCTAACGGCCCCGTGGCCCTGGGGGAGCCGGGATCTGCCTCAGGCGCGGCTGGACCTTCCTCGAGCTCAGCAGTAAAACCCCCAGCATCATCCTCATTCTCATCCTCATCCTCATCCTCATCCTTTGGCATCTCAGGTTCTTCTGTGGGCATCTTCCTGCCTTCATCTGCTTCACCAACAAACGCCTCAAAGTGCCCTTCGTCCTCTGGCACCGGAGATGCTTCTCCAGGAGCTTCCAGATCATCTCTGCTGGCTTCGGTTGCTTCAATTTTAATTTCTTCAAAGTCCTCGGAGATCTCGGCTTCCTCTGAGCTGGACACCTCTTGGTTGGGAGCAGAGACCATGAAATAGCCTTCCTCCTCCTCGGCACCCTCTGCCGCGGGGGCTACCTCTGTTCCTGCCTCCTCTTCGCGGCTCTCTGGCATGGCGGGAGTTGGTGGCTTGTCCCTCCCTTCCAGCCATCCTTCATCCTCCGGAGCTATTTCAGATGTGGGGGCTGTCTCTGTGGTCTCCTCAGTCTCCGGAGGGTTTTGGCTGGGTGCGACCACAGCCAGCATCTCCCCTTCATAGAGGTGCAAGGGCGTGCTGTCCGGCAGCGTGTCCTCCAGCTCCACCCTCCTGCCCGTCCCCGGTGCCTGCTCCAGCTCTCCCAGTCGCCCAGCCTCCTCCTCGGCCGACTCGCTGCTCTCCGCACCGTCACCTGGCACCTGCTGAAGCGGCGCAGGGCCGGAGCTGCTGCTCTCCGGCTGTCCCGGGTCCGAGCCGAGCTCGTCATCAGCATCCTCATCCTGCACCTCCCATGTCTCCTCCGGAGCCCCAGCCAGCTCCTGGCTGTCCCCTCGCCCAGGGCCATCTGCTGGTGCCCAAGCAGGCTGCCCCGCGGTGCCCTCCTGCTCATCCCTCGCCAGCCCCGGGGCCGGCTCAGCCTCCAGCGGT
Organism: Aptenodytes forsteri; assembly: GCF_000699145.1. Taxonomy (NCBI): domain Eukaryota; kingdom Metazoa; phylum Chordata; class Aves; order Sphenisciformes; family Spheniscidae; genus Aptenodytes; species Aptenodytes forsteri. The sequence goes on along the minus strand of NW_008795711.1, from coordinate 659,572 downwards.
GGCTGCTGCTGGCTCATCCCTCGGCTCTCGCCGTCTTCTTCATCATCTTCCCGGGTTTCCTCCAGCTCTGCTGGCGACATGCCGTCACTCCCCTCGCTTTCCAGCCCTCCTGCGCTCGTCGGGGTGTCATCTGCCCAGGCTGGCTCTTCTGTCCCCAGAGCCCCCTCTGTGTCCTCTGCTGTCACCTCCCAGTCCTCTGCACGGGGCTTTCGGCTG
>NW_008795711.1:656185-659298 GCF_000699145.1 Aptenodytes forsteri | reverse complement strand
TGCCCGGGGCTTTCGGCTGTTGCCATCATCCCCCCCGCCCCAGGGCTCCTCTCCCGGCTCTGGCTCCAGCTCCTCCTGCTCCGGCACCTCTTCCGCAAAGCCATTCTCCTGCAGGTCCCCGGGCTCCTCCCGGGCTCCGCTATCCTGCCCCAGGGTTTCAGGTCCCGCAGCCTCTCCTGCCTGGGGGTCTTCTCCTCCCAGTGCCTCCCCACCGGCCTCTCCCTTTTCTCCCTCACCGTCTTTTGCTCTGCCTGGGTCCTCCCCTCTCACGGCATCTTCTTCAGCCCCCGATGAAGCCTCTTCTGCTGGGATGGCCTCATGGATGCTCGAGGGCTCCTGCTCCGGGCACGTCTCCTGCTCCGGGCACGTCTCCTGCTCCGGGCACGTCTCCTGCTCCGGGCACGTCTCCTGCTCCGGGCACGTCTCCTGCTCCGGGCACGTCTCCTGCTCCGGGCACGTCTCCTGCTCCGGGCACGTCTCCTGCTCCGGGCACGTCTCCTGCTCCGGGCACGTCTCCTGCTCCGGGCACGTCTCCTGCTCCGGGCACGTCTCCTGCTCCGGGCACGTCTCCTGCTCCGGGCACGTCTCCTGCTCCGGGCACGTCTCCTGCTCCGGGCACGTCTCCTGCTCCGGGCACGTCTCCTGCTCCGGGCACGTCTCCTGCTCCGGGCACGTCTCCTGCTCCGGGCACGTCTCCTGCTCCGGGCACGTCTCCTGCTCCGGGCACGTCTCCTGCTCCGGGCACGTCTCCTGCTCCGGGCACGTCTCCTGCTCCGGGCACGTCTCCTGCTCCGGGCACGTCTCCTGCCCCGGGCATGTCTCCTGCCCCCTTTCCTCCTCTGCAGCCAGATCCGTCTCACACACGGGCATTTCCCGATGCTCAAACTTTTCCTGCTCTCCATCAACAAGGTCCTCTTCCAGGTGACTTTCCACGGGCAAAACCGGGTGGCTTTCCACAGGGACAGCATGAGCAGCTTCAACGTCCCTTTGTGGGGACTCCCCTTCTCGCGCATCCATCCCTTCGCCCTGGAAATCGTCGTCCTCCCCGCAGGGGCTGCAGGGTCCCCTCTCCTCCTCGTCCTCTGAGGGGTGCAACGCCTCCGTGCTTGGGGCATCCGCCTTGTCCTCCCCTTGCTCTGGCTCTTCCCGGCCGGTCCCCATCTGGCCAGGGCCACTCGTGTCCTCTTCCCGGGGCACGGCTTCTGGTTCCCTTGGGCTCAGCACAGTGGGCATCTCCTCCTCCCACGCTCCCATCTCTTCTTGACTCGCCGTGGCACTTAGGGAAGCAGCCATGCCGCAGGGATGCGGTCCCGGTGGGGACGCAGCTCCATCCCGCAGAGTGCTGCTCTCTGCACCCAGCCCCTGCAGCACGGCTTCCCCGGCTCTCTCCTCCGCTTTGGGGGCTTCGCCATCCCCAGCACCCTCGGAGGGGTCTTGCCCTTCCCCAGCCCCTCTGCAAGCCTCTATGGGGGGAATGGGGCTGGGGGCACGGGCGTCCCGGGGGGCCCACGCAGCGCTGAGCGTGGGCTCTTCTTTGGGCTGAGCATCGTCTTTCATTTCCTTGAGAGCATCCTCCAGCGCCTCACTGACCAGCTGGGCTGGGTACCGCAAGCCGTGGGCGGGCGCCGTTCCCGTGGGCTCGGCGCTGGCATCGTGGGTCTCCGCCGCGGCTCCGGGCACAGGATGCTCCTTCCCTTGGCTCATCTTACCCCCGTCTCCCCCCGGCCAGGCAGGCCCCTCTCCCCCTGGACTCCCTGGCTGGGGTGGCACGGGGCTGGGGGGCTCCGGGGAGAGAGGAGGGGCAGATTTGCCCGGCTGCAAGGGGTTTGGTGTGGGGCGGCTGGGGGCACCTATCTCCCTGGCCATGCCGGCAGCCTGCGGTGCTGTGGCATGGAGGACCGAGCTGATTTTCTGGAGCTCCCTGGCGCCGGGGCTCTGGCTTTTGGGTGTCAGGGCATCGCTTTGGGCTTTCGCTGGCTGCCCCCTCCCCTCCGCCGAGGGGCAGATTTGCCCGGCTGCAAGGGGTTTGGTGTGGGGCGGCTGGGGGCACCTATCTCCCTGGCCATGCCGGCAGCCTGCGGTGCTGTGGCATGGAGGACCGAGCTGATTTTCTGGAGCTCCCTGGCGCCGGGGCTCTGGCTTTTGGGTGTCAGGGCATCGCTTTGGGCTTTCGCTGGCTGCCCCCTCCCCTCCGCCCTGGGGAAGATGGAGGGGCTGGCGCGGTGGTCCCCGGGCAGCAGCCCCCTGCCCGGGGCTTGCTCGCCGGTGCCAGCTTGCTGCCGCTGCTCACCTCCAGCTTGAGATCTGTAAAGAGTGAGGGGGAGCGCGGTGAGCGTGCCGAAAAGCCGCTCGTGCAGCTCCCCCATCCCTCCCCTGCCGCCCGGGTGCCTCTCGCTGCCCGCTGACCCCTCTCCTATTTTTAAACAGCCCCTTCACGGCAAGTGGGAAATTCCTTCCTCGAGTGCAGCCGATGCCGATGCCCCCCGGGGGATTCGGCACCATGCGGGGACGATGCTCTGCCTGGCTGCAGCCGCAGTCAGGTCTTGCTGCTGGGGGAAGCGTGCAGGTTTCCTTGTCGGGTTTTTTTTGGAGGAAAAAAGCAATGCTCAGCTGGTAACAACAGCCCGCGGTCCCGCTGGGCACGTGGATCTGCTCCTGCCCTCCCCGTGCAGGGGAGGAATTAAAAAAAGAGGCAAAGAAGCAGATAAGCCCTTATCTGCACCGCGGCGGCTGTGAGCCCCGTGCCAGGAGCCCCCCAGCCGCTGTTCGCACCTTCCTATCGCGGCCGAGCAACCGCTGCCAGGAAAATGCTCGTGTCTATATTCAGCCTCATCCCCCGAACCCCCCCCCCGGGGTGACGCGGCGGCGGTGCCGGGGCTGGTGCCGGTGCTCCCTTACCTCGCAAGCCGTTGGCCAGCTTGTATTCCCCGGCTGGCATTTGCAAGCGGGTGCTTTCTGCTTCCAGCAGCGTCCTGCAAGGAGAGGAGCGGGGTGGGTGCTACGGGGTGGGTGCTATGGGATGGGTGGGGGGGCATCTGCACCACGGTGAGAGCCGAGCTGCTCCCTGTGCACGCCAGCACACCCCGCCGGGCTACGGCGGCTGCTTTGGAGGT
>NW_008795711.1:654450-654806 GCF_000699145.1 Aptenodytes forsteri | reverse complement strand
GTGGAGCAGCGGCCCCGGGCAGGGTGGTGGGGGAGGACCCAGCGTCTGGGTGCTGCTCCCCTGCAGCGGGATGGCCCCGGGTCCCTGTTGTGATGGGGACAAGGATGTCCCCGAGCCGCTCTGCTCTTCCTCCCGCCCTCCCCAGCTTCGTCTCCATCTGCAGCTCGTCCAGGGCCACCGTCCATCCCTGCCCTGGGGTTTGCTCCCTCCGTCTTGCCTCCTCCTATCCATCTCCCCCGTCCCTTTGCAGGGGGTGGGTGCCCTGAGCACCCCCCCAAGGCACCCACGCATCCCGCTTCTCCCCCTCCCCAGGGGACCAGCGCCTCCCCACCGCCCTCGCCCACCTGGTACACCTC
>NW_008795711.1:650592-654296 GCF_000699145.1 Aptenodytes forsteri | reverse complement strand
GTGGAGCAGCGGCCCCGGGCAGGGTGGTGGGGGAGGACCCAGCGTCTGGGTGCTGCTCCCCTGCAGCGGGATGGCCCCGGGTCCCTGTTGTGATGGGGACAAGGATGTCCCCGAGCCGCTCTGCTCTTCCTCCCGCCCTCCCCAGCTTCGTCTCCATCTGCAGCTCGTCCAGGGCCACCGTCCATCCCTGCCCTGGGGTTTGCTCCCTCCGTCTTGCCTCCTCCTATCCATCTCCCCCGTCCCTTTGCAGGGGGTGGGTGCCCTGAGCACCCCCCCAAGGCACCCACAGCATCCCGCTCTCCCCCTCCCCAGGGGACCAGCGCCTCCCCACCGCCTTCGCCCACCTGGAACTTCTCTGCCTCTCCACGCTGCTCCTGCCACTGCCGGGCCAGGCTCTCCTCCAGCATCTCCTTCCGTGCTTTGAGCCCCGCCAGGTCCTTCTCCAGGTGCTGCAGCTGCAGCTGGCTCTGCTGGTTGTCCTCCACCGCCTTCCAGAGGTTCTCCTTGGCCTGGCAGAGGGAAGCCTCCAGCTGCGACACCTCCGTCTTGTAGGTCTCCACTGCTCCTTTCCAGATCTCCGAGAGCCTCTTGGAGTAGTCCTCCACCTCCACCGGCTGGAAAGCCACCGGTGCGCAGCGGAAGCTCTCCAGGCTCTGCGAGAAGCTCGCGATCTCCTGGTCCAGCCCCGCTTTCTCCTCCTCGTGCACCTCCAGCAAGGCTTCCACCTCCTTCTCCAGCTGCACGGCTCTCTCCTTCAGCCAGATCTGCGCTCTCCTCTCCTCCTCCAGCTCCTTCCTGCTCAAGGACAGCTGCTTCTTGGCTTCTTCTCGGGCTGCCTGCTCCTTCTGGCACCTGCTTTTCACCTGCTGGACCTCCTCGTAGAGGTTGTCCCTGGCCAGCTCGGCCGTGCACTTCTCCCTGAAGGCATGATCCAGTGCATCCCGCAGGGCTCGCAGCTCCTCCTCGTATTCCCCCCCCGCCACGAGTCCCCGATGGGGCTGCCCTTGGCGCTCTGGATTTCGGCTCGCAGCACCTCGTTTTCCTCCTCCAGGAACTTCACGCGGGCCAGGTACGCCTCCAGCCGCTTGTTGAGGTCCCACATCTGCAGCGATTCCTCACCCAGGGCTCTCGCCCCCACGAAACTTTCTGTGCTCAGCATCGGCGCTGCCAGAGGATGCCGGGGCTCTGGCGCCGGCGCTGCTGGAGGATGCCGGGGAGGATGCCGGGGCTCTGGAGGAGAGGGAAGGCAGGGAGGGAAGCAAGTGGCTGGGAGCAGAGGGGAGCGCAGCTATTCATACTCCACGCTGGGCGAGTGGGAGGCCCCTGAGACCCGGGCAAGCAGTAGGGCTTAACTCTTCCGCAGCCGGGCTGGCTCCAGCCCACGTGGGCTCGATGCCGGCTGCAGGAGGGCTGAGCCCCGCTCCAGCAAACACCGCTGCGATTTCCCAGCCCTGGGGAAGGGCAAGGTGTTTCTTTGCACTTTGGGAGGGTGGTTTGCTGCGATTTCCCAGCCCTGGGTGGGGAAGGGCAAGGTGTTTGCACTTTGGGAGGGTGGCTTGAGGGGTTGGATCCCCCCCAGCAGCGTGGCTCAGCTGGGAAAATCCCCCCCCCTCAAGCCTGAGCGCCATGCCGGGGTGCTGGAGGGCTGCAGTGGGGCTTGGCGTGGAGGCTGGGAGATGTCCAAGGGCAGTTTGGCAGATGCCTGTCCTCGAGGGCTTGGCTGTGGGCATCCCTCCGCGGCGGCTCACTGGCCCCGTGCCGCTCCGAAACCTGGGGTTAAGGGAGCCCGGACGGGGCCCGTCGAGGGTCTCACAGTCCCGGGGAGGTGATGGCTGCACTAGGGACATCGGTGCCTCTTGGTGGCCGGGGCAGTTTTGGGCTCAGCACAAGCCACGGCTGAGCTGGTGCCCTGGGTCCGGCCATACTGGTATCCCTTTGCACAGGGAGAACCGTCTCAGGGGGACGACACAGGGCATCATCCCGGCCAATCCCCCCTCGGGGTGCTGCATCCAGCTGTGTCCAGCTGCAATCTTCTTTCTTTCCAGATGTGCACGGCAGGAGGCGCCGAGCAGAGCCGGGAGCTCAACGGGGACTTGCGGCTGCGGCTGGCTGCCGGTTTCGCCGGCAGCCTTCGAAACTTGGCAAGTGCCGGCTCAACATTTGGTTCTCAAAATTTGGTTTCGTTCACAGCTTCCCCCCGCACGGCCGAGCCGTCACGGTAGGGTTATGAATCACTTCGCGGGGAGTGTTTGGGGATTAGTATTTTTTATTTTCTCTTTTTTTTTTTCCCCCCCCCAGCTGATTTATCTGGGGGGAGGGCAGCAGGCTGGCAAGGGGAGGAGGTTTAAAAATTCAAACTCGGGAGGTTCCTGCGAACAAAAGAGGCAGGAAAACATCATCTGGGGAGAGACTTGTTGCCAGCTTTTTCTCCCGGTCCTCCCTCTCCCGGAGAGACGATGGTTTTCCCACGGGAGGGTCCCTGCTCTGTCCTGAGCAGGGCAAGGAGGAAAAGAGTAAATGTCCCCTCCCGAGCTGTCCCACGGGGCAGGCTCCAGGCGAGCTCCTCCGGAGAGACAAGCAACAGTCCCCTCTGCTGGCAAAGGCCACCCAGAGCCACCCAGAGCTGTCCCAGAGCTCTTTCCAGCCTTGCATCATCCGGGAGCTGGTGGGGCCCCCACGTCCCCCACATCTGGGAGCAGCGATAATAGGGGTCCCGGCCCCCCTTGGTACGGCGGGGAGCGGGTTTTCCCCCGGGTGCTGCCGCATCCCGTCTCGGTGCCTGGCTGGTGGTGGGGGGATGCCCTGGCTCGGGGGTCCCTGAAGGCATCGGCTTCCCGGCTCATCTCCGGCCAGACATCCTGTCTGGCTCCCCGGCCCCGGCTCTGGTTTGGCTCTGGTTTGCCTCTCACAGCCAGGATTGAAATACCATTAAGCAGCACAGGGAGCGCTGAGGTCGGATAATTCACCTCTGGGTCCCCGGAGCTCTGGGCAGCGGGGCGATGGAGCCCTGCCGTGCGCCTTCATCCTCCTCCTCCTCCTCCTTGTTTCCATAGCACATCCACTCCGGAGCCGGCCGGCCCCGCTGCCTGGCTGCTCGGCTTTTCTACCAGCTCCCGATTTCCTCCTCCCGTGCCTGTGGGGTGACTGGGTGCCCCAGGGCTGCCTGAGGGCAGCCGGCCCCCGATATTGGTGTCTGCCGCAAGGCGGCCCTCGGTGCCCACGGCTACGCCAGGAAGTGCCTGGGGATGGAGCGTTTCCTTCCTCTGTGGCCTCGCTCCCCTCTTCCTCCTCATGCCTTTGCTTTGGCTTTCCCCATTGTGCTCAGTCCCCTCTCTCCCGGCCGGCACCAGGGCTCGGGGGGACGCCCCAAATCCTGCAGCCCAGGGAGGACGCGGGATCCCCAGGGGTGTAGAGGGGTCCCAGCGCTTCCCTGCCTGGGGGAGGCTGGGGGGGCACCCGGGGGTGGAGATGTCTGTGCATCCCTTCCTTCTGCGGGGTGCTCGGGGTTAGGAGTCGCTTGGGATAGGGACCTCTGTGTCCCTGGGGGATGCTCGGGGTCAGGATCCACCTGGGGTGGGGACATCCATGTCCCTGGGGGATGCTTAGGGTTGAGACCCTCTCCCCCCCCTCAGAGAGGGGATGTCCGTGTCCCTGGGGGATGCTCGGGGTCAGGACCCCCCAGGATGGGGATGTCTGTGCCCCCC